>NC_139347.1:98795417-99267917 GCF_055883805.1 Amblyomma maculatum | reverse complement strand
GGTGCTTAGAAAAAAAAAAGAAAAAATTCGAATAAAAGACGTCCTTCTCTGGCCTTCTGTTTCACCAACCAAATGAAAACGATTTCAATAGACTCTCTACGAATTACTTGTATACTGTCATAGAGCGTCAGCCCCGCGTTAGCTCCCTGTTGCGGTATAGCCCGTTGGTGCTGCTGTTTACTAAGGAGGTATTGCCTCGGGCAGTTAACGCTGTAAAGGCACCAGGGAGGCTGTAAGACAAGCAACAATATTGGGAAATAGCGGAGACACCGAACGAGCCGGCTCGTGGCAGACCTGTGCCAAATATTCATCCCTGGCAGTGTGTGCCAACTATACTGAAAACATTGCGAAGCAGCGCGAGTAAGGATATGGCACTGGCATCTTCCTTGGAATCTCTCTCTCTCTCTCTCTCTCTCTGTCTCTCTATTTTGACCGTGGTGTCCGGTCGGCGCTGATATGGTTCCGCGATGGCATCGGCCGCCTGTTTGTCCGGGCAATCGCGCCTGGCGATCGTGGCGCGTGCTCTTTCTTCAGCAGCCGATGACGAGGCTGACGCACGGGAAATCGTTGGTGCAGGAAAGACCAGCAGCTTTGTCGTCTCGTACAGCTGCAAAAGCAAAGCGAAGAAAGTGGACGCAGAAAGAATAAATCAGGAATACATCGACAAAAGGAAAAGCGAGGGCGGGCAGGCGCGGCGGCGGTCGGCGACATCGCCGACTTTGCCGTCGCCGCTGCCAGCGCACGGCGCATGGTTGCGCGTTGCTGCTGCCTGGCTGTTGGACCTGAGCCGGCTGCAAAGGTGTGGCACTAAGTGACGGGTGATCGAAAGCCCGCATAACCTCGCGCGCAATGATGACGTCATTCGAGGCAGAGCAGAGCGAGCGCACCACCGCGGACAGCTGGGTCACCTTTTCTCTCCGGCTGTGGGGGAGGAACAGGGCTGGTCCACGGCTGAATTTGTGTCGATTACGCTTACGGGGCTTAGTGCGGTTGCTGTTCTGATCGAGACGAAGAACGGTCGCAAATCGGTACCGTGCAGGCAGGCTTGACGCGATGGCCTGTGGAGAAAAAATAAAATAAATAGAACATCCGATGATGGGAGTCTGTTCAGAGAAAAGAGCTATAGCTAGTTAATTTTTTTTTTTTGTCAACAGTGGTTGGCCAAATGCTTGGGCTTGTTCATTTCAAGTTGGAGCTAACTTGCTGTGAATCAGCTATTTAAAATGACCGGTAGGAGCTCACAGTGCACTGGCTGCGTTATAGCAGGCTACTCAAAACTAAAATCGGCGATGTTGGTAACTTGGTCATTGAGGATAAATGCCTTAGTGAAGTTCAACGTTCATTGCGAGATCAATAAAAGGTATAGGATGCGTTACTACGCAGCGGCTGCAATCACGCAACTGCAAAACGGTTGCGCAGGGAGACGCACATCAAAGTGCTGTGGCTTGCTTGTTTTATCGACTGACGAAGACAATCTCTTATTCAAATGATGTCTTCCATCCAGAAACAATCCGTCCACCTATTGTGTAATCATTCCCGCTTTGATCCGCGTTTTTGAAAGTTTTCACATATATAGCTTATGGGAGTGCGTTCTTGAGTTGCGAGTTCCGACGTGACTGCATCAAACATATGCACTTCCTTTGACACCACAGTCCGCGGACTGCTAATACCATTCTTTTCCAATAGAAATACAGAAAGGTGACACAAAAAGGAAAACTAGAAAACGAAACTATATCCTTTTGGGAGGAACTGAAATGGCTTACAAAACTTTCAATTGTTTGACTGGTTCAAAAACCACTCAAGAGAACGGAAGTGGTGTGAAACGTCTGCATCGCTTGAGGTGTCCGTTTCAGCCCTCGGATAAGAGAGCATTGAGGCGGACTGGAACAGATCTGCCTCAGCAACGGAATAAAAGCGTGCATTGCAGTGAATTCAGAACTTGAAGAACGCGACGATGGTTTCTGCAACTCATACGCAACGGTACCACAGCTGCCCCCGTCTTTCAACTTGCACGATACAGTAAACGCCCAATCGCTTGTTTTTCTTCCCTATAGCGTCTTCTTGTCCAACTGCATGCTCATGATTAACAGTGAGCCATGCACTCTGTCTTGCACTTGGTGTCCCATCACAAAGCATGCACTGCAAACATAACTGTGCGCACCATCCTCCAATTCGGTTAACCTTAATACTTTGAACGCAAGATTATCATGCTATCCGTAACGACAGAATCCAATGTCGTTCTTCCTTCGTTCAGGCTCGCTATAAATAGTGATAAAAGTCCCAGCGACGTAAAAAAAATTCAGACAGGAAAACGTTAAGGTGACGTCATCAAGCGGTCTTGTCACTTGCACAGCAAGCCGATCGAGCGCCAGCGATTCGTCACTGGGTGCACATCTATTTAAGACCGCGGTTGCCACAACTATAAAAATCGTTTTATACAAACTCACCGCTTCCCGACCTCCAGATGGCGCAAATTTTCCCCATATTCAAGTCAGAATTGTGGTGTTCTCGTCTGTTGTACAGCGTACCGGGTGGCGTCAGCCGATTTCTCGTCACGTACAAAACAAATCTGCTAGTCTGGTTGGAGGATATCTCTCAACAGGGAATCGAACCGGCGGCTTATCTGCCTCCCGTTGTTGGCCTTCAAACCGAGCTTTTGGCTATTCCGTTTCCCAGATGAAGTGTGAAGCAGGATAATCTATGTGGAGTACGCGAACACGCGCATAAATAACTTTAACAGACGCCGAAAACCTCACTCGACATTTCACCCGAAGAACTGCAATGCTCTCGCGCTTGTGCACGTGAGCAGTCCTAAATGGCTCCGCCAAATCTTTTATCACCTTCGTTCTAAACAGGCATCACTCGCGATTTACCGATATATAGTTCACTACCGTGCAGTGTCCTTGGCCGCTTTTTGCTCGCATTCAGTTACCCAAGTGGGCCGAGCAGCAGTCTCCACAGAGCGCCATCTCATTACCCGAATGCTTCGAGTTCGTTGCTGACTCCCACATCTGCAACGGGTCAGTGGCACCGGTCCCCTTTTTGGCAGGCTTTCCTCGCAATCCGTTTTAAAAGGAGACCTCGATTTCGCTCTCTCCCTCGCACTGGGCGTCCAGCTAACTGCTCGCTGTGTTCATTCCACTCTTTTCATGACAGGCCACAAGTTTTAGTTTCTCCATTAGTTATGCTCGCCGCTCACTTTTATTAATATTGTTATTACTATTACGACCATCCTTGTTTACTGCTCCACTTGTTGGCCGGAGTTGCATGCAGATCGTGTTTTGTGCCCGCTCTCTAGCAGCGCGCTCTGCAGCTGGACAGGTTATACGAGGCACAGAAGAGAACGTGGCCGGCTTCGTGATAAACGAAAACTTTTGTTTCTCCGAGCGGCTTGCGTGCTTTCACCGAAGCGGTTCGTAAAAGCGGTGATGGAGAGTGGGGAGGGGAATAGGGCCGACGAGGGCCGGTCGGTCTCCGAGCGGCTCTTCCCTTCCACAAGCGGCGAGCCGTAATCGGTGCCGACCGGCTCGCCACGGCCGCCGCTGTCCAGTTCGGGCGAAAAAGGGAGAGCCGTGTCGGGCGGCGTCTTCTGTCACGGACGCGTGATGTATCGTCCTTTCTCCGGGCGCAGTTTATAGCCAACGAGTCGGCTAATTAAGCGAGTGCACACGCGGACAAGCGAGGAATTAAGGGGGCAAGAGCGAATGGATTGTGATTGAGGGAGGTGCCTCAGCGAGGCCCTGGTATGAGCTTGGTAAAGTAGCTTTTTTCAATGGGCAGGGGCTGCTTTTAGAGGAGCATTGTTTTCGTTTTTGAAGTCCCCGGCGATGAGAGAGTCAGATCGTCATTTAGGGCCTTTGTTTCCAGCTCTGCCCTCGTGTTGATGGCATAGCTCCCGAAGAATTTTAGTGCCTCGTCGAGCCTCTGAATGCATTTTCTGAAAAATTAAAAGTGTATGTCTCCAAGCAAGGTCGTAGCCCAGTAGTGGGCAGTTAAGTTCGCTTGCGAGCATTGAGTTTCGTGCTGTCAAGAAGTTCACAGCATGTGCACTCGTTCACGGAATGTGTTCTAGTCGAAGGGCTGTCCCCGGAATTTTATTTGATTTTTAATCGATAATACACAGTAATAAAGTTTCATTTCAAGGTTTGCTTTCCACTTAATGGCTAGTCGGACAGAGATACAGAACACAACAGCATTAACAACAGAACTGCCACTATAAAAATTATTATCGTTCGTTCTTCAAAAAGTATGTCGACAGGGTGTCCTTCTTGTGAACCATGCCGGCAGACCAGTTCTTTATATGCCGAACGTTGGTCCGTCCAGCGTTCTTCAGCCCCTTCTTTTGTTTTGAAATACATTTTTACTTAGTATTTAGTTAGTGATCTAGAGTTGAAACAAATATATAATGTTGGAAAAATCCA
Organism: Amblyomma maculatum; assembly: GCF_055883805.1. NCBI lineage: Eukaryota > Metazoa > Arthropoda > Arachnida > Ixodida > Ixodidae > Amblyomma > Amblyomma maculatum. Next base: position 99,263,496 of record NC_139347.1, on the reverse strand, counting down.
TAAAATACTCTTGTGACATTCTCATCAAATTATCGTGAAGGCATTGCTCCGTGCGAAATGTCATGACATCTAAGACCGCCATTTGTTTAAAACTAAAACGTGCCCTTGCGATCTTCCAAGTGGCCTTCTAGTTAAGTGGAAGAACCGTATATAGTTTTATGAAAGAGACTAACGTTCATACGAAAGCGTGCGTGACACGGAGCTGAAGTGAACATCTCTCCGGCTTCCAGAGGCCAAGTCGATCCTCCCTACGTATGAGCTAACAGAGTGCTTCTCACCCCCCGTATGCTTGAGCGTGGTCACCGCATCGCTCACTCGACGATCCGGCCTCCGAGGCATCCCGGACAGCGACCGGGCAACAGCTAACGCGAGCAACCGTGGCCCCTGCGGACACTCCTTGCTGGAGGATCGCTGAGGGAAGGCGCTCGTCCACACGAACTCTGCTGGCTTGGCGTATCCGGATCTCGGGTAATTGGGCGGGGAAAGTGGTCATCCCTGTAGCAGAGCCTCGCCTTCTTCCACCCCTCCTCGAGACCTCTCCTTGGCCACGCCACTTCTGCCCCCTCGTTGATGGGGAGGGGGGGGGGGGGGGCGAGAGTCTTGGAGGCCCTGCTCTTTTCCACGGCTCCCCGGCTGGGCATACCGCAAGTCAGGTGGATAGGAGCACCGTTTAAAGTGACGCCGCTTATATGGAACGACCGACTTCTTTCTCTGCTGTCGAACGGCCGTCGAGCCGGGCTAAGTTGCGCAACTTCGTTATTCGTTATTTTGTGCGAGCATGTCCTTGAGATGTGACCTGCTACAATCACTGTGTGCCACTGTCATGGCTCAGCTTCGCATCGTGGTTCACATTGCCTATAGCGAGCTGCTTGTACCGATCTGCATATGTGAGCTTTCGGAGGCACATTACTGGGCACACACTCAGTGGACTTCCCTTTGTGAAGGTTACGCGAACTCTGCGGAAACTTGAACACGCCCTGGTTACAGAGAATACAAGAACCTACTCTACGCTCAGCTGACGTTAGACAGTACTGCTTTTCTATATGCTGGTTATGCAGTGAGGTGTACCGGGTCCGCTGTGACAAATATAATATCTGGCTCGAACTCAGTCTTAAAAACGAGCATTGCGGCGGTGTTCACACATTCTGCCTCATTAATCAAGGCGGCAGCACTCAGACACAAAGTTCCTGTCAACGGCTTCATTGTATTTTGCATTTCGCTCGTACCTTTTACACGTGCCGCTTACAGCCAGGAAACGATGCCATATCATATGTGCCTACACTATTTCGGTACACACCGTATACACATGAAAGCGGATGACTAGATTCGGGTTAAATTGTGCCGGCACTTTAAACGCACCCGCAACGTTCGCTTTGACACCTTTCTAGAAGCATCGAAGCCCACGCTTGCAAAACGTCAGCTTTCAATGGTCACCTTTATATTTATCAAATAGTAAACGCAACAAGGTTCCTTGGTAAACCGGTCGAAATATTTACGTCATAGCTTAGACGCTTGCACGCTTGTCCCGCTTTTATTGCTTTTTTTCTTCTTTTTGTTTTTTTTTTTTCGTGCCACCTGCGCCACGGGCAGTGTTTGCACCAGCCTCTTCCTGGGAAGAATTAGCCTAGATACTGGCGCAGGCGGCGCCGGCGCGGTGCGGTTACCGAGCAAGCGCGCAGCTGCTGTGTGCGTGGAAGTGATTGACAGAATTAGAAGACCAGGTCACGTGCCGCGTGGACGAGAGGAAAGCCTCCGCTTGTGCACATAATGTGACAAGCCCGGCGGTCATTTCGAGCTGGCTTCAGGTTATAATACGTCGTTTCATCGCGAACAGTAGTAGCACGCGGTCTTTCAACGAAAGGGAGAAGAAAAAATTCCACAGGGTTTCTCGCAGTCTCGCTTAGTGCAGATTTTGCTCTTTTACTGAGCTGCGAAATTGTAACTTACCTGTGAAATATGTCCGGCTAAGAATGAGGAAGCCGAATCGCGATCCACTGCAGCAGCTAGAATTACACGTAACAAGAATACAATTTACGCGATGGTCCATGATGTGACCGCAGAGAGAGAGAGAGAGAGAGAGAGAGAGAGAGAGAGAGAGAGAGAGAGAGAGAGAAAGAGAGAGAGCATGCGTATACCATTTCTGCTTCGTAGTTTCGCTATAACCGGATGTTCGCTGTAATGAGCGTCTCCGTTCACACAATCTCTCGTGCGTAGTGCGCGTACATTTCCCGGACACCGACTTCCTAGGCACCTTATGGCGCGATCACGAACAGCCGCAAGAGGTGGGCAGGTTGTAGCACAATGCTGTGCTGAAAGGGGACGAAGATGCTGAGCCCAAGTGGAGGGGGCTGCGTGGGGCACGAGCTCGTGTATCTCCGTGGCGCTGACCGCAGCGCGCCACGCACTAGACCCGCGGAGAGCCATCGACGAGACGATGGGTGAACAATGCACACACCTCTCTGCCGGATGTGCTATTCGGCGGTTCGCGACTGTATATATCCCCCGCCTCCATCCGTCCTGATACCTTTGCCCGTGCCTGTACACGTTATATCTTGTTCTGTTCTTCCTTCTAGTGTAAACCCTCCATTGCGCCATGCCACAGCGCGAATGGTGCTTTTCTCGGCAGCGTCTCGTGGTCAGTCGTTCGCCGCACTAAAGATTTGCTCGACGGCGCGGCGCCGTGTTGGCTGCTCACTACAGAGTGCGTAGATGGCTTGATAGACGGAGGTGCTCGTTCCGGTCCGCCGGTTCGGCCGCCCTTACGGCGTGCCGCTAGGGGGAGAAGTGCAAAAGCAGGGGTAAGAGGACGAAGCAACTCCCCTCTTTGGCTTTCCTGTCTAGCTTATTTGCTTTATTCTCTGCGTGGGCCGCCGTTGTACTTGTTAGCGTTCACTGCAGTTATTCGACAGGTGAGCAGCCGCGCGCACAGTTGGCCGTCGTGTAGGCTGTAGGCCAACAGTCATCTGTGACGTAAGCAAGATGTCGTGGCACTGCCGGGCCAAGTGGGGGCGTAAAGTTAGCATCGATAGAAATGCTGCATGCAAGCAAAACCTCACAAAGCAGTTTTCCAATTTCACAACGCGTCTATGATATTAATTTGGTCAATGGGGCTTAAGCCTAAAAGCGACTCGGGCTATGAGGGATGCATGAGTGTCTTTGGCGTCGTTCTTTCGAGAAGAATAACCAAGTACACACCACAACCGATTGCGAAAGTATGAAATGTCATTTCGTTACAAAAATAAAAACCATCATGAAACGTCATTTCATATCTGTCCTTATTTTACCGAAATACCTACACACATGTATTCGAATAGCCTGGTTAGCCTAGTTGTTCGCGGCTTTGCATTGTAAGCACCTGGGCAGTGCAGTCAATACCATCAAACCTAAGTATATGGCGCTAAGTGTGAGACGTTTCCCTCTTTTCCACAAGTATTGGCTAAATGCCTATCTACCTGTACACCTTGATGATCCTCTAACACTAAAATAACAATATTTTCCGTGTACATTGTTACTGGCAGCACCTGCTGTACGACGATTTCGTCTAATTTTAATGGCCTACTATTACCTACATTACTTACTTTTAGACATCTTTTGATATTAAGCGCATAAATTTGAACAGCAGCGATGGCAATTGACTGCTAGCACTGACACGCAATTTCGCTTTATTTGTTCGGCATATTTCCTTTCGCATTACCGAGACTTTCATCTTTGAGTATGATCCGCAGAAGCTTCCTAGGTACGTTGGAATGTGCACTACTTATGTTCGTGATCAACCTCCCCCTACGTTTGTTACCTTGATGCCTATTCATTTTGACAGCTAAGCACACGTTGCGGGAACTGGAGCTACTAGTCTGCCGGGGTAGACGAGGCGACTGGTACTGTATTCAGGTGATTTCTCATTGTTTAGTCAACTCGTGCATTCAACAGGTCCGCCGGTGTGCACCCTTTTGACCTAAGCGCACGTGGGTGGTGTCGTGCGAGAGGCCGCACTTGGTTGAAACCTCATCATTCGGACTGATTACCTACCGTTGTTGACTTCGTTTTTGTCCCCCTGGTGTCTACTGTGTTACTCTGGCAGTCCATCGGCTACCTGTCGCCCACCCAACGTGCCACATAATATTCCAGTTCTCATAGCTAATTTCAAACAGGATATCGGCTCACACACGTACATTCTCCATGCAACATCCCCTGCGCTATTTCATTTCGACATTTCTCTTTCCATCATGTGATCTTTATAATATTTGAAATTTGCATTTTTGCTTCGCATTTCAGATTCTGTATGACGAGTGTTGGCAAGAAGCTTCTGTTTGGTTCTTATAGACACCAAAAGGTTTGTTTCGCACTCTAATATCAGAATGAGGGATAAAAAGAACTTGGCGCGCAGCAATAATGGAGAGCAGCCTCCTGTTGTCAGACAGCCAGACTTCCTTCTTAATACGAGTACCATAACTCCGCATCTGCGTGTGGTGGTTTTGTCCGCTGGCGAGAGAGTCTCCGCTTTCAAAGAACAAATAAACAAATAAATGCAAATAAAGAAAAGGAGAACGTAAGGGCGGCGTGGCGCGACGGCAAATGATCGCGCGGCGTTATATGGTGTGCACACTCGCACACACACACACTGTCGGCCATATATGCTTCTCGAGGAAGTGCTGTACACTTCAGTAACTTTGCATTTCTTGCTTTTGTTTCCGCTTGCGACCGTTCTGCGAAGGCCCGCACGCTGGGAATTTCTTAGTCATTATCCCGCCCTCCAGTGGAGACTTGCACTCTTGCGTATACTGCTCCGTACGATTGCAGAAACGTACGAAGTGGGTGGGCACTTTTTCCTCCCCTCTTCACTGCTGCTGTGATATACCAATGGGGCTGACTGTAAGCTGATTCAAGTGAATGTGCAGAGCTATGCGTATACATGGCCATCACAGTGTGACACAACTGTATGTGATGCACTGGCGTGCCGACTTGTTGGAAGCGGCGGACGTGTATTTGCAGTACGTTGGTCTCTGCATGAATAGTTGCCGCTTCGCAGGGTCCTTTTTACCGATTTCACACATGTCCCTAAGCTGCCGTGTACATCTGCAGGGACAAACCAGCATCTTCCGAGAAGTGTAATCTTTCGACTCGTGTCTCAGAAAGAACAGGGAGATACGTCACGTACATAGTTTCCTTAGAATTATCGACGCAGTGATCGTGCACCAGTGTCTTCCTCGAAAATTGCGTCTGCTTGTGTCACCAGGCTCAGTACTTATACAATCTCGACACCGCCCACCGAAAATCCGGGTGCGGGTATTGGCTTTCAAATTTGCATCTGTGACTTCGCATATGGCTGGTGCGTCGCCGATTGCTGCAATTCAGATTTTCCTGTTCGCTTTCTTTCTGTTTCATCGCCTATGATTTGCGCTCTTTGGTTTACCTACCACATTGAGTGCGCAGTAAATGACACAGTTGCCAGCTTGAAGTATCTTGGGAAGACGGGCATCGTTATTTGAAACGACACGTGCATAAGAGGAGGGATTAGGACAGGACGGTATACTTTTCCTGCGGATGTCTTTGATTACGGTAAAATTGTTCAAATGGCGTAAAGAGCTGTAAGACGTCTTCTGTATTTGTTCACTTTTTAGTAGTAGTAAAACTCTGGAGCAGAAATAAACTGCGCATTTTTTTTTTTTTTTTTTTTTTTGTCACAAGGGGTTTCCCGGCGTACGGCTACAACTGTTTTCAGGATTCAGCAGCTTCACCAAGCGTGCAGTCTCCTTTAGTATATTAGTCCGTTTCTTCGAGTGAGACATGAGGCACCTTTAGTATATATATTCAGACATTTGCAAAGGGATAGTGTTAGCAGAAAAATAGCTTGCTTCGTGGTGCGCATGCGCCAAACGTAGTTTCAAATCGCATCTAAACGTACCTGAGAACTGCGTTCACTGTTTCCCGAATTTAGCGTGAGGGCCTACGTACGCTGTAACATCGTTTCCGAAATGTCCACGCGCGCTTCAAAGCGGCCGAGTTCATTGATAATATCAGTTGAGAAACTGTGCTTGAAAAGGTCTCTATAGTATGTTTATTGTGCACTTTCGGCTTCATATGGATCGTCGCTATAATGAAATTCTTAATAAAATTTATGCACCATTGCCGTCATTCCTTCTGAAAAGCGTTTCTTCTTTTTGTTCTTTTATGTTTTAATTATCTCTACGACTCTTACGACTAATTTTGTTTTTAGTACTGCATCTATAATGCCGATCTTGTTGTCAGGCGACCATGCAGTTATCAACACTAAAAGTTTTCAACTTGGATCCACCTTTCTTTAGTGGCCGTGGGCGACGTCACTATCGCCAAACACACGAAATTCGACCACTTGGGCCGCGGTTTTTTAATACATGGTCACAACGGGAAGTTTTGCAACAGGTAATACTAAAGAGGTGTGTTGAAACGGGACCCCGCGCTTCAGAGTGAATTCGCCGTTGTTCCTGCCTTTATCAATGCGTTCCATAAATGGGACATCGCGCTTTCGCTTCGTGTCATATCGCGTATACCAAAAGACGCAAATTCCGCTGCTCTTATAGGCCTGAAAATAACCATCGGTTTGTTGAAAGAAGTGGTTCCTATTATAAATGCATGATGGCGCCACTAAAATGACGTTACCGTTTAGCTTTTACGTACACTGAACTAAATGTGCGGATGTGACAACCAGCGTAACGTTCCTCGAAATACTGGTGTTTCGCATTCGTAAGCCTGCATACGCCGGAATAAAATCTTCAATATTAGGGCTGCACAAGTCCGGAGGCGGGCTCTATATACGCACGTTCTACTCGAGACTGTCACCGAATGTGTTCGGATTTCGAGTCTGCCGGGCACTTCGGTCTTTGCAGCATCTGCAATAGGCGTCACGTACCTGGTGGTATAAGAAACGCACACCGACTGCTGCGTATTCGTTCACATCTGGTCGCACATACACGCGGGAATTAACTTCGTGGACTTGCTGCAGACGAATTTTCTATCACTGTGGAATTTTTATTAGCACCTAGGGTATTTAAAAAGAACCTAAAACAATATTTAAATGAATATCCTCTATAATTTCAAGGGTGGTAGTCACTGTAGTTTTCTCATATGCAATCTTTTTGTGTAAATATTTTTTGCTGTGAAATTTATGTTATTGAGTGCGTGGTCTGTTCATTTGAATATCTAATAAATACTGCATGTATTGATACCTTTTATATATCGTATATGTAAGTGTTGCATAATTTGTTTAATATTTTATATACACTATAGAGGTGTGTGCTGTTGTCTGCTGTTGTCTGTTTTGGGAGCCAAGGCCCAGTCAGGCTTGTCGCCTTTTGCCTTGGCTTCCCCTTTCTTGTAAATAGAATTAAACTCCAACTCCAACTCCAACTACGTGGGGACATACAAATTATGCCTGTTCTCGGTCCATACTTGTGCCTCCTGTAGCTTTCTTGTGGTAAACGGACTCACACTTCGGTGGCGCTGTTATGTGAACGCGGGGGCTTCTCAATGCCTATTTCCGGAGATACAGAGCTGTTCGTGCAGTAATTCTCTTGGATGACCAAGGTAGCCAGTGCATAAATCGATTACGAAGCTATCCTTGGTCTCGTGAAAGTTTGTGACGAATTGCTTCGTGGGCGAATTTCTTTTCCTTAGGAGTGTAACAGAACGAAAATTTTGTATTTCTGTAACAAGTGGTGGTCAGTTGCAACTAACCAGAAGACGTCATGCACACCGAAAAGTAGAAGAAAATTACAAGAATGGAGCAAATTGGAAGAGAATTGAAAGAGACAAAAGAGAAAAACTGTATAGTTTCAAAAAGGAGAACACGTTGTTGCAGAATTTATAGGAAAAGTAAAACTGTGTTAAAGCAAACAGAAACCCGTGCGTCCATACTCCGCTCTTGCTAGATTTTCTTATGGAAGAAATAACGATAAAAAGACATTCATTTGAGAGACGAATGGACGGGATGGCATAGTGCCTGTCGAGTTTAACTTTTGGCTTTTCGAATGTGTTTTCTTGTTTACTTTTAGTGCATAAATTATTTTTCACGAAATATATTCGACGTACTACCCTCCATCCCCTCATTTTACTTTGCGTTTTCTGGCAGCTCGGCCAAGCCTATCGTACAAAACCGAGGTGCCTAATGTAAAGTAGATTGATCAGGTACCCGGTGGCCCAGTGATTTGGGCGCTCGAATACGCAGCCTGGCAACCGGGGCTTGAAGCTTTAGCCACGATGGCCCCGTCTCGGTGGAGATGGAATGCAATTAAGTCACCTCTGTGCCGCGCGATGTCAGTGCATGCTGAACAACCCCGAGCACTCAATATTAATAGGAGCCCGATCCGGAGGCCTCTGCTACGGACTCCCTCATAGCCGCGTAAATTTTCCTTACGTTCGAAATGAGATATGACTGGGATGACGCCGGTCTCCTTGTTACGACAGTTGAACTACTGGACGGCTTTAACGCAGTTCTTTTCTGCTCCAAACAGGTGTGTTTCCAGTTTATAGTCCGCCCGCAGCAATGAATGTTTCATCAGGGCTTGTTAATTTTCTACTTCGAAATAAATATACTATAGGGGAGAAAGAAAAATGTCATGCTTACCACATTTTTTTTCAATAACAGAAACAATGGAATAAGAAAACATAATTGTTATAAGAGACTATAACCGATGGTCGCTTAGGGTAACAAACTGGATTCCAAGGGAAGGAAAGCGCAGCAGGAGGCGGCAGAAAGTTAGGTGGGCAGATGAGGTTAAGAAGTTCGCAGGGGTCAAGTGGATGAAGCGAGCACATAACCGAGTTAATTGGAGAAATATGGGAGAGGCCTTCGCCCTGCAGTGGGTATAGTCAGGCTGATGGTGATGAATTGCTATACGAAGTTCACGATCTATTCGTGGGACGCAAAAATCCACGTTTGCTTCACCTTTCACGGCCGTTCGATTTCATACGGCTGCGCTCCGAAATAATTCATTGAAACGCGTTGTCCGGTTATTGCCCATGTGCCAAAACTCGATTGGTTTTGAGGGCAGCCTGCCCGTATTTAAATACGATTAGTAAGCGCGTAGAGCAGCGCCAAGGCACGTCGCGAGACATCGCGTGAAGGCCTTTCGCTTCGGGGTATTGTGAGTGAGACCACCGAAGCCAGTTGCATTTTTTAATCGCTAATGTTTCGGCCAGATCGTAACCTCTGACGTTGCAGGGCGCAAGTGACATTACTACTCATTTTCTTGGCACGTTCAACGTTTCTCCGCGGTTCTGTTATTTGGCAAACAACCGCAGCTTGCTACGAGCCGCTCTCTTTCCGCCCCTTATTACATTTTTTTTTCTTTTTACTTCGTGCGTCAGGTTTTGTACGTGGCGCGACTGGAAATCGATGCTTTCGACAGCGTTCGGGAATTTGGTCGCTTTCGAAGGTATGACGTTTTTTGAAAATGTGCACACAGCTACTTTTCCTCCGTGGTCTTTCAGTTGAAGCTTTGAAACTCTTCTTAAATGAAAGCAAGCTTATACGACGACAAGTGCAGTGTTTCCCTGGCCCTGTATATATAGTTTTTTCTGCGACAAACATCTATGTCTTTTTAGCAACGGACGCAAATGGTACGTAAAAAGTAAGGTGGAAGAGATTTCTCAGTTCCACTTTTTAAAATCTTTCGTTTTACGCAGTAATTTTACGCAGTAATTTTACGCAGTAATTTTACGCCCCTTTTTCACATTCTCGCGAATTTTCAGGAAGCTGCGGAGAAGTGAATCTCTCGTTGAATTGACGAGAGAGCGGACTCTTCCGCGGCGCCTCGTTGGGCGGAGTGCGCTCGGATGCGCACGGGTAGCGGCGGGTGCGTTGCCGTGAGAAACTGCGCTTGCGGCGTCTGATGGGAAAGCAGCGTCCGGAAGGCGGCGTCGTGCTGTTCGGCTGAAATAACCGACGGCCGCTGGCGGATACGAAGGCGGCCGAGATGAGACCCAAAAGTGCTTCCTTTTTTCGCACGCCTCCGGCGTTTCCGCAGCCCCTGCAGTGCTTCGGGCTCGATCCGCTTTTCGCTCCGTGATTTCTTCGTACTTCGTGCGAAGTTCCTGCAAGTTGCGATATAAACGTCTGCATTGGTACAGACCCACTACGATTGGTGCGTTTTAATTTTTTCGTTATCGATTTATTATCATTGTTTATCACATTCCAAATTCAGCGCAATGGTTATGACCTGATATCACTTGATTTGTCTTGGTTTGCCTGAGGGGAGTGGCTAATGGTGTAAGGAGTGACGACTGATCACCATTCATTCATTCATTCATTCATTCATTCATTCATTCATTCATTCATTCATTCATTCATTCATTCATTCATTCATTCTTCTTCTAGATCGTTTCTTTCTTTCTTTCTTTCTTTCTTTCTTTCTTTCTTTCTTTCTTTCTTTCTTTCTTTCTTTCTTTCTTTCTTTCTTTCTTTCTTTCTTTCTTTCTTTCTTTCTTTCTTTCTTTCTTTCTTTCTTTCTTTCTTTCTTTCTTTCTTTCTTTCTTTCTTTCTTTCTTTCTTTCTTTCGTCTCATGCGAATGCGTTTGGGCAATAAAAAGAATAGTGCCTTGATATGGCACTGGCATCCTGCTTAATAGGTTAGCCGCTTACTCGCACACCGTGCTTTAAAAATTTGTCCAAGGAAAACAGTGTCTGCTTTGCAAGGTTCAGCTACACTGGCTCAGCAGGCAGTAACACGATACCAGAGCCACATGCCACAGCTGCACGCAACAGACAACGACAGAGCGGGATCCAAGACCGAGCAGGTTATCTTACTTCATTTCTATTCAGGTTGCCGATACCGCACCTCGGACTTCAAAACGTGCTACGACGATTATATCGGCGCATTCCTGGAGGAACGGGTTTCGCTGTTTGGATCCTCGTTAACAAGCGTTTGTTTTACCAAGGCGATTCGGTCCGCTTGTAGCCAGAGCGCGCTTGCTGGATGGCCGTCTCTTACGTTGAAAGGCAATGCTTTCGGTCGTGCTGAATCGCTGGGATCGTCGCGTTAATTTCTGTAAGTGGCTGCTCATTTATTGTAAGTGGCCTAATTCAGATACCTTCGCCAACATAGGACTGTGAATTCTTGGTTCGCGCCGTTCCTTTCTGCCTCCGGCGATTTGGCTGGCCTTTTATTCGAAGCGTGTTATAATTCGCGCTAGTTTCAATTTGCCCGCGTTAAATCGCGTTATGAGCAGACACGTTAACAATAAGGACGGGCGTACGAGAGACTTGCGCATAGACATTGTTTATGTAATGGATAGTAACACATTCAACCAACATTTAACTGCGGTTCCCCAGGTATCTTTGACATCGCACGTGGATGTGATGTTATGATAGCTCGTAACCTGTCTTGACACCACCAGGCTGTGTGGCAGCGACAGTGGCTGCAGTTCAGTTGCCGGTCGGCACTGCGTTGAGGGTGTAATCACAGTATGCCTTGAGACGATTAATTTTATTCGGTATCACTCCGGTATTCTCACCGCAATCAATTGTTTAAAATGAAAATATCTACGCTCCAATGCAAGTCTTGACGTCATTCTGCGCACTTGTGCGCTGTGAGGAGGCGGGCCTATTTGAGTAGACAGAGAACCCACTGTTGCAACACTTGCGTTCGCAAAAGCCTCCTTCTTAGCTAGAAGTTCGCCAGGATAAGCTAAAATGAAACAAATATAAAGAACACAAAGGAGCAGCTATCGTGGAACCAGTATTGTGCATTATTATTATTATTATTATTATTATTATTATTATTATTATTATTATTATTATTATTATTATTATTATTATTATTATTATTATTATTATTATTATTATTATTATGTTCATGTTGTAGGGCGTTCACCGCCGCTCTCAATCGGACGTGAACACATTACAACACCTCCGCCGGGCCTCGTCGGAGGTCGATGGAAGAGTTCTCGTTTCTCAAAGAATGTCCGACGTGCTTTTGGTCGCGTACGCATTTTCGATATCTGCGCGTCCTGGAAGGCATGGCTTCCAAAACTCAAGGAACTCCGGGCAGGGAGAGAGGTAGCAAAAAAAAAAATAATAATAATGTTTACTGAGTAGGCAGGCAAGGAGTTGGCTGAGTCGAGAAAGGGAACGCAATGCATGCCCGTGAGACAAGCACTGCGTTGGAGAGGAGGGTTTGGGCGAAGGAATACACCATGGGCTGGCTGCAGGTGGAAGACGCGGCGGCGCCGGCGACTCAGGGAATGATTGCGGGGAAAGGAAGACAGGGTGGAGAACGCAGTCAATCTCGAAAAGAGGCTGAGAGGTAAAGAGAGAGAGAAAATAGGAGAGGGTGGTAAGAAGACTGAGCGGTGAAGAGAGGCGACAGGGGCCACTGGTTGCCCTCCTCGAGTCTCCTGGAATTTCCGGCTGGCGTAGCCGGTGGAGGCTGTCTTCATTGTGGGAGCGATCCTTCCCTTCGCTGCGAGCTCGTTGTAGTAGTTCGCGCAATCTAGCTCCCTCCCTCCGTTGCTCTCTCGGGCCGGGCAAGAAGGAGGATAATTATTTTTACTTCTAATTTCTGGTGCGAGCGCTCCTTTCACTGCGACCACCCTACCACTGCCACCCTCCTGCTCCTCACTACCTACAACGCAGCTTACGTAGGGAGACACCTCTCACCACATCCTCTGCGTCACTTTTTTTTTTTTCTTTCTTTCGCGCGTCGAGCTAGTTTACGTGCGTGTCCTCTCTCAACGACGGTTCTCCCGGAGCATCATTCAAGAAGAGGACGTCGGCGCCTTCTTCCGACGGGCGATCCCACAAAGAAGGAACGCCAACCCGCCGCGCTTCTCCTTCCATCGCTCGTTGCGGACTGCTCTCAATCACCTGTTCGCTGGTCACTTACTGCTCTGGCATCCACCCTTCGCGCACTCCGCCTCCACGGGAATCCTCAACGGCCGTCGCTGTTCTGCTGAGCGAGCGAGGGCAGGGAGCCGGTCGCCTCCCGACTGTGTGATCTCTACAGCGTGAAAGGAACCCGGATCGAACAGCAGAACGAATCTGGCTTGCCGTCCAGCGGGAGCCTTGCAGCAGCAGCCGAGCAAGCTAGCGGCCGGCCCGCTCTCCTCCATTTCTTCTTTCTTCCCTGCCGGCGAGAGTTGCCCTACCGCTGCCGCAACCGCCTCCACCGCCGCCGCCGCAGAATCGTCCGAGGTGTAGTACGTGCTGCTGCGTGTGTTGCCGGCGCGACTACTTCGCCGTGGTGCTGACGCCGGTCGCCGTCGTCGCTGCCTGTTGCGGGCATTTAGCCGGATACCGCGCTTCTCGCCCCGGGGTCGCTTTCCCACCCGGGTCTCCTGTCTGCGACGTCGTGTCTGTCTGTGTGCGTGCGTGAGCTGTGTGCTGTCGGTTCCTTCCGATCTTGGTGGTGTCGGCCGGTGGAGGATTACAGACGCCGACGAACGACGCCGGGTTCTGCCGTCTTGAAACAGCTGCCGCCGCCGCCGCTCGCCCTCGCCTCTTGGCTAGCCTGGGGGGCCAGCTCGCCGTGGTGACCCCGTCTGTTCTCTGCGGCGCCACCCAGTTTATACCTTCTGTCTCGCTTGAGAGGCTTTTGCGGAATACGCCGCTTCCCACTTTTCCCCCCCTCCTTTGGTTATTTCACCCTCGTTATATTTGGGATTTATTTGGTCTGCTGTTCGTCTCTTGACGGCGGGGTGCCCTGAGAAGACGTGTGGAGAACGCCGCTGGTCTCGGCCGCCGAGTGAGTGCTGCGTGTTTGTGTGCGTCCTGTGAGAAGATCCCCGCGCTCTCCTCCAACCCCGCGCCGATTCCCTGCTCTCAGTGGTCTCTATCGGGAGGGGTCAAGACGGCGGCCCCTGCTCGCATTGTCACCGTGAGAGCGTCAGGTGCGTGGCTTCTTTATCAATGCTTCTTTTTCGTTTTCTCGCTGTATATCTTAGTGACCTGGCTCCCTGAAATCCCCAGCGACGCGCCTTCAGTTCCTCGCGTTGTTAACAATGTATTATGCTTTTTTTTTCTTTTTTTTTTTTGTTTTGTCGGAATGCTGTATTCTTGTCTGAAAAGGATGCTTGAAAAAGTAAAATGTTTTTTTTTGCTAGTGCTTTGAGGCCTCCTGGGAACATCTGTTCGGCCCCATGCCCACATGCTTTCGGTATGTTTCTCGAAGACGGTAGCGATGAAGGGCCCGTTCTGCGTTCCTGTGTTTGCACGACCCGTGTGAAATGGCCGATGCATACCTTCGTATGGAATTCGGGAGGGGTGCGGGGTGCACGGAAAGTTCGGTGATTTTTGTATACATATTTTATTTGGCATGGTGTTTACGCAGGCAGGTCACTGCTCGGGGATGTAGGCTACGGTCCCCAATTTGAAAGAAATGTTTGGACAGGTCGTCTCGGGTTTAAAAGTTTGTTGAACTACAGAAAAAAAAAAAAATCGAAAGTGCTTTTTCCGGGTTTTGTTCTCGTATTGTTTGTGCCGCTTTAGACGGTTGAAAGTATAGAAACCGGTGTGTTATTATCGTAGTTCTCATGTCTCATGCATACACCAGGTAGCGGTCTCGAGCATGTCGGCCCACGGCCGGAGTACGGTAGCGGTCGCGGTCTGTGGCCCGATGAATTCTGATCAAATGCACATGGCGGCGAATACAGTAGCTTAATTAATCCGAATAGAAGGTGTGCTAGGAATTTAGTTTTATTTAACTTTTCCTTGATTTTGCAGGCATATTTACGTGACAGTGACTCGAATAGATCATTCGTTCAGATCTGCAGATGCCAATAGATCTGAGAAATTGAGCAAGTACAGCAAACGACGTGAATTAAACTCTGTAGTACAGTTCGCACGGGCCGAGTGGACAGATTACGAGGTGCGGTGTTGGCACAGGAAATTGAAAGCTTAGCGTGTAAGTGCAAATGACTCGGATGTAGCTGAATATGGGCACAAGAGAGGAAACAAGTTGAAACATTGGATGCCAATGAAGCCTTCAACTTCTAATCACGCGGCAACGGAAACGATGCGCTAGTTGACGTTAGTGGAAGGGAAGCGGAAATGGATGTAAATGATTAGGGTCAGATGACTTTGAAACAGACGTTCACGGAAATTCGTGAGTATCAAATCGGAACAGCCCGATTTTCGACTTTTATCAAACGTTTTGAAGCCGTATCTTTTATCTTATCTTAAACCCGCATTTCCTCATTTCCAAGCCCTTTAGTCGAGCGCATGCGGCAAAGCTCAGAGTTACAAAGCCGGACTTATAGAAGTGTGATATAGTGTGCTTGGATGTACACTGCTGCACCCATTTTTTTTTTCCTTCTCCGTGCCTCTGTTTTGATAATACCCTCGCTAAATGGAGATAAACCGATAAAATAAAAAAAAAAACGCATTTGGAACATTTCTCCTCCTTGTGTACGCCTGCAACACCTCTCTATTTTTGAGCGGTGCACCAACTCGGTCATACCACTTACTCTGTGCGCTTCCTTTGTGTCTACATTAATAGTGTCTCTTTGCACAAGAGCAACAAAAATCTTCAGTAACTGAGCTGCGCGGACGGTGCAGTGTCCTGGTTGCTGCTTCAGTTTAAATCTGTCCTCCTCGCTCGTAAATTTGCCTCTTGCTGCTGCTTTTATCGTCACGGCCTCGTCGGTCGCGCACACTTTGCCGGACACTGCAGGAAGTCCCTGTCCGCTGCTTTGTCTTCGCTGACCGCTACTACGCTTGTTTGTGAGATCACGAGCAGAGCTACGCCAACAGCTAGCGACTTCCTCCGGCCGGCCTTCCGCATTCGTTGTCTTAAACGGCAGCTTCGGGCTACCCCAGACGCGGGGAGAGAAATAGAAAGAGGAGGAGGAGGGTCAAGAGAGGCGATGGTTCAGTTCCTTAATTACGTAACTGCCGGGCAGAGCGCTTAGCCGGAGAAGCGGACCGCGTCAGGGGTTGCATTCCCTCTTTGGAACGCCCCGTGTGTTCAGCGAAGTGGACATTGCTCTCATGCATCACACGAGTAAGTGAGGAAACTGTACTACTACTTCTTCTTCTTTTAATAATAATGATAATAATAATAATAATAATAATAATAATAATAATAATAATAATAATAATAATAATAATAATACACTATAAAATGCGCATATATAGCCTAGTTTCATTTTATTTATTTGTCAGATACTACAGGCCAATAAATACCTTAAGCAGAAGTGGTATATACTCACACAGGACCTGGGTTGCGCAGCTTTCATAACAAAAGTATGCTTTATACTTTCACTCCCACCTTCCTCTCTTCCCTTACAGCGCGGTACAGGTGTCCACAGAGCCAGTGCGACAGATACTGCGCCTTTCCTTTCCTGCGAACCAGTTATTATTTATTTATTATACTGCAGCAAATACCACCATAAATAAAAGCAAGCGCCTCAGGTGAGGTAGCAAAACAACAAATCGAAGCGAATGAATACCAATCACATGTCCCTAAGACCAAAAGTACATCACCCTTGAATTCCATCAGCATTCATGACCGCGTCGAAACTTGAGTGTTGAGAAAAACGGTTTTTAGGAAACTGAGGGTACTGTAAAACATCTGGAGTAGCATTAACAAGAGAGAGAGAGAGACTGAGTGGCAAGAAAAGCAAAAGGGAGTTGATAAATAATGACTGCTTGAAGTACCGTCCTCTGTTCCGGCTTTAGCTGAATAGATAACGGATGGTTTATCGAAGTTAAATAGTACAGAACAGCGGGCGAAAGCAGCGCAAGGCAGGGCTAGCTGAAGATCATTAATGTAAAGAATTTACTTTCGCAGTCGAGCTAGCTCGGCCGATAGCGGTAAGGACGCTGTAAGGCAATTGTAATTAATAGTTTGCAGATGCTATAGGGACCAGGGTGAACGAAATTTGCAGTCCGACTTTTAGCAACCGAGCGGCGTCCATTGTTCGGGACAGTATACAAACAGTTCAAGGAAGTGGGTGTGCCTCGAAAGACGCTCGTCTTCCTCTTTGCCGTTGTTCGCTACACTGGCTTCTTGCCTCCGCCGTGGCGCTGACTCCTAGGCACAGCTCGCTGTTAGATTAGCACGTGCCCTTCACTACGAAACATGCACGGCCGTCTAACGGGTTCTAACACTGAGACTCGCCCCCTTTTGCTACTGGACGACGTACGTGACTGGGTTTTCAGGAGTAAAGGTTTGCGCAATAACGGCCTTGTCTAGGCCGCTGCACCAAACAGAGGGAGGGGGTCGCAGAGATAAGGTGCACTCGCGTAAAACACGGACGCGCGTGGGCACACAACAGCAAGTGGCGTGCGGCTTGTTTCTCCTGCATATGCAAATGAAACACGCGTAAGCTCCAAACGCGGACACGAGATGCTTTTTGTCCCTTGTCGGGTTTGCACTTAGGGCAATGCAAGTGAAGTGAACCGTTAAGAAAGAGACGCTCGCGCGTGAGAGACGCTGCAGCGCATGCGCATTGAGTGCCACACATGGGTCGGTGGTGGTTACGTTCGCGCATGGAGCCCTTTGCTCCATTATGCATGTCTGTAGGAGGGGAGACGCGACAGAGTGTGTTGAACTTAAATAGTGGGGGCAGAGAGGACGTTTCTTTTTTCGGTCTGCAAATGGCGGCGGTGAATGTAGGCGCGAGAAATGAAGTGACGGCTTTATTTTTTATTTTGTTTTTGCATCTCTCCTGTTTTCACGCGCCCCACGCTTTACTACGGGCGGGAAAGCAGCGACAAGCAACCGAAAGCAAGTGTAAGTTCTGGGACTCGGGCACTTTCCAACGTATACAGGCAACGTGGAGGTGCGTAATGCAGTTTGCAGTTGTCACAATGGCGATTTTCTACAAAAGTCGAAAGACAAAATTAAGGCCGGGGAAAAACGAAGATTGGGTGTCTTTAATTCGTTTCTCTGCGAGGGGAAATTAACAATAATCGCTCTGATTTCGCTAGTGACCGAGGAAAGAGGATGTAAGTAATGAGGTATGATGAGCTGGATAAAATTGGTGACCATTCAGGATGACTGAACTGTGAAAATGGACGTATGCATGTCGTGTGGCCTCTTGCTCATCGTAATTTTTGTGGATGTATGCAGTTAAGCGATCCATATGATTAAGCTTTTACGCGTTTTCGGTGAGGCGAACTTTTGCAAATTGCCAACTTATCATGTATCCATATATGTCGCTGTTTATCGTCCGCAGAGAACACGGCGAATTATTTTCGTTTGAGGAGCATCCAGCTCCAGCGAGGATGAAGTCCAGCTTTCTTGGAGATCGCGGGTAATTGTGAGGGAGTTGTGGACTATATTATGAAACTCGTCATTATATTGATGGAAATGGTATAACCTTCCGATCTGTGCGAAAATATTTCTCTATTAAAGTTTGACCTGCGCTAGAAGACCAGTAAAGTGCGTTACTGGCATTAAATAGTATAGAAATACAAGATTCCCGTGAGAGCACCAGATGATGCACTGATTGTTACCGTGTAACCTTGAGATATAGAAAACATGAGTTCAAAAGCATCTTTTCAAGAATTTCGGAGTAGGAGGCGTAGAAGACAGCCGAGAGAAAGGCTTATCTCCACAATAAATGCGTAACGAATGCGGGTCCACGTCACACAATACTATAATCACCCACCTTGTCAATGAGTTTCCCATTCCGCACAATCACCCACCGTATCTGCTATCGTCTCCGTTTACCTACTCAGCACGTCATGCGGTTCCTGATAGAGAAACCGCCGAAACGAGATAAGGATTACGTCTAGAAAGAAGAGAGTACCAAAAAAGAAAACGCGAAAAAGAAATACTACAGCCGCATAGGGGACAATTGGTTGCCGTTCACTGTGCGCAGAATTAAAGGTAGCAGAAACCGAGAGAGAACCGCTGAGAAAAAAGAAAAAATAGAGGTAAAATAAAGACAGACAGAAAGAGAACACACATCTCCTAACTACGTCTTCCCTAATGGCAGATACAGGCGTGACATTATAGATGTGGCTACCTTTGCACGCGCGCCTAGGCATCGTTGTTGTTGCCATCTCTGGCTTGATGAAAAAAAAGAAGAAAAGCACACCCAAATCCCTCCTGCCATCACGCGCGCACGCTCGCGGAACAATGGTCCGTGCACGGCTTGCTCGGCCCACGGCGGTTCCTGTGTGTACCAGCGAGGCGTTGTCGTCAAACGCGTCCAACGACGACTGGCCGGCGCCGGCAGACAATGGCATCATCCCTTCCCCACTCTCTGCGCTCAGACGCCTCCGATGAGCAGAGATGCGCGCTGCTCGGCACGGAACGGTGTGTGCGGACGAGAGAAAGGAGCAAACGTGTGGTTATGGCGTGCGGGCGACTTCACCACTCTCGTCTGGGGTGCTGTGTGCGTGTCCTGTGGTAATGATGCTGCTACTTTCAGCAGCGCCGCTCGCTTCTTTGTGCTTACCGTCGGATCGTGACACGCTGGAATCGAAAGTTGCCAGTCGCACCGTATCCGCGTCGTCGTGCTGTGCGGATTTCATAATCTCACATGTAGCTCTATCCTATTGGTCATTGCCGACGCTGCAACCGCGCATAAATTATGAGCTCCAACTACGATCGACAGCGGTGGATGCAGTGGATCTTTAAAGCGCGGTGGTAAGAAAATGCCTGCGCGGATGAGACTTCGCAAAATTGGCGCTACTTTGAGCGAGCGCAACGAGACTAGTAGTGAGCGCGGTTTTAAAATTTGACGTATTCACAAAACCCAAATGAACACGTTGTGAAGTTCGGCGAACTTTCGCGCCATTAGGTTTGCCGCACAGAGCGTACGAACCAAGGTAAATACTTTGAAATGTGCACCTGTCCTCGGTCACGGCGACTACCAATTTGGTGGAACCACGGACGCACGACAGAGGCTCGGTGGCAGGTCACCTGCCGCTGCAGAGCGCTCGTTCCCTTCTCGTCTTGCCTTCCTACCATAGCTGCCACTCCAGCGCGCAGCTTTGTGCAGTGTTCAGTGTTAAATGTTATATTGGGGACCAGTGGACGTTTTTTTTTTTTTTTGTATGCATGCTCGTATTGCTGCGTGCGCGTCTTTCCCTTTGCTCATGTGCATACAGCCTTTGTGGGGTTGCAGGTGTAGTGGCTGACCAGTGCGCGATGAGGCGCAATGTGTCGTTGAGCTGCAGGTGCTCAGAAGAAGCACTTGGTTAAATTGGAGTTTCCATGTAGCGTTTTATCCCTCTACGACAGCTTGCTTTTTATTCCATCATTCAGAGATTATTCCCGCAGCATATTTGATCCCATATATGCACGTGTGCGGAAAAGAAACGCAAGAGAAAGCAGAGGTTCGGAATGCAGTGACGTCAGTGCTGTTCGTATGTTTGCTGGGACCTCTGCTTTCCCAAGTGTTTGATTAGTTAATATCCTTTCCCCAGTCTTTGATTGGCGAGAAAAGTTGCCTTACTGCTTATTGGTTACTGTCCCTGCCAAGGGCGGAGACAGATAGCTTAAAAGTAAGCGCTCTGGGTTAAACCAGGGCTGATTTCATCCGACTAACGGGTCAGTCATGTAAATAGTTTTCTCCTTGCTTGTGTCTTCTTGTTTTATTTATGTGTAAATAAATACTTAATCTTACTGTCGTGCCATCAAGTAACGTGTTTGTTTTGAGTCTTAATCTTCAATTTATAAAGAACATCGATATCTTCAAGTGTTTCCTCACCTGGCCACCTGAGGGGCAAACTCAACTCACGTGATAAGAAAATGGGCTCGTTGGCGCGCAATTAACTTCGTGTCGTAAAGTGACCTCTTCTAAATGTTAAACGCTTTTGCGCCCTTTCAAAGCGTTTCAGGTAGCAGATGTTCGTGGCGTCAGCGATATCTTCACTTTGGCTAAAAACCAACAACACGCACGCTTCTTTAGTGATAACCTGCAGTAGACGTCACACGGTAGACATATGGTAAAGACTAGAGTATACATTTCCAACTGCTTACTGCACACTTTTTGCTCTTTTACATGACTTGGCATAAATTTTACAATGTTGCATTGCTTTTACAAGTGCTGATGTCTGTGTGGTGGCACTTTTTTGTTTTTGTTTCTTTGTAGAAGCGTGTGTTTCCTATTGAAAAAGCAAAAGTTCTACGGAGCAATAGCCTCACACAATCTCATCAAATGGAATATACTGTCATACAGTGCACATCATTATTATAAAATATCTCCCATTATATGCGACTTACACGTGATTTCTTATGTGAATTGCATGAGAGTGTGTGAGAAAATGTGAGGCTATTGCCTCATACAATTTTTTCAGTAGGGTTGTGCTAGGACATAGGTTTCTGTTTTGCAGTGCAAGACAGAGGGAATAGAGAATGAGTCTTATACAGAAATAGCTAAAGTTAATGAGTCTGCATGCAAAGTAATGGAGACGAAGAGGGCTTCGTGTACCTGCGTCGTCCTCGATTTTGTACGCATCTAAACAGGGTGGACGGTGACATAAAAAAGGGTTGAATCAGAGGAAATTGTGATGTCTGAGAATGATGGAAAGTGTCCGATGGGGATTCATGAACGGCTGTTATGAACTCTTGGACCTAGCGAACAACTTCTTGTGCGTACCGCCTCCCAAATATTCGACCTTGATAAAAGCGGTCATAAAGTTGAGTTCATCAGACACACTAAATGAATTAACAAAACATTGTAGAGCAGATTCTAAGGACGATTACAATACTCCCTAATTGCAAAATTTGAGTGCAGGTATTGAGGCGTTTTAGCTATGTACTGAACAAAGAATTTGTGAAAGGCTTGTATGTATGTTCAGTTACAAAGCACTCTTTATTTTTCTTAAGAGCCAAAGGGAATGCTTCAGTGATGGAGGCGAAAATCAAGGCGTCCGTGTGCAATGCGATCTCAGTGCACGTTAAAGAATCCCAGGTGGTCGAAATTTCCGGAGTCCTCCACTACGGCGTCTCTCATAGCCTGAGTCGCTTTGGGACGTTAAACCCCACAAAAACCAAACCAAAACCAATCAGAAAAAGAGAAATTCTCCTTGACTCGTGACACTCTACCGCTCGGTTACACTGGCAGGGGGCTCAATCGGCTAAGTGCCAGAAAACCTCGTAACTAAACCGCCTATTATCTTCTTCGCAAACTGAAATCTTAGTTTCCAGTTGTAGAGGCGCGGAAAAATGGCATTAATGAGGGACCTTGCTCTTTTAAATTGATGTTTTCCGCTGCTATCACCTATAGGTGGCAGAAGCAAAATTTAGCTCCGCATTTGCATGGCTCTAACTTCGCCCACGTGTTTAGGGCGTAATATTAAAAATCCCTTTTACACAAACGATTCTTGCTCAAAGTAGTGCCGCACATCTCATAGATGTGTGGGCCTCCTCTATTGTAGAAGATGAGCGAAGCTAGATGACAGACTAGAATATATAGAATAGAAGTTTCACATCGCTTCGATCGGAGCTCAAATCGCATTTCATTTAGAGATAGCAAGGTTGGTTACCTCCACTTCAATCAACGAGTCGTTTAAAAGCCGCATTCTCCTTTCGGCGATCTATGTCCCATATATCCCCTTTCCTTTTGTAGCGCTGGTATCGCTGAATTTTCAGCTAAGTAAACTGTCTCAGTTACATAAGAATTGTTTAGGAAATAATAAAGGTACGAACAACACTGAGCTCTCACGTCAACCCGCTATTTGTGTTCACTTTGACTACTTAAGAATCAACCGTTTAGGACCAGCACGACTAACTCGAGAGAAAATTCGGCAGCGCCATGGAATAGCAAAATCAAGCTGCCTCAAGACTAATAAAAAACATCAATTGTAACACGTGCTTTTTAAAGAAATTGAAAATTATTTTGGGATACGCACATTTAGTAGGAAAATAAATCAGGAGGCATTGTTCTGTCAAACAGCTTCCAAGATCGCCACGCAGTGCCACGTTGTGTAGTGCAGCTGCCATCAACAAGCCTGAAGTGAAAAAATTTCATGCCATTCGACGCATCCGAACATGGATATCGAGCGTTAGTTCATGAAACATCACCGTTGAGGGCACGTGTCGATGTTAGGATTACTGCATAAATTTACCGCCTTGAAGATGTTTTCTTCTTTTTAATTTCTTTATCTCGTATTTTGTTTTAAATTGTTATGTTCACGATATTATGATCACATGGTATGCACGAGGTCACGTGGTACGCCTACTATCTGAATGCTGAAGCACACGCCTGCTTTAAGGGCAATGTGAAGGCTCGATTTCGGCATTACAATTAGAATCGAAATCATATTTATTAGTCTTTCAAAATTATAATACAACATATTTATATACAGCAGGAAAATGAGAAGTAAGAACAGAACGCGTAAATGAGAAAGTGAGGTTTTTCCAGTGTAATGCTTCAACAATTTACTCGTTTCCCGATACCTCTTTCTCAGCGTGATTTCATGGCATATCGAGGAAAGGAGTAGCCAGCTCCGGCCAAGGATACCATCATCAACATGCATGCCCAAATAATAATGAAAAGAAGAAAAAAAAAAAACTGCACACCAGTTGCCCTTGGAAGTGTCAGCGGCCCCGTGGGGAGGTTCCAGATGCGAGACAGCTTCATCGACGGAGGCCCACCCAACAGAATCAAAAGGACAGCCCAGCTAGTGTAACACGTAGTGGGAAATCCGCCGACTTTTTAGTATGAAGCAGGCACACACGTTACTGCATGCCATGCCTGAATGAAAACAAGCCACGCTGCTCAGGAATGTGTGTTATTTTGGTATGTATGTGTGCCTCCCGATAGGGTAGCGGTGCCAATGCCCACTGTTATCCAGGCGCCTGAGAAGCATTATAAATTAGCTCTCGCAGTAAAAAATAAAAAAAAAATAAAAAAAGAGAGAAATTTCACCTCGATCCGGCCTGCAGAAACAGAAATAGACAGTCAGCCGTGGCGATCTGGCACAAAAGCATTCAACCAGAGCTTGGTCTAAAGAATTTGAAGTGAGCACGATAATACTCGGTGCTTCTTTTAGCGAGACCTGCTTCGTTTATTATGAGGACTGTATCGAACACGTCGATTACTATATGATTTGAACAGCGCGCGTTCTCTCTGAAATAATGCCGCGAAGAAGGCGATGTGAACACCTCAAAGTGGGCTTTCATTTTGGCGTCTTTATTTGATCAGAGTTGGTCCCAGCTCGGCCATTGTCACAACCGCAGATGTCGATCGTTTTGCGCTGCGGTCTCGCATAGTCGAACTTACCCCACATACCTCCTCAGTCCAGTTTGTGTTCTGAGACGGGTGACAGTTGGCTGCTTGACACTGAAATTACATTTTTTTTTTTAATTTCAGGCGCACGCTACACAAATTGAAGACACGTAATTAACAAGCGACGAGAGTAGGCCCACTTAAAGCGCAACTGCGTATTATAATTCTTAACTCATCGGTGACTTAGCGTTGCGTAAGCCCTCGGTCGCTGTCTGCGCTGTGTGATTTCCACACATAATTTTTCTTGTCATCCAGTTGCTTATAGGCTCCGAAGCGCGTTCTCGTGCTCTGACGGCGTAACACAAGCAGCGAGTGAGCCCTGCATCCTCCCTTCTCCCTCAACCTTTTTCGGTTCCCCCTCGGACGCATGGTGCCTCGCAACCCGTTATTTTCGCGTCGGAAGTCATTAGCGGCACCCGTCAAGTCCTGAGCGAAGCTAGACACCGGCTAATACGCGCTGTGTCCACGTCTGGAGCAAAGTATGCTCTCATGATACGCTGTCAGCTCAGTGGTGACCTGATGGATGCGGATGAGGGGACCGTCAGATTGACGGCTGGCCTGTGCTGCCCTTGGGTGTGACCCTATATGTGAAGCCTGGTCTGAGTTACGACATTCGAGTAGTTCAGTGCTTTTATTTTAGTTAGAATGCTTCACTTACTTTACAGTTTGTCTGGGTTTATTATAGCGCGGTTTTCACAATCTCTTTTGCGAATGTAAGTGTGGAGGGACAGCCCGTTACCTCGTAGTACAGTGTTGCATGTTCAAAATGCGTTGTCTTGGTTAAAGTGAGGAGGCTAGGGCATATATTAGTCGCGCAAAATTGGCATAGTATATTGCAGGAATGCTGGCACTGTAGACCTCTATTGACTGATCAAGTTGGCGCTTGCCACTGCCCTTATAGCTTCTAGAGGCACGAGCTGAGAGTGTGTCGAACTAGAGATACATGTGCGCTCATCTTCGCTTATATATTTCTCTATGACTACTCTTTCTTTTTTTATCACGGATCCGCGAGAAATCAGTCAGAATTACTCGTGAAAAAAACAAAGAAAAGATATCCACCTTGTCCTTCGTACCTAGAAAAAAAAAGATCAAAACGGTCGTATACAGTTCGTTGACCTTAAGGTCCCTGTAAGTCTAAAACGGTCCTTGGCGGGTTGAGGCCGGGCTTGAGCCCATTGTCCTGCAACCTCATCTTGTCGTGTATGGAAAATTCAAGATGGACACCAGCGAAGAGTCACAAACGTGGCCATTCGTGGGCCTTGACAACAACCGCCGCACAGCGAAGGTTTCCTCCAAACCCTTGAAGCCCATTGGCTGCTTGTCTGCTGTCCTATGGTGTGCACCGACCGCACGGTGGCGTAACTGCTGTTTACACTTTTGATGACGGCTGCTTCGCGGCTGGGCTAATTGCGAACGTACAGGTTATCTCAAGTCATACAACACACGTGTGCCACTCTCTCCTTAATTAACTTAGCCCCGTGGGCTCCTAATTAAAAGAATGCCAGATCGCGACGATGCTACGCGTTGACGGTGCTAGCTGAAACAGGCTCCTGCTGCAGAACGAACGCGTAATGGCCGGAGGTGCGCGCCGAAAAGCACTTTCTCGTTCAACACGCAACCAATGGGATATGCACGGATGCATAAGCAAGTGTATGTGAGCTTGTCAAGTTACGTTAAGTGACATTCGTGCAACGCTTTAGCAAGAAATAAACAGAGAACATTTTTTTTTTAATAGTAACGTTTGTAACTTTCCCGGGAAGGTTTCTTACGCTGAGTATACTATGGCCTTTAAAGGCGAACTAGTGGAACTGCGAGGACGTAGGATGGTGCGCTTTTTTTTGTTTTTTGTTTTTTCACAGCTTCGCATGACCACTCGTTTTAAGATTTTGTTTTGCCCATTTTTTCGTAATTCGCGCTGTTCATAAGCAAATATAGATATCGGTCTGGTGTAGCAATCTGCAGGCGCCTCGCAAGGCGTGAAATATATATATATATATATATATATATATATATATATATATATATATATATATATATATATATATATATATATATATATATATATATATATATTTTTTTTTTTTTTTTACGACGGGGGTTTGTTGCCGGAGCGCCGCACAGATAGAAAAGGCAGATGTGCTTCCGGCACAAGAGCTTTTTCCAACGTTTTTATCCTCTTCCGGTATTCTGTTCATCTTATTCAAGACTGCTACATCTTCCCCATGTACAGCCGAAGCCCCCCGGACGATGTAGTTAGTCGTTTTGTATCATACAAGGCGTGTAGGAGACCTGAAGCACTGAAAAGTAGCATTGCTGATCTTACTGCATCAAAAGGTGTAGGGGATATTTCTACACAGTTCGTTTAATACGCATCATAATTATTTGCATATGAACGCCACTTCGTACTGCTCGTTTCCGCGCTGATTATCGCGGCCACCGCAGCACATTGCAAATTCGCGGATGGAACCCTTTCTCCTCGAGCGAAGTTTTCATTTAGTAACAGAGGGCTTCGTGAAAACATATAAATTTGTAGGTAATCAACGTCATGCAGAGTGCGCGCTGTCTTGACAAAGAGAGAGGGAGAGAGAAAGAGAACGAGAGAGAGACGGATAAAAAAAATTACAATAGAAAGAAGTTTCCCCTGCGATACACAGGCGGCGGCCGGCGTAAGCTTAACTATTAATCGTCTAGAGCCGCCGTGATCTGATTAATCGCGACCGCGTCACGTCACCTCTAAAATCTTTTGTTTCTTAATCCGCGTGCCAGTTCGGGCACGTTGTTCCGCCTGCATGCAAATCAGTGTCTACCACGGCGACCTTCAGCCTCCTCGTTACGGGCGAAGGCGAGCCGCTCGCGCCCACTTTTTCGCTTGATCCGCCAGCGAGCACGGAGCCGGGTATTATTCGATCACACCGAGAAAACGGCCGGCTAATTGCAGGCAGGTTTTCACTCGATTACGCAACACCCACGTGTGTGGCTCATTCAGCGGACATCACGGCAGTGTCTTTTGTGTCTCCCGCTTGCTTCTTCGTTTCAGGAGAGAGACAGACATCCGCCACGCGCTTACCATTGCGGACGCCGCCGTATCCATATACGCGCATCTGTCCTCAGGTGGCCGAGAAGTTTTACAGTGGCACAGCCATAAAGAGGACATTGTGTTGTCGCGGCTGCATTTCACGAATGAAAACTGCTGCTTCCATCTGTTTGTCATGCGTCCAACGTGGCTGTGGAGACGGTTGCCCAAATGTGCGTAGATGCTTGTACCACATGCTATGTACCACATGTAGTCGTGTGGTCCAAGTAGGCCTCTAGCGAAGGCTGTTCATGGAGACGGCCATGCGGGATGGTTATCAGCGTCTCTATACTTGTGCCGATCGGTGGACAAACTTCCTCGAGTTTTCTTGTTTGTTTGTTTGTTTGTTTATAAAGGCGTTCGGAAATACGGAGGTAGAGATGCGGAAGCTTGCCAAAGTATTAAAGGACAACAAACGAAAAGGGATTTTATTGATACGTGACCGCAGGCAATTTTGGGAAAAGAGTGGCCTCGTCAGAAGTGATGCGAATACGCTGTTCCTAAAGCTTTTCCTGCGGTTGGGGCAATTGTTTTCACGGCTTCACGCCGAGTGACTGCTGGCGTTTGTATGTGCGATATAAGTGCTACACGGGAAACGCATTGCCACGACAATGTGCTGTTACAAGGTCTCATATGCGAGACTTTCCAAACTATCATGTTTGTTTTTTGTTTGTTGAAAGCGTACGACATGACGATACCATTTCAATAATAATGAAGATTCCTAAATCACTTTTTCTCCTGCATAGCGTATTGAGGAGGCCGCGGTCTTTTCTAGAATAAGAGGAAAAAAGTTGTCACTGATTGAAGAAAACTTTCACATCGAAAAGCTCTTCATGCTAGTGAGTTGTTCCGTCTGGATGACGTCCGAACGCGAGATTCAGCACCTTCGAAACACGTGGATCGGCTTGCAGCTCGCGTTGATCGTCCGCTGGAGGGCAGTCTGCTGCGCATGCGTCAATCTAGAGCAAAATTATTGTCTTCCACAGCGCCAATCTTGGTTCGGTTCTTGCGAATTCTTTTATGCAGTCTTCTGTCTACGTAACCCACTACAAAATTTACACAATTGGGAAGTGAAGTCATTTGTAACATACCTCTGACCATGAGGAAAATTTTTAGAAAGACAGCTCTACTTCACGACCAAAGTTGAAAAAAATCCGGGTGGGGTGAAGCCTCTGGGAGGCGACCTGGTCGGACACTCATTGGTCGGCAGTTTACGGCAAGTCACCTGTCTCAAACTCATTTGCTTTTGTGTTTGATTGCATTAAACGTGTGCATGACTTAGTAGTGGCGTCCTTCACTTCAGCTCTCGGGCGCTAAGATACGCCGTGCCTAGCGGCATGAACAGAGGGCGAAAAGACGTAGACAATGTCGTCTACGTCTACATCTATACCTAGATAAACTGTGCGAATAGCGATAGGTAAGGCTGGAAGACAAAATAGCCCACCGTCAGCTAAGAGCTGTAGAACGTTTCGCGAAGGCTTCGTCTGCGACTGCACACTTTGTGCGTAATAGCACTTCGTCTTACGAGTGAGTTGCTTTATACCAAGCTTAATCAGATAAAGACAAGCTAAACAGAGTTTTAATTCGACAATGCGGTTAAATCACGTTAAAGTCCTATCATTTTCTTTTTTGTGTAGGTGAGACAGGAGACTTTGTGGATGAAAGAATGAGTAAGAACCGAGTCGAAATTCGCACCATTTATATCACCCACTAAAGGGAGATTGATTTTTTTGCCCAATTTGATGCACTAGTGGCTGCTACTCGGCGATCTGTTTTCAATAAAGAGCTCGAGCTTGTAGTCCAACCCTTTCTTGTATACATGTCTGGTATTCACCATTTTTGTCCATGTAGTTGCAGTCATAACGTAGCTTTTGTGCAGCACGATGCAGGACATCGGTAAAAACAGCTTTGCGATCACGTCTTTCCCGCTTCAGGAAAGTAGTTTCACGACGAATTCGTAAACAATGCTTTGCTTCATTTTAAACAATGCCTAGATCTTCCCGCCGGGTCCTACGGCATCGCTGGTTTTAAGCTCTCGCTCAGGCTTTCAAGAATCTGATCAGCATTTAAAAATTGAAGGCACTAACATCATGTGGTACTTTGAGATCATCATCCTTTGGCTTACGATAGAGTTGAAGTTCGGGTTTTTTCCGCCTAGTGGCGAATGAAACTATGCATATGCTTAGGGCTATACCTTGTATAAACATTCAACAAATACCATCTCCATTCGTGGCGCTGAGCTTTGTGCTAGTGGCGTTTTTCACCACTGTAACCATTCATCCCCCCCCCCCCCCCCCCCACACACACACACACACGGTGCATGCTAGAGAAAGAGACAGAGACAGAAAACGAACTAAGGGGCTAGCAAAGCGGACAAAACTTCACGTTTAGGTTTAGTAAGTAATTTTCTTAAGTCTGCGTTGTTCTCAAGAAACGGTGTTTTCTCGAGCAGTCATTTCCCTTTTCTTTGCCTATTCCGGCGTTATTGTCTCTCTCGGTCTCGACGCTCTTGGTCCGTGGAGGAAATACGAGTAAACAACCTTCGGCGGAGCTGGCTGCTTTGCTTTGTTTTGCGGTTTCCGTTCAGCGCGCGTTTATCATCTCTCTGTGCAGAGAGCCAAGGGTAACTGGCTCGCGCACATCCACTTGGGCTCCAAGGATCGCCTCGGCGGCGCGTCGATGTGTCGCAACGTTACGCGTGCGTGCGCAGCGCGCGCCTAGCTTTCCCTCCTCTCCAGTGTTTTTATCTTTTGCTGCTCCCTCTTCTATGGCGCTATGCTTCTGATGAGCTATTTTCAGCGGGAAAGCCCGCAATCTCGCACACGATCGAGATCCGACGGCAGTCGGCCGCTATGACCAGTCGTTTAGGCTGCGAATGCCGAGCCGATGATTGCCGCTTGTTCTTTCGAACCTAGTAAGCGACCTAATAGAAGAGGTTCGCAGTGCGCTGAGGCGGCAGGCAGGACAGTGGGTAGAATCAATACCATGACGGCATCGTCATGATTGTAGTACGTCTACATGTGGCACTGACAACTCACGACGTACGCTCTCCCGTCCTTAACGCTTCCGCCAGTGTATTGTAATGAGCGTATAGTGCCGAAAGCTTCCATTGTTCTCGGGGTTTTACGGCCGGCGGCTGTGGCGCTTCACAAGCCTATGAATATCAAGAGTGATATCGGAATAGCGGGAATGCACAGCTCGCTTTGACAACCTGCTGAGGTTTTTGCCTTGCTTCGTTTTGCATACGTGGTTACGTGATTTCCTGTTGATATTGCGTATGGTGATTTATGGTGTAACATCAGTAAGTTAAATTCGCACTGTGGCGCTGCGGTCAGTGTGCTCGCTGTGGGCCGTTTCTGCTTCTCAGATGCCTTGATTACTGATGTGTTGGCCCGCTAAAGAAGTCACGAAGGGTAATAAAAGAAATCGAAACCTCTGTTTTTGATAAATGTAGAAAACGTAAATAAAAAGTTACCTTTGTGCTAAGCCAGCAGAACGCGGTGGTTCTAGGTTCGTGAGATCGAACGTTGCATTCCAGGCTGATAGCGGTGCACTCTTTCCTGTTCTACCTGACCACCCACGGCATCCAGTGTTCGGACGCGACCTCCCTAAAGCTTGCATAGTTTCACGCCGTGTATTGTGCATTGGTTTTCCATTTCGTAACAAAAAAAAAAAAAAAAATCGGAATTAGAACTGCCGTTCTGCTGCAGTTGTATTGTGAGTGCAAGTCCCCCCCCCCCCCCCCCCCCCCCCCCCCCCCAAGAAAAAAAAAGAGAAAGAAAAAGAAAAAAAGTGTAGCGTTTCTCGTTTTCTGTCCGACCTTGTTCTTTCTTCCGGTCGCTCACCTTTTTGATTCCACCTACCGCTTCCTTACTGTCTTTTTATTTCCGCCGCCCCATTTCAGGTGCTTCAGCTATTAGATAGCAGATACTGGATATGGTAAACATCTTTTCCTTCTGTTCTTGATATTTATTTAATAAGTAACCACTTTCCTTACCTTTCTGCATTCGTCGGATTGCTCACCGTGACACTTTCAGTTTCCTTTTTTTTTTCTTTTTTTTTTAATCGTTCATGACCCCTGCCCTGAACTTTGAGGTCGCAGCCGCCGCTCGGTTGTTGAAACCGGAACAGAAATAAATGAGATAATATCAATTATAAGCTATATAGAGGTTCTAAGCAAATACCACATGGCGATCATGAACACATATGTCTTACGCATCAGCACAAACAAGAAAACATTCGGCTATAATTAGTTGCCCACTTTCTGTAACGAAAAAAAAGAAAGAAAAAAAAGAACCTTCAATGAAGGATTTAAGCTTCGAAGTCTTAGCTGCGCCTACGAGCGTTACGAGCGTAACACTGCGCGTATTAGTACTTGCCAACGGAATAGTTGCTAACATCGTTTTCCGCATAAAGCAGGCAACCGTGGCAGCACATAGTCCATGTCAATAGGT
Source organism: Amblyomma maculatum (assembly GCF_055883805.1). Lineage (NCBI taxonomy): Eukaryota > Metazoa > Arthropoda > Arachnida > Ixodida > Ixodidae > Amblyomma > Amblyomma maculatum. The sequence goes on along the minus strand of NC_139347.1, from coordinate 99,231,807 downwards.
ACTGGCGATTCCTGCACTAAAGCCCCTTGCACATTTAATTTTTTAGCCGACATCCGGGGGACATTTATGTCTTCAGCCGGGAGCTCAATATATTGAGGCGATGCGTGATATTTGAAGTATTTCTTTTTTTCAAGTCTGTCATAAGAAAAACGACAACTTACTGCTTCCTGTGCAGTATTTTCATTATTTTAAGCTTGAATGTACGCGCTCGGCGGAGACCGAACAGCACTTTTCTCCGTGTATAATAAATAGGAGAAAAATTATAGCCAATTATCTCTTGCGTAGTGCCAGCGCCAATTGATTTGTGCTGTGATTAACACATTGATGACGGCATGCGTAACTGCAACTTCCAGTTCACTGTCGCTTATCACACACAAATAGCCGCTGTACGTAACGCCCTATGAATGATTGTGCGCATTTTTTCTTTGTAGAGAAGCTTCACAGGCTAAAAAAACTCACTGGTTCGAAATAGTAAGCAGACAATTGAAGGAGAAATGAGGGGCTCCCACCATCGGCACGTTATTTTTTCTTCCGCTTTGAATTGAATATCCTTTATCCCTAAAAATCATCATAAGACGAATTCTTGTCAATACCAAAATTAAACATAAAAAAAAAAATCCCGAACGTTTGCTTTGGACTCGTAGACTGTTGGCTCCTTTGAATTGGTTTGAAACAGGTTGCATGCTAATTGCATCGTGTTTTTTACAATTGTATCCCCCCCTCCCCGTTTGTAATACCCTCATTTGGATGACCTTTATGGGGTAACCTGAATAAATAAAATAAACATGGTGGGTCTTTGCGACGTGTCTTGTGCTATGATACTGAATACCGGGGCTGAATACCAGGGTGCCGGACGACAGCGATGGTGAAGAGAAACGGAGGAGGAAGAGAGAGGAAGGAGGGGGGAGGGGACTAGGCTAACACAGCGTTGAAGAAACGTGTCGCTGCTTCTTGGACCACATACGCTACAGCCACGACTGTACCGCCTCTTTCACTCGCCATATGAGTGTCAGTGTCTCCCCAATCTGACGTGGACGAGGCATTGGTGAATCTCATGCATCAGACGGGAAACAACTTAGAGGGCTCTCTTTCCTAGGACCACATGAATAGCACCGGCATCCTAATAGCAAGTGATCTCAATTGTATGGGGTGGATGTAGTTATCGATTATATCTTACAAGGTGCAATTTTATCAAGATTCGATTTAAAGGCGCACCGTCTTTGCCAAAAGTAACCAGGCTGCATGTTTTCCTTGTATCTTGTATTATAAAGCCAATAAGGGTTTCCAGATGATAAGAACTAGTTAAGAAGTGAGGACAGGCGCTCGCCTTCACATTGCAAAGATTTAGAGGTTCAGACATGCTGTGAATTTACTACCACATAGCTAAAAAGTAGATCCTGCAGCCTGGTTACTTTTGGCAAAGACGGTACATTGAATTTCTAACTCAGTACTTGCACATTAGTTCGTAGTTTATAAGCCAGTTGAGAGCAATCACTTTCAAGTACCACTTGGGAAAGGAGTTCTTAAATGGAGGTTAGAATGTGCACGTGTGCACGGTATGCTGGAAGGGATTGTTAGAATGTGAACGGTGGAGCCTAGATTGAGAAGTATTACCGATTCGAGCCATCATTACAGGAATGGCTTCTTGGTTAAGAGCAACGCTTGCTAGGTAGCTTTTTCGTGGTTGCCGCGTACAATTCCTCCAATCCCATGACGTCACCGGACGCGGCGACTTTGGAACCATGCAACTTTCTATACCTCCAGCTTGCAAAATCGCAACCACTCTGAAAACCCGTCGCAATGAGCTCTGGCCACACGTTGGTGAAATACATATCGACAGTCAGTTGCACCCTCTTGTTATGAGGCCCGGCTTACGGAGAAGCTTTATTTCAGCACTGACAATACGCCTACAGCGCTTGCCAGCTCTTGGAGTGCGGTGACGCCGCGTGCTGCCCCGTGGAAGTCTGCCAAGCTCGTAGCGACTGTACAAGCGGCACGGCCGGTTACGGTGCGCGCGTCTGCTCGTGTTTGCCCAACGGTCATGGCGTGCTAACTTGGGAAAACGAACGGCTTGTCTCACGCTTCGTTCCGCGCGGGCAATTTCGTCTGACGAGGCTGAAATCGACTGTCAGGCTCTTCCCACCTTTGCTCGTGCACGCGGACTTTCTCTGAATCGGAGAAGCGGCATCATCTGGCGAATCTCGCGTTTGGTTTGTACATGTGTATGTGTGTGCGTGTGTATCGGCGGGCCTTTTTAGCGGAGTCGTCGTCCACTCCGCCTTCAGATTTCTTGCAGTGCATGCAAAGCGGGTAAAATACGGACTCGCTGACAGCTGACGCTAACGTAAAGAGGAAGGGGGAGGCTCGGCTACTTTCATGAATATGTACGTGAGAGTGAATATGGAAAGGGTACTGGGCAGAAAGACTTGGCTTGACGAGTGGTGCTAATAGCTGTGCTAGACGCGCTTCTCAGGTAGTCGTCTAGTTTGTCAGGGAAAGTTAAAACTGTTCGAAAGGTTTAGTTTCTTTCTTCCCGTGTCTCTAGAAACGCGCGTGTTTTCCAAAACAAGGGTGTTTCCAGATTGAGTCGAACTCTTAGTCAGGGCACTGGTAACTGCCATGCGGTCTTTTTTGCGTTTGGCATAGCAAAGTGGCGGCGAGAAGTCGCTGAAGCGCTGTCGTTGCTGTGAACGGGTGCCGTGCATGGGGAGACCTGATCAAGGTACGTTGGTTGTCCGACGTTATTTGCATTGCGAAGCAAGGTGCACACTAAACCTTTTTGCGTCCTTAAAGGTGTAATGCTGTTCCCGGGCTAACATTCTATGAGCAGAACGGCACTGCTTCACCGTGGAGCATCCTTCGTTGTGGAAGTGTCATTTGTTTGGCATCGAAAGTGGATGCTGTGTTCTGTTCTGATCGCAGCGCGCGGAAGCCCTCACAATGCTGCAGGACCCTTCTGCAACGGTTTTTGACTTTCAGACCGTATTTCTCCCTTTCGCTTTTTCTTATATGCCCCTCTTCCATTTTACACAGCGCTAGAGTAGCCAATCGGCAACCCTGACTGTTAACCGCCGTGCCCTACCCCTGCTTAGCCGTTTCTCACGTAGGGTGTTAGCACGGGGGCAGCCGAGCACCCCTTTTTGCAACCCAAAAGGTGTAAACATGGTTAGTGTTTGGAGTACGGCGATCTTTTGAACACGACTATGAGTTTCATCCGACCTTCCCTGTTCACTTGAATCGCGTTAAATCCGCTCTCTCTTAAAATCTGAGCTTCTCTTCAAAGAACAATAAGCAAGCATTTGAGTCCTCTCTGGGTAGACTCGTGAAGGAGTGACACGTGGTTGCGGGATGGAGCATAGATTAAAAAACGATTATTCACCTCCCTTGTTTCCGCGACCGTTTCCTGGCATTCCATTAGCGTATAATGCTGTCATCTGAGGACAGTCTTCTATACTTGCGAGTTCGACGTGTCTAATATATCCCTGTATAGAGAAATAAATGGTAGGGCCTTCGGGTGAGAACAAGTACTTTTCCTGAACGTTCCTATATTCGACACAGGTGGTAAGAATTCTCTACAAAAAAAGATGGCGCTGAGGCTTTTTAATCGGCGTTGAAAAAGTTTGCAAACGTTCACTGTCTCTATAAAAGTGTCTGCCGTCGCAGTTAGCGTCCTGCTCGTTAACTAGTCAATATAGAAGGAGAAAGCGAGCTGGTTTGTACTGAACGCACAGTCTGACCGCGCGAACGACAATGGGCAAGAAGGAAACAGACAGGACGGAGCTTAGAACTTCGACTCAGTTTCGCTAGACAGATACGTAGCGCGTCACATTTATACGCATCTGCGAAATTAAATCGAGTTGAAGTTCCGCGCTCTGCCTTGTTTGGTTTCCTTCTTCGCCTCTTGTTCGCTCAGTCACAATATGCATTCACATGCGTTGACAAGTTGCCAAGCTTCGAATTTCATATTATATTGGTATTTAAAAAGGTGTCATGATTTCAGCACATGCGACGTGTCTTTTCCTTCGCAGCATAGATTACAGCAAAAGTTCGTCAAAGAAAGTCAGTGTGACTTCCTAAAGAGGCCGGTTTTGTATCTGGGGAAAACAAAGCAGTATATCTGCGGTATGCCTTCGGATGCGATGAGTACAGCGATAGAAACTTCGCAAATACATGGCTGGAAAAGACATAGTGGTCGGCGTGTTGTAAACTGCTCCTGCTTGGTTCTGCATGCTGTGGGTCTGGGAATATGGAAGAACTGTGATATTGAAGGATGGCGGGGAAATACAGAGAAGTGTCCACTCTGGCTAAGGCCTAGTGGGCTTATATCTAAGATGGCAGTCATTTTACTTGCTAATGTAAGCAGCCAGGTAACGGCTGGAAGTCTTGGCCAGCATATTTACAAAGAGGTTAAGTAGTCAATTTTTCATTATAAGCAAAGGAATAACCCCCACCTCCTCTGTAATGCGAAAGCTTTGGTACTAAAATAAGTGAAATGAAGTGAAGTAAAATAACGCCCTCAGCTCAAGCACGCACTGGGGCAAAAACATTAAGGCATACAGACAACAGGTCAGGGCTATCTGACGTCAAGTTCTCAATTAAATTGGTTTCTTCCGAGTGCATTTCTGTCGATTAAAATTGAAGCAAAGTTGAAATGGTTATTACGCGCGTTCGCACCTTCCAAGTGCGCACGGCGTCCTTAGTGAAACCGCGCAGACATCCGATACGCTGAAAAACGCAAGAAACTGCGTTTAAATTTCGAGGGTCGAAAAATAGCTCCTGCTTCATTAGCTGGGCAGGGTGCATTGCGGAGAAAAACGATTTTGACGATTAGGACAGATTATTGCCGTTCCGTTTGAAGATATTTAACAAACATGTATGAGCGATATTATTATTTCCGACCCTTCCTAGGCTCTGGAGTATTCGTCCGACTTCCTTGCGCACCGTGTATCGGCATGGTGCTTCCACTTCGAGGAAATGTGCTTTTGTAGCAGTTACCTTAAACTGTCTTTTATGCATGTTGCACCTATCCATTCCTTAACTTTACTCGCTACTCCGTCGCTGAAGGCTTCCTCAAGGGCAAACTCACACAGACCTTGAACCATCCAGCCTTTTAACCCCGAATGAATAGTTGTGACCTAGATCGTTAATGTCTCTGAATCGTCAAAATCAGGAAACATGTGTAGAGGAGTTTTATCCTTATTCATCCTATACTCATGCATCAGCACTTGTTTTCCGCTTTCTATATTCACCGTCACTACCTATACACTCTGCACTTCGCTGTTTGTAAGCCTCTTTACCAACAGCTCGACGGCCAAAGTTGTGTTCGACACCGCAGAGTGAGAACCACGTCCTGGCTGAAGAGAGCTGAGGCTCGGCCGTGTCTCTTGCCCGCGGTTGCCACGCCGCAAACTCCGCGTATTTCGAGAGCTCCGAGAAAGGTGCGAATTATATTTCATTCGCACTGGCAAGCGGACCGCGCCTTGGCCTGTTAATTAGACACAATGGCGCCCGATACGACTAGCCGTGGCCAGTATATGTAAACACCGACGGTGTCTTGCTTTTCTCAAAAGCCTACAATTAGAACGGTCACGAGTATACACTGTAGTTAAGTGTTGCGGCTGGGAAATATGGTTGCAATAGCTCAGCGTTTTGAAACCTCAAGCACGCAATGACCAAAATTGAGTCATTTATTTAAATTAGGGGCTATAGCTACTCTCGCAAATCCGGTCTAGTGGATATATGCTGCCGAACCCTTGAGAATATGGTCACGCGGAAGCTTTCGGAAGCTTTCGTCCCCAAAACAAAACACGCCGCATACATGTTCACCCCCTAACTACGACCTGACCAAAATAAGTGGACGAAACGTAAAAGCATGATCTTCAACCCCTTCGTGAGGAGCGGGGAGATGCCCAACTGGGTCAGGCAACGTGTAATTGATCAATTACGGCTGGCAATGAACGTTAAAACCCTTTACGAGCGGGCTGATTGCGCACTGCAGGCGGCCCTCGTGCTTGCTTATTGATAGTCCGCGGCACGGTGGCCATTAGGGTGGCTTATTTGCGGTTCGGGACGGTGGCTCCTCGGCGAGTGGCGCGCGCTGCCGGCAAAGGTTGACCCCGCAAGGACGCGGGAAGGTCGCGCGGCTGCCTTCTGCCGCGAGGCGCAGCCATGCGGACGCGCTCGGAGGGCCTTGGCATTCGGGCGCCGCACGCGTGGGCTCTGAGCTTGGGTTAGCGGCGAAGTGTACCGTATTCATTGGATTATAACCACCGCTCTTTGTGACTTCCAACGTTCGATTTTATTTAGGATGATTATTGGCTTAGTACCGTATTGGCTGTAGGCCTTCTATACAAGCAAGGTTCAGCATTTATTTAAAGATATTGATTCTACTTTAATTGAACGATCCCGTGAGTGAATGACGGAAATAATTTTATTTGCGTGGACGGTCACTCGGTAAAAAAGTGTAGTAGGAAAGAACAAGCATTACAGCGTTCGTGACTGTTCTCACTATGTGATTCAGCGTGAGTCGTCTTTTTTCCCTCCTCCCTTTCGCGATCTTAGCGCTGTTCAATTTTTTTTTTCTTCACAATTTCAGTTTTATTTTCTTCTTTCATGTGCTGTATCAGACATCTTGTGCGAACGTCGGTCCACCTTCAAACGAAGAGTTTGCTTTCATTGCGATAGACGACTTTTTTTTTTTTTTTTTTTTTTTTTGGTCTTTGTGAATGATCCTTTTCGTTAGTCACATTGTGGTCATCGCCATCAAACTAGCTGCGACGAAGGGCTATCCCAATGTTCTTCACTTAACCGTGCCGTTAACCAGCTTCGATGAACTTATCTTTATACAGACGTCCAAACCTCATCCAGCCACCTGATTCATGGCTGCCCCCTGCGTTCTTTGCGAAAGCAATACTACTCGCACTTTCAAGCCTTCGCGTGACCCGGCCGCAGTTACGTCTTACCCACGCGACGTTGTGACGTCACACCCCACTTGACACACGGGCTGGCAGGAGCTGCCAACTTAGGTCTCTCGTTTCACATGGGACGGTTATGTCGAAATCAGCCTGCTAGGACCCTGGCATTCACGTTACCCCTATAGGCTACTAAGGCACGTTCATATGGGTTGGTTAAAGCGGGGCTTTATATGTGGGCTGAGGAAGAAAAAAAAGAGAAGAAGAAGAACGCTCGGTCACCCGCAGCTAATGCTTTCGCTCAATTTTTGGTTCAGCAGTGTTGAACCCTCGTAATTTTTTTGTTTTCTCGTGGAGTCGACTCCTTTGTCTTCAGTGGACATATTGATTATATTTTGTTCGCATAACGTGCCCTCTTGATGCCCAGTTCGCGTTCTTGTGTAAGACTAGAACATTGTTACGTGGCGACAAGCAAGAAGATGGCACAACGTGGCGACAGGAAGGGCTCCTCTCGCGCCACTGCCGATCTTCGCAACACTTCCCGGGGTCACCAAGCTATCGTCCCGATCGGTTCGTTGAAGGCGGTGGTGACGTGACGGTGAGGATGTTGAAGAAAAGATAGAAGAGAATGAGTTGCTTGTCACCACGATGACGATGACCACGATGATGCTTGGGTGATCCGCCTCCCCTGGAGCTCTTCAACCATCCGCCACCAAAGCATCCATGAGACCGATGGCTGGAGATCGTGTCGGACGGCTGGGTGGGTGGTTACGTATTCATGTCTTTCGGTTCTTTCGGGTCCTTACTCTGGTCACGGCTGTGGTTGGTTCGTCTGTGCGCCTTGTCTTCAGATCCGGGCTCGGGCGGGGCGGCGGTAGTTGCGGCTGGTAAGGTCTGGGCAGGGAGGGCTGGGACGAAGCTGCGCGGCGATATCCTGGGCTCTCGGCCAATGGTTCCGGCGTACGGCTAGCGTCAACGCTCCAAGGTGGCGATGGGGATGACGCACTCCGCACCTCTAACCACAATGTTGCGTGGCGACAAGCAAGACGACGGCACAACATAGTGACAGGGTGAACGATGATTTTAATGGCTGGCTTAGTGCAAGGGCTCATCTCGCGCCACTGCTGACCTTTTTCGTAACAATATCAATAACCTTCCTAGCGTATCTCGTCTCCTTCGCCCTGTCTCTTAAAGTTATTCATTCGTTCCTATCATCTCGTTTTCCACAGCTCGCCGCTCGGTCCCCATTCTAACCTGAACTCATTTGTTTAGCCACCATATCTTTTCGCAGTGCAGCTCATAACCGAACGAACGCGGTACAGAGAAAACGAACAACGACCGGACAAAGGTGCCGTCGCCGCTGCAACTTGTCGTTCGTTTCGCGAGAGGTGCCTGTTTGCTTGCGGAGAAGGGCCCCGTCTGGAAAAACCACCACCCCGCGCCGCGGGCCACGCGGGTCACCACAATGTGCAGCCGCGTGTACCTGCGCCTCTGCTGGGCACCCCGCTGGTGGAAGTGGCCCCTCGAGTGCTGCTACGCCTGTCAAGACGGGAGGACGCCCGCGCAATGAACGTACCAGAGGCAACGCCGGAACTGCGAGAACTAACTACGCCCTTCAAGAATGCGCGCACTGCCGTGCCGATAGAAAGCCCGCCTTCTCGTTTCTTTTTTCTTCTCTCTATTTCTTTCCTTTTTCCTTTTTTTTTTTTTTTTTTTACTTTGCGCGTTACCTGGTTAGCAATGCGTACGTGCACGCCCTGCGGTCGTTGCCTGGACCTTCCTAGAAGGTGCTCGTCCCTTGAACCCAACCTCTGAAAAGGAATTCAGACGATTGTTGCCGGCGAGGACCAGTGGGCGCTGTTTTTTTTTTTTTTTTTTTTTTTTTTTTGTAGCTTCTTGGTGATGACAGCAGTGGAGAAGGCTGTCAAAAGGCACACCATGGTATCGGAAGATTAAAAAAAGTACAGCTTAACGTCTTGACCTGAGGAGTATTTTAAAGCGCTTCGATGAGAACTGCTTTAGAGACTTTTTTCGGAAAGAGGTATGATAATTTAAACGCCCGTAACAGTCCTGTGCGGGTGTGCCTTGCTGGAAATTTACTGAACAGGTGGCAGGATCTACTTTCGGGTTAAAAAGGAATGGTGCTTAGTTCCAGAAGGAACAGCTGAAGTAAAGCCCTGCTTTTAAGCTTGCTTCCCCTGCCTGAAAGAGTGGTAAGGAATCCGGCATAAGGAATAGTAAGGAATGTCAATGATCTTCACAGAACCAGCCGGGGTGAGGCGTTGCTTTTAGCCCTGCTTTCTCCAAAAGGAATGTTGCTGCCACTCTGCTCTCTAGTGCTGTATTATGATTCCCGTAGAAAATAACCGTAGAAACAATTTCTCTTTTAGACCACTTTCTAGTCCTGTGATATAATTTCATCACTGCCATTTTGTAGTTCGATGTCTCTAGCGGGCATCGCGCGATACAGTTTGGAGATGTCTGAACTTCGCTGCTTCCAGCTTTTTTTTTTTTTTTTCCTGGGAATTTAGGAAGCTAGATTCTCGCTGAGAAACTAAACTTTATTCTTTTCTATAAGCCGGAACATTTTTTTCTCCCTCACCGGCACCAGGGCGGGAAAGAGTGATGAAGCATTCGTTTTGCCATCGGCATTGCTGCTGCTGCTGAAAGTAGGTATTATCTTGTTGAAAATTTGCAGTTGGGCTTCTCGCCGTCCACAAGGTTTTGTAAAAACGTCTTTAAGAATGCGTTTTATTCTAGTCACCGTATCGTTGCAGCCTTCCCAAGAAATAATACATAACCGGAAATTGTTATTTAAATTGTCAAAAGTGTTTATCTGTGTCGATATTCAGTTTGTTCCTCGAAAAAAAAAAAAGAGAAACTTCGTGAACTGTGCAAAGTTACATATATATGACGAAGTTATAGAGATCCAGGCATTGAGAATCACCTTTATGTTCTCTACAAATCCTTTCTGCATTTGTTTAAAAAAAATGCGCTGCCTTTTTATAGAGCGTCGAATCGTACGTGAAATGGCGATGCCCGTGTGACATGTCAAGCTTTCGAAGAATCTTTAGTCAGTCAAGACGTTCTCATTTGCATTCACTTTAATAACCAAGAATTTGAATCACAGTTGTGTGCACTCTTACGTCATGTGGTAACCACAACTGCGATAACCGACCCCGAGATATGTGTTTATACTATGGAATAGTAATACAGTATTAAATCATAATGAGAAGGATTGAAATTGTATTGGAACAAGACATCGTCTAAATCGGGCAGTGCCGTCGGTCATTTCACACGCAGCGTCTGAACTTGAGACGGGCGGCTGGCTGGGAAAGGCTGCGATGGGCTCAAGTTTGTTGTTTGATACAATGCGTCCCCGTTTGAATTTTCACTTAGGTGTAATAACGACAGTTTAGGTTACTACGTGTTCCCCAGACGAAAAAAAAAAAAAAAAGATAAGAATATCGCTTTTCTTCTGAATTCCCGCTGTCCAATATGTCAGGCAGTTTTGCAATTAGTACAGTCGTATTTCATATTTATGAAGGCGAAAGCCTTCCTTGGCTCATGGTCTGCGGAAATGTGCGCAGGAAAAAAAAAAAAAAAAGTCTCCACCGGTAGTCTAAAACTGTGGAAGTCAGCTTCTCTGCACAGCAAAAACCCCTTCACCACGACGGCCAATCCTGTTTCGGGGGAAGAAGTTGGGTGCAGGACATAATACTTCTATGCCAAGCCTGATGTCATGCACAAACCTGGTGAGCAGAATCCCTTCGCTATTGAAAACTAGGTGTAGGTAGAGGAGGGGGACGCGGTATGAATGACACTTGCAAGGCACTGCGCTTCGCGGAGGGGCTCACACACGGCAGAGAGGCGCAGGAAATGTTTTTTTTTTCTTTATTGCCGGTCATCACCAACACAAAACAGTACATGATCATCTTTGTCACTATCGAAGTTTTCTGCGCTGCACCCAATTTCTGCTCCAGAAACAGGTTTGCCCCCCCCCCCCCCCCCCCTCCATCATGGTGAAGGGGTATTTGCTGTGCAGAAAAGCTGACTTCTAGAGTTTTGCACAGGTCCCAGCCGAGCTAACCTCTGCGCCACACCGCGCTCGTGAGGAACCGATCGTAATTCTCCTTGCATAGCATGAGAATTATAGTAGCGATCACAATGATGATGCAGTTAGTGATAATGATGATAATAGGATGATAATGGAGCTGTAGTTAGTGATATTGATGATGGTAGCAGCGATGACAATGACGGTGAATTTAGTTGATAATGATGACAGTAGCGATAGTGATTACGATGGTAGGACGACAATGACGACACAGGTAATGAAGACAGTACTGTAAAGAGGCTTTCGCAGTTTCCGCTCTTCAGCAGACTTCAGCGCAATTCTGTATTTTTTTTTAATAAATAGTTTTGTTTCTAGAAAAAAAACAAAAAAAAACTTCTACCTTGTGCAATTCACCGCTTGTGACGACTGCTCCCCAATAGTGAATATGTGGCATATTTTTTTGAGGCCAAGCAACCAGCCACCGCTAGCGCCTGGGACCACATTGTGGAACAATTAGTTACAGGCACTAACGTTCCTGTTACCACAAATGACTGAGCGCTGTCGCATCGTGACGTTGACCCAGCGATAGTAATCAGCGGCCTAGAAAAACAGCGCTGACATTGAGGTTCTCGGCCAAACAGACCCGTCTAAGAAACAAGGAAAGTCGCGCGTGAAGTTGCCCGAAGCAGCGTAATACAATGACGTGACTGTGACGTCGCTTGTACAGCCGAAATCGCGTCTCAGCGGCCCACTTTTTTGAGGCAGACTATATAGCCGGCTTTCTCGTTCTGGCAGGCGGATTTGCTCTTGTCTTCTTCGGCACTAAGCGCTAGCTTGCAGCGTCCCTTTCGGAATACTGCCAGTCCTGTTGCATTGCTAACGATATATCCAAGTCTATTGTCTTTTTTTAAACGGCTGGAGGCGCGTTTACCATATTCTTATTACTAAGCCCTAGAAGAATGGCACTGCTCCTTGGGATCGATGTCCGCTAGCGTCGACAGGAAGTACCGTGTCGGTGAGATATTCGACGTGTACCTCACTTAGCATATCAGTCGTCAAGGCGCTCGTGTTTTGTAAACGTGTGTCTCAGAATAAGGCTCCTGAGAGGACTAATTCGCTCTAATGCTTTGAAATTTATGGCACAAACATGGAGAACAAACAACAAACGGCTGCTCTAGATATTGTTCGTGATGACGTTAATGTCGTAGGGTTTTCGAGGCCACATTTTACGCTTTCTGAAGTCAGTGTTAACAATAGGCGATGATGCCGCGTGGTGGCAGCACCTGGTTCGTCCGTGAATGCACGCAGCCTCATCGGGGCGTATAGCACGTTCTGGATGCTTTCGACGTAGAAACGCGAGCTTTAGCGAACATTTCGAGCCGGCGATATGTAACAAGGAAACGCTACGCCTTTTTTCTTTTTTTTTTTTTGCGTTTGTATGAAGAATTTAATGCATGAGTTTACATCATATGATATTATACAACCGCTTACTTTTCCTTATTGCGAACTTGTGGAGATCTTGCCTATGTTGTGACTGGCAAACATTCCTATCTGCCGCGACTACGAGAAGACGAATCGAACTTGTGAGCTGCTCATTTTACCGTAATGAACCTTGAGCTACGTATCTAAGTGACCCGACAACACAAAAAGAGGGAGGGAGATTTTCGTCTGGTGCCTGCAGTTCTTGCGTCTCAGCTCCCACTATATATGGTATCTTTTTGAAAGTAGTGGGTGTTGTTTTTGCCATTGACATCATCCCAGAGGGTATATCTATATGCACCTAAAGCTGTGACTCTTTTTCTCTTCCTTAGGAGATGCATCATGACGACCAGCAGCTGACCAACGACCTTTCCGCTTCGCCCGACGACGCGATGGAGTCGCTAACGGACAACACGGCCGTCGGGTCCCCGGCTTCGCCGGCCGACGGCCACGTCAACCCGGCCTTCGACTCCAGCCACGGAGACGAGCCGAACCACCTGCACAGGAGCAACCAGTCTCCGGCGTACATCGCCCAGAAAAGCATCGAAGAGGAGAAGAACGCCGTCAATCAGCAGAACGGCAAGATCCTGAACCACCACCGGATCCAGATTCCGGAAGACGCGGTCATCAACTACGACACGGCGCGCACGCGCAAGTCGCTGCCATCGCGCAAATCGGCCAACGGCGACGTGGTAGCCCTGGACGTGTTCACGGACTCGGCCAAGGCGCAAGAAGCCCTGATGGGAGGGTTGGCGAACGGCGGCGCCGGCACCGAGGTCTCTAGTCCCCTGACGGGCAGCACGGCAGCCACCGGCGACGCCGGCACCAAAATGTTCGAGGAGTATTTCATCCCCGTCAACACGCACAAAAAGTTCCTCCGGTAAGTGGCCAGGATGAACGGGCGTATGACAAAGACGCCTCGCGTCTCGCATGGACACAACTACCGGGCCCAGTAGTGGGACGGCCTTGACACTCCTGGCGCTCTGAAGGTACAAATAGCGAGAACAGGGGTCTTCTAGCTCTGTGAAGTACTTCATAAAGCTTCGCTCTGTAATTGCTAAGTTACTTGAAGAGAGACATCTTCTCTAGGCCTGATTTCTTCGAGTGCCGAAAACCTAATAATTTCCTAAAATACGCTGTGTCCAGGAATCGTCATGTCGTCCCAGTACGACCGTAGAACAAGATGATTGTTCTACCTAGCGTATAGTGCTGATCAGAAACAAGTACGACCCATATCCCGTAATAGTCTCCATAAAGATGCAACGCTTGCCTTTTATGTTTGAGTAGTCTGAGGTCATCTACTTTTACAGAAGGAACAACAAATATTGACGGTCCTTGCGAGGCGGCACATCACATGAATGTATAGCACCATACTCCGCGCAGTGCCTGGCTTTCACTAATACCCCGGGATGGGGGTGCAATGCGCAATGCGCTAAGCCATTGAAGGGGGGCGAGAACGGCTGATCGCTCGACTCGCGCGCGCCACCTTCGCCGCGTCCGTTTCAGTTGCAAGGGAGCCAAGGCCGCCGAGGTTTTCGGGCGGCTCTTCCCCTTTTTTGCTTCTTCTTCATCACGGCTGCTGCAATCGCATCGCTTTTCTGGCAAAGCCCGCCTTGGTGCCGCTGGATGCCCCCCTCTCCCTCACCTTCTGGGCGCCATATCCAGTTGTGTGGCCCTCCCCCCGCTATAAGGTCGTTGTGACGTGAGCAGTTAAGTAAAATGTCCACGCTACACGCTTCGCCGAGTTGGCACGCTCGCTTGACAGATTCGCGATGCCCGCCGATGCATGGCTGCTCGCCGCGGCATACTACCTTGTTCCTCGTGCGACCGGCCATCATCCTCGTTCAGCGTGGCTGTTTCTGCTTGCCGCGTAGCTGTCCTGGCTGACTTTCTCTTTAGCGAGAACCCTGCTCTTTGTGCCCGGCTGCAAAAAGAGGCACGAGCGGTGGGGATGGAAGCGCGCACTTCTCCGGCCACCCTAACTGCTCTCTCCTCCCGCGAAAGAAAGTTTTCTTTCAGCTGCATGGCTGCATGTGTCTGTTCCGGTGGTTGATGTATGTAGGGCTGAAAGAGGATATATACTCGTACTTTTTATTGACGAATATTGACAGTGCAGTTTAAACATCCAGCTTGGCCTGCAGCTGGTTTTGGAAACCTTGGAGTAGTGTAGCGGTGTAAAAATCCTCGCCTCTGTTTCTATGGCACATGCCCACAGTAGCCTTTTTTACATAAATGCGACAGCTAGCGCATCGCATCGCATTCATGTAAACAGGGGTAATGCGCCAGGAAACGCATCGCATTAATGTGCCAGGCAGGGCTAGATGGAGAGGGGTAAGTCGGCTATCTCCGTGCATGTAAACCCGGTCGCATCGCATTAATAGCAAGATGGCGGCGTCCGGCGAAGCGGCGGCCGCTCGCTTCATGCACCACCAATTCGTCGTCGCCGCTCCACAGTGTCTCGCGTTCTCTGTAAACAAATTAAGGGTGAAAGAAGCTTTTCATTTGTCTGAAAATACCCTCACCACACAATTCTGGCTTCAAAATGTCTCAAATTTTAAGATAACTTCTGAAATCCGGCAGGTGATAGGCTTAGTAAGAGTTGTTGGGTGCCGTGGACAGAAAGCGCGGGATATTCAAATAGCTTCGGGTTGGATGAACAAAGGCGACGAATTATTTAATTTCGCTTCATACGCAGTTTTGATATTTATTACGGCTTTCCTTTTATTCTGGTATGTATAAAATAAATGTTAAATGAATTTGAAAAAATTACAACCTCAGTGCCACTAATGCTTTCAATATGCGACACCACATGGCGCCACCACCGCGCTAGAGATGATGCGCTACATGTAAACGCTGTCGCATCGTATTAACGTGAGGCACTACGAAATGCGACGCGACGCGATGCGCTACTGTCGCATTCATGTAAACACGGCTAGTGGGGGACTGGCCAGAGTTCAGTGCATGTGTAAGAATAGATTACAAAATCCCGACTTAAACTGTATGATATATAACTTATTAATCATGAATTAGTGTTGCTAAAATAATTAGGAAACATTTTGAGGTGATTTGAATTGTAATCAGTAGAGGAAGAATATTTAAAAAATACAAATAAAAATTGTAACTATAATCCAGACAGAGTAGCGCTAACAAACAAATCTTTCGGTCGCAAAATTATAGCTATGGAGTGACTCACACCATTCTTAGGGCCAAAGGAGAGGAGGACAGGAATGGTAAACGTCTGTTCTAAGCGAGCAAAAGGAATTTCCAAATAATTTCTTCTCTGAGGAGCATATACCTCCGGCAGGAGAAGGTATAATGTTGTATGGTTGGCACGTCATCGCATGACGCACAAAGATTCGACGGCGTGAATCCAGAGCGACATAAATAAAGATTGAGGCTAGGAATTCTACAACGCAAGAGCGTCATGGAGACCTCACATTGCCTCGAGCTACAATACCGGAAGGATGTATTGCTATTATGTGATTTCTTTTTCTTTATCGCTTAAGCGAAGAACATGTTGATAGGTGTCGTAGTCAATATAATTTAATTGCAAATTTGATCAGGTATACATGGAAAATATCTTTGTATGAACACCTCACAAGCGTTATGTGTGCTGATTCGCCGCAATAATTGATGTTTTAATGCATTTTTATGTCATTAGGGGTCTTTTGCCTAGATACGATAAATTGATGGTACCCAAAAATTGAGGAATATTGTCTCTTCTTTTCAGTTGGAGAGGGTTGCCTTCCAGTGATAGAACTAACTTTAACAGAAATGTAATTCCTAAGTGTCCGTCACTTGCGTTAAGTGTACGAGAGTAGTTTTTAAACAGGAACGTTTTCTTACAACCTAACGTTTACCTACAAGGTGCATCAGTTGCGTATAATTGCGTTTTGCTTACCGTACTGCTTTATGATCTGTTTTCAATCCTTGTGTGATACCGTTTGCTTGATTGAGTATATGCTGTACACAGCATGGCATACATCCCTTATATGTGATGCCACGCCGTGTTAGTTGGGAACAAGGTTAATTAGAAAAAACAAACAAACAGACTTTATCTCTAATTCTCCAGATGATTTTAGGGAATCCATCCACACGTGGTGCAGAAATAAGCGATACCTTATAATCGCTATGCTTATGGCGCGCGAGTTTCGCCAGAGCGGCTTCGGGACTGTCTTTGTTGAAAGGATTCTCTAATCCCATTTGTTGTAACAGAAGGTGTTAAATGCTCATAGAATCAATTTTTCTCAATTCTGCTACAGTGCTATGATTTCCTAAACTTGCTACGCGATGACTGGTTTTATATAACTCTGCCCCAGATGAAAAACTTTTAAGGTTTTAATATTTCACCCTCAGGAATTGTTATTATTATTGGTATACTTGTTACTACAAAGCAGCTATTTCTTCTCTAAATAGAGACGACATTTTGACATGCCAAAATGAATATTTTGATGATCCGGTTATTCTTTTTGTTCTAATGATTTCTTTCTTTCTTTTCTCTATCTCTTTGCAGCGGCGAAAAGCTTTATTTAACAAAAGAAAAAAGAAAAGTGTGTTCCGGGTGGAAGCGCATGTTCTTCTGCTGTCTTCTTCTCATGATTTTAGGCATCGCTGTTCTAGTGGGAGTGTTAGCAGCAAGTAAGTACGACTCGATTTTCCTCTACATAGCTAAATGTTGTACAGGGACAAAATACTTATGTCCGATAATGCAATGAATCCTATAAAAATTCTTCGTAGGCTGGGCAGGTTCACCGCTGATATCTATCTTAATCATTAACCTGTATGCAGAAAGACAGGGCGGGAGGAACATTGAGATTTCCTTTGTAATGTTACAGCTGATACCATGCCCGTAGTCTGAGCACACTATACTTGCTTGTATGACCTGTAAGTGATGGTCTGCCACCGTATGGAGATAAGAAAACTTCTTTTTGCATTGTCATTGTACCCCTGCTAGCACCGGAAGAGGGCACTAATTTCGTTATTTTTGAATGTTGTAGTAAAAACAAGACAGAAATTTCATGAACGCATGAGTAGATTTTGTTGTGCGCAGCCGGATTTTAACCCTGCTCTGCCAAGGTAGCCCTTCAAACACTCTCGATTTATCGCCAATTATGTTTAATACTTCAGTGCATCATTGTTATTCCATGTCAAAGTTGCGAAAAATGCATTTTTATTTTTCATCGCTTAAAGTTCGTTTAGAGCAGCCTTAATACGTTTCTTTTTTTTCAACACTAAAAAATCGTGTCTTATGTGTACGTGTCTTGTTCATTATTGATCGTAGCTGGGTTCCTGCTGAGTGAATCTAAGTCCTCTCCAAAGTCTGTTCATGTCGACCCAAGTAGTCCGAGCACGCACGCCGGTTCGTCGACGCTCAAGGGTGCGCCGCAGCCAAAAGAAAGCACCTCGCCGCCCTACCAGCAGTCATTACCGCCATCATCGCCTCCAGTCGTAGTCATTTCACCCACCACTCACTCGACCACGGAACCGACCACGATAGTCCCCGAATCCCATCAGACCTTCGCCACAACCACCACCGGTACTAGGGAGCAGATCACAATGATGTCGCCTGCCGTGACGCAACCCACGACGGAGAGTGACACATTGGTATCAGAGGCGACATCCACATTCCGCGGCCCCGTCGAGTCTCCCGTCACAACAAGGGTCCCAGTGACGAGCGATTCGTCGGCTTCGATAACTGAAGTCACTGAGGCAGTTTCGAAGGAAAGTACGACATTAGACGCTCATTCTGAGAGTGCACCTTCGACAACCCCTGTCCCGACAACGGTGAGCTTGCCATCAGAGTCAGCCACGGCTCTCACGCCCATTGAAGTACCTTCAACGGAGCCATCGCAAGCCTCTACTGAAGCTACTATGACCAGTTCACCTATCGTTGATTTCCCAGGAGTACCGACGGAAGCATCTACGACCACAGAGGCTTCGACGACCGTAGATGCAACTACTCAAGTTTTGGTCACGGGTACTGACACTGCTCCGATGACGACTTCCGTCACGGTGACTCCGAGGGAGGCTGAACCTGTGAATACTCCCCCCGAAAGTATGACTTCAGAAGGTACAACAACGCCAGGAGCGACAGAGAGGTCGACGAGTCCTGAGAGCACTACCAGCGCATATGAGACAGTGGCGACTTCATTCACGGAGTCTTCGTCGCAGTCAGGCTTGGGGACTACGGCTACGGCAAGCTCGACGATGGAAGAAGAGCAGTCGACGGCTACGGAGCCTGTGACTACTGTGAGCATGGAAGAGCGCACGCCGACAGAGCACTTTCCTGTTTCTGGAGTATTCCCTCTTCCTGGTGAGAAAACAATAATTATTTTATTTCTCCTGCATGCAAAGTTGGGCACCCGGGCTGCTAGCTTTCGCATCGGGCCAAAAAGGAGCTATAACCAAGTCAGGGATTCGAAGCAAACTGAACGTGTATTTCCTAGGTAAAAAGAAACAGTATTCTGCGCAACCGTTTGCAGCAGATGTTCCCAGCAGAGGGCAGATGAGATTAGGAAGTTTACTGGGATCGAATGGTTGCAACTGACACAAGATCGAATTAATTAGATGGCTTTGCCTGCAGAGTGTGTAGTCAGGCTGATAGTGGGGGTAATAATGAATATAAGAGTAGGCGCGATAGCTCCTTTAGCACCGCCTTTTCGTTCCGCGAATATACGGCATTGAGGAACTGGTATAGAGTTTGGCAAAGGGTTAAACGTCTTTCGTTTGCAGCATCCGTCTCACTATTTTTTGATGAACGCCTGCACTTACAATGAACGGCATACAATTGGAGGTGCATGTGCCGTCAGTTCGAATCTCTCTCGCAAATTAGCCTCAAATTAACTTGACTAACAGATGGATGCTAAATGGGAAGCGAAATTTCATGCCCTACAAAGGGCCAGTGCATTACCTGCATGATCCAATATTTGGCCGATGTGTTTTACTGGCTAGGCTACCCACTAGCTTTATACGCTGTCGAGAAACACTAGCGCCGTACATGTCAGCCAGGGTGCACGAAGTTGCCAGCAAGGCAGAACTGCTCGATAACTTCTTGCTCACTTGGTGCCCCTGCAGCATGAACACTCTTTTTTGTTGCGAAAAATTGCAAACTGTGAGTCGAGTGCTAACGAAAACGACAGGGAAACACCGACTGTCACCTCATGTATTTCTCGGAGAGCCCAGATTTAATCGTTTCTTTGCAGGAAAAAAGAAAAGAGAACTAAATTGTGCCTAGGGCAGCGCCTGTCCCAACCAATTTCCTCTAATTAATGATGCAGACATTACTTGTGACAATGTTGTAAATATACAAGCTGTTAGATTTTGAGCAACAATGTCTTACGTAAAGTTGTTTGTCATTTCACTTGGCGTTGAAAAGGTGGCAATCTCAAGATAGAGAAAAATGCATAGTTGTCTAGGCAGCCAGCTAGCTTGTAGGCACGTCTGAAAGGGTGCTGTTGGCGCTTCTACGGAAACAGGTTTGCAGGTGCATCAGAGTGTTTTTTTTTGTGTGTGTGCGTTTCTTGATGGGCTATTGCAGCTTCTACATTATGCCTAATAAGCCCACACAGTGCGTTACAAGTTTGAAAATGAATTTGTGCAGCGTCGTAGGTGGTTGCGCATGGCTGTTTCGGACATCTCCAGGCCTTTGTCGCAATGTCTGGACGAAAGCAGCGCAATCAAGTTAGCTGTTAATGCGACCAGCACTCGTTACGCTCATTAATTTCCTGAAGTTCTTTTTTTTTTTCTTAAAGCGAAAGCCTTACCAGGCTCATGGAACGATATCTCATGCACCAAAGTTGTGCTCGGGGTCTGTGTGCTAATGCATCAATTGTCTATCACCCTGATGACCTCATCAGGTAAATAAAAACCCCGTCTCCACTAGAATCGAACTTCCATCCCTCGGATCCCCAGCCGAGCGCATTAACCAACTGCGCCACACCTGGGATCATGAAACGCACATCATATATCTCTCCTTGGCTGTCGAGAGGATGCTAGTAGCGATGACAATGACGCTGCAATTACTGATAATGACAATGATGACATTAGCAATGATAATTGCGGTGCATTTAGTTGATAATGATAATGAGAGAAAACGTGATGCACCGTGTGCACCAGCAACGCTCCGTATTTCGCATTTCTGTAGTGTAGATTTCACAGTTTCTCCCGGAATGTATTTTTTTTTTCTCGCAAGAACACCGTTTGCGACTAAGTCGTCTTACTAATCCTTGCCATAATTAGCCTTTAAAAGGTCCGCATTTTTGTTTATTCACGGTTTGCTGCCTGAATTGTCTTATTCGATGTGATGTTCGCTCGTGGGTCCCAAGAGAACATCTTTTTAAGCGCTTTCATTAGCGTGATGAACCTATTTTTGCACAAAAGAAAGAAAAGGAGCTACACATGAGATTAAGGGCAATTAATTATACTGAGTGTTTCATATTATTCAGGATATAACTTTAGTTTGTAAGCCATAAAAAGTACTCGGCTGTGGTTTCTTTAGCTTATATAGAAGTTTATATATAAGCTTATATAAGATAATAACAACTTAAGCGCATATTATATGACCTATAGGGCGCAATGAGAACCGATATACGCTTAATAGGGCTCAAATTATATAGCAAAATTGAAGGCTGAAAAATCGAATGCGCGCACAATTTTCAATATTTCGGAATCTGCAACGTGCCTGATACGTCGAACATGCAAGGCAAGGAAAAAAAAAATCTTTTTTAGAATTGTTCGTTACATTTCGCCCGTTGCATATATATTGATAATTCATGTTTTCTCCGTGAATAGCGGGGGGGGGGGGGGGGGGGGGGAGGGGATGTAGGTGATATTGACGTGATACTCATCAATATACCAGCCACAGTGACGTCATTATATCAATATGTAGCGTGGAGAAGCCGACATAACGAGCTGGATACATGGCGACGACTGGGAAATTGTATTAACTGGGCTTCCGTTTGATTTCGGAGACTGCGAATTCCCCAGTACAATCTCGTGCACCAAACCCAAACATGACAGAGGTGAACGCTTCATTTTAGTAAAATGCTCGCGTTTTCATGGGACTCTATACCTAAATAACGTCAGCGATGCGGTATGATCACACACATACCTCAAATACGTATTTTTCACCGCGTTCAAAAGAAAAACAAAGTATTTAACGATTTTAAAACCCGCACACTACTTGCCGTGGCCCATAGTACAGTCATAGCAGTGGGTACCAAATATGTTTTCCCTCGTATTTGAATTTTACGCAAAGCGTATGCAAATCGTTCGACCGAAAAGCCGTCGCGCGTTACCATTGCTGTGGGGAAGGGGGGGGGGGGAGGATGCGCGCGTGATTTAGTGTCAAAATTGTGAGGAGCGTTCATGGTTTTGTCATACATCCTTTCGCTCCGCATTTAGCATTGGTATTTTAAGTTGGAGGCTGGTTTGCGACAGGGATGCGAACCGACGACATACGTGCGCTTCTGACAAGTGCAAGTGTTCACCGAGAAGTGAGACACAAGGTATCACAAAACAAAGAATCCACCTTCCAGTGCTCTTTGGTGCCCAGTCAGACATGCTACTCCTAGGCCACACAGGTACCTTCACGCGGTTTGATTAAAGCGGAGTTTTATATATCGGGTGGTCGCTTACGACCGACAGCTGGATAAAGTGGCAGCTCGGTATCGCATGCTAATAAGAGTGTGTGGTATATTGAGGGCACAAAGTAAGGGATTCTTAAATAAGCTTAGTGCTGTCGCGTTATACCCTTTGAAGGTGGAGCTTAAGTGTCGTGTTATGTTTTTTTTTTAATTTTTTTTGGCTATATGCATCTGAAGTGCTGCGTGCACGTTAAAACAAAATATTCTCCTGCACATTTTAATTTGTCACCGCGTCTTATTTCTGCTCCGTTTTTTTTTTTTTTTTTTTTTTTTTTTTCCCAGCACCAAACGCTGTCGTTGGCGAGATAACGCTTCCTGATGAAGTGTTCAGCGAGTCTTTGAACAACAGGTCGTCCACGGAGGCACGAACTTTGTCCGATCAACTGAAACAAGCGGTACGTCATTCTCATCTAAATATTTAAGTGAGTTAGTATGACAGCTGCACACTTACAAGAACTTAAACTGCACTTCTTCCTCCGAAGAGAGAAATGGTCTTTTTAGAGAAATGGGTTGATAGGCCGTCCTGGATGCATACTGTCTGGCCTCATGCTCCGAAATGGAGAAAGGGGATAGGATAATAAACAGATCTAGAATAGGTGATGATGTGGGCCGAACAGAGGTGCGAATATATGGGAGCAGTTCAGAAGCGTGCCTAACCGCAACTGCTGACAGAGACCGCGTTGCGTAAGAAAAGGAGTGGCTACGTTTACTGGACAATTTTCCAAGACCGTGATCAGGCGACCAGTGCCTCATTTTTGAATGTTAAACCAAAGCTATGTAATGTTTAGCGTTATGTATTGCACAGAAGGCTTGTCCTTGTTTAAATACATCCTACTTCCGATGTGCAAAACTTTCTTTAGTTCTTTTTGGGACAGGCATTACTTAGTAATGGATTTTGTGGAGCGTGAACTGGAAATATTCCTCTTCGACGTCACCTTCGTTTCTTATTTAATTGTATCTGTTAAGTCATGATGAGCCTACAGAAGTCACGAAATACATTGCTGCTCACTCCAATGGCAAGAAAAAAATAATCGTTTTAATGAAGTTTCATGTTTTCTCGCGCGCCGCTTATTCACACTATATTTAATATCTTTACCGTTTAAGCCGCTAATTTACTAGGCTTGCGATGCCGCATTCGCAGCATTATGCGCGGTTGTTTAAGGCTGATCAATAAGTTGAGGCTGGGGTTTCTGCTAGAGGGGCTTAACTATAGTCTGGTGTTCAAATTCCGGCAGATGCCCCGCTGCACTGTACATTATACAGACGCGGAATGAAATCTGATCATTAGGGGCACTTCGGCGTGTCCCGACGGTGCTGTCACGCCGGACGTATAAATAGGTAGGAATAGTGGCATCGCCAGCGCTATTGGCGCGGATTCTGCCGTCTCTTTTCTATGTGTGACCTAGCGCAGTTGAATGCATCTTTTGCCATGGCACGTTTTCTTTTGTACGCCCAGAATGTGCTGTTTCTTTCCTTTTTCATAGTTAGAAGACATCCTCAAGGGACATGGGTACCGGTACGAGGCTGTGGACATACTGAAATACAGGTACTGTAATGGTTTCCGTGATTTACGTTTTATTGTCTTTGTTTAGCAGTATTGCTTCCTTAACCCCCCCCCCCCCCCTCCCCCTTTTTTTTCTTCTGAAATCATGGCCGAGCGATTTAGAGTTTAAACATCCTAAACCAACGCATCTAGAAACACGCCGGTCACGTTAAGTTCTCTCAGCCTCAGTCAAGGTCGAAGGTTAGCACATGCTTGGGTGTCGCAGTGCTGGGTACACAGTGCGGAGGAGGTACAGCCTTTATCAAAAGTTTACAGCCCAGAGGGTTTGCTTTTAAGTCGTATAATATGACTTCTGTAATAATCGTGGACATCCTAGCCACTGGAGAGGGTAGGACGAAAAATCTTCTTGCCTTCAGCAAGTATGGGAACCTGAGAATGCATTACGAACCACATAGTAACGCTCAGAAGTAGACCCCCTGGGCGGTAAACTTTTGATAAAGGCTGTACATGTAGTACTGTGGGGCTGCTTCCACAGTGGGTGGTTATTTCAGGCCATTAAAACTGCGCGCGCGCGATGCAGGCCTGCTATATAAGGAGATTCCGTTCCAGTTCTGTGTCTTAACCGCCTTGGCCGTTGGACTGGCGCAGGAAAGGCAGCGTGGTGGCTTCGTTTGTGGTGGTCGGCGGCGACCTGCCGGCGGCCAAGGTCAAGGGAGCCATCCGAGACTTCCTGGCCAGGAACAACGGCACGCTAAGGGGACGGCCCGTAGACTCGGAGTCAGTCGTCGCCAAGGGTAAGCATTATCGTCTCCTCTTTTGTCCTTCGCTATAGCGGCAGCTGCAGTCATTGGCACAACCATTAGAACCGATGCCTGATGACAACCGCTCAACGAAGATCCAGCAAAAAACAGATCCGAAGTGCGGCGGCAGCCTTTCAATGGCGCTCTCAAGACTTTTTGAATCGTTCACCAGTAATTTTGAGCGAGGGAAGAACTTTTGGCGGTAACCGCGGTTTTAGGAAAAGTGTGTAATTTTAGGGAATATCGACTCAGTTTAGAGTAGTTTCTTGCGTTAAAGTTTCCGGATAATCGACTTACTCTACGAAGCGCCACTTTCAGCGTGCGTGTAACTTGCCTGCTTATTACTCCATTATACAGCACTTAGCTTTCTATAAGCAGGAGACGAGAAGCAGGTTCTCATAACATTAATAACAGCGTTGTATATAATGCCTGAGTAGAATAACAGGAAATCATTTTAAACAGCTGTCGGACGATGTTAATTGCTATACAGCCCGTTGTTATAGCATATGGAATAAACCCATTCTGGTGAGGAGCACCTTTATTCCGAACCTTGCGCTGCCGGTCTTATTTATAGCGTTAGCTCTACAGCGTTTCTTCCGAGTTTTGCGCTATTTAATTAATCGACCCTTCACCTCGGACATGACGAACACGTGACCTTTGTTTAACAAAAAGTTCGCGCATATCACGCGACCTGTAACCTCGGTTATAACGAAAAGGCAGGCATCTTCGTCATATTGAGATCAACTAACGCTCGATATTCATGTTCGGCTGCGTGAAACTGCTCAACTTGTTTCTTTTTAGCGACGCTGGTAAACTATATAGAAAGAATTATATGAGGGACGTGGTGCATGTCGGTCTGCGCTCTCAGCACACATATGTGCCTAAAGTATGTCCGAAAGAGAATATTCGTAAAAATATTCGATCCTTATTCGATTCGGTTCTCTCACTATTCGATTCGTATTCATCTAGGTTTTTAGCGCAACTATTCGTATTCGCGAGAATGTTTTTGCGGGTTATTTTCTCCGTAAATTTCACTATTTTTATTCAATTCAGAAGTAAAACTTCACTGTGTGAATTCTATTTGAGTGGTAAAATGTACTGTTAACGCACCCCTACCTGTTTTTCTAGGTCAACTCGCTCGTAATACAATATTACGTTTCAGTGCTCCTGCTCTTGTTATAGTTTGTAGGTGAAGGTGTTACTTTTTAGAGCATCTACGCATTTGTGTTCACTCAGACTACGTGCATCTGCCGAAAAAGAATTTGGAGAACGTTCTTTTGTGCGCTACTCTGAGAATTAAGCGCCGTTCGCTTTGCGTCATGCTTCTGCTGAGTCGACCCGGATGTAACAATTTTTCGACGAACAAGACTGATGAACTCATTCTGCTTAAACAAAGTGCGCAAAGCCGAAAATAGCACACCCCGAACGAAAGCGAGCGGCCATTTCTAGGAGGCCTCATTATAATATGTGTTCCGCCATTGATTTGTACAAGACATTTAACCTCGGCCGACCTCACGAGAGAATCCCGTCAGATCTTGACCATTCCCACGAGGGGTGCATATAGGCTATTTCTCGCTTACCGCTGTGCTCTCGTCCCCAAGAGCACGTTTTTCGTCCGCCATTTTTGTGTGAGGCTGGTCGGTAGAGCTGAGCTGTTCTCTTTGCAACGGCTTTGATTGAGAGAGAGAAGATTGAGAGGAGGAAAAAAAGGAATCAAGACGAAGCCTGGATGGATCTCTTTCATACTTTCGACGGTAAGCAACAATTAAGAAGCTGTCGAATCCGAAAATCGACGCTCCCGGCGTGGAGGGAAGTCGTGCCAACGCCGTGGATTCCTGTCCGCTAACGCAATTGCCGCTCGATGTTCACTGCCTGAGGGCTCTTGCGCTCGGACTCGGCAAGGTCGTCCTAACGCTTCGGTATTCGATATGCGCTCTATGCGTGTCGGCATGCCTGCGCAGGTCGGTTGACGAGGCGGCTGTAAGCGATACAGCTTCGTGCGTCGATCTCGAAAGGAAAAACATCTTCGCGTCGGTGAGGTATGGAATTCTTAAACGCCCGTCCAGCCGGCGCGCCCTCGAGACACCTATTAATTAGGAAAGAAAGGGGCCTCGCCAGCAGGCCGTAGAGAAAAATGGTAGATGTAGAATGTGGCGAGTAGAGCTTACACGATGAGGGTGCGTAGACGAGGAGCAAGCAGTTATTAGCTGATGTGGTTCCTAGTCAGGGTTTACGTTAGAGCGAAGCAATGAAGTGCCTTGCATGATTTATGCTTCCCGGCCGTCTCCCTTAGCTTGAAATCCGTGACGTATGCAGTGCTTTTTTAATTTGGTAGAGTGGTTATAACTCATAACTGCAGCGTGTTAAAACTTATACGGGCTTTCAGTGCCAAAGCTCTTCGATATATTTGTGCCAAAAGACCAAATTTGAGCTGTTAGCGGGAATATCATTGACATTTCTGGAACAAAGTTTTATGAGCAAAGAGCCGGCGCGTTTATATCGTGCAGACAGATGTGAACTAATAGTAATTCACGCGTTCGCATAATATCTACATTATTGATTCAAAGCCGCTTGCAAGTAGCACCAGTTGTTTGACGAAAACTGGAATGGTGCAATTGTTTGACCAAATTATTGTCTTTCTCTCTGTGTCCCTACAGCTTCGCAGTGAACCAACGACGTGTAGACATCGTTCTGCGTATATGGATAGGTGTACAGCGAAGAGGGCAGTTGCACATTCTGAGGCGAACCCACAGATGCTGTAGGGGCAGTTCCAGGCGTCGAGCGGAGCATGAGACTCATTTTTTTTTTTTTTTTTGAGTCTTCGCAGATTATATCCATGATTACAGCGGGGAAGCACAGTTAGAAGGCTAATGGGTGGTCTTGTGCGAGCGATCGTAACATGAAGAAGTGGTGCATTTAACAGACATTAATCAAAAGCAAGTGAATGGGAAGGAATTAAAAGCAAGGAGCAAAGCAACCCCGCACTTTTACTTCGGCGAAGCCTATCGTGCTGATGCTGCCTTTAACTTGACGTTGTCACGTGCCTTATAGTGGCACTTTCTGTTGGCGAAAAAGTGTCCAGAAGATGCCATCTGTAACTAAAACCGATAGGTGTGTGCTGGAGTGGGGTTCGCTGCCAGACTTGTTGAGGTGAAAGTTGGACTCTTGTTCTGTTACGTGAGCCAGTCAGACCAGGTGATCGCTAATAAACGTACCACTTGTACATCGAAAAATGCTTAAAAATGCTTTTTCGTGCCTACTGGAAACTTTTGTCCTCTGATAGTATGCCAGAACATATGTGAACGGTGCATGTACAGTCTCCACCTTCGACAAGCACTGACCACTCTTTCACAACAGCAGCTCGAGGGTCTCCACTTTTGTGTTCTATTAGGTTAAGTGAAAAGGCGTTACTTCACGGGGTAAATCAAAAGCACAGGAGGTATGTCTGAAGCCTCGATTGGCAGGCGGTGCCAACTCGAGCTTCGCCAGTGAGATATGAGAGCGAGGTCGAAATCCACCCTTCCAGAACCTTTGGATTTCGAGTTAGGCACTCTGCCCATTGGTTAACGCAGACACGTTCTTGGAAGGAATGGGTCATGGATACGGTTCGTGAGAGGAATACTGTGGGAGGAATGGCGCGACAGGGAAAGACATGGACGAAAGAAAGAAAGCACAGACAAAAGCGCTTGTGAGTGTGTGTTCCGTTTTTTATTCATTTACATCTTTCCCTGCCGGGCCATTCCTACCTTAGCATGTTACACCGACTTGCCTCAACTTTTACTCTGCGTACGGCATAGTTAAAGTGGGGCTGCATTTATATGTCGTTCCTGGCAACCTAGGTAGCATACATCTCTGTCCTATTCACGAACCTGCCTCTGGCAGGTGGCAGATGACATGACTCGGCACTGATTGGTCGGCGGTTTCTGTGACGTCACCTGTATTAAAGTTACTTGCCTTTGTGTTTGCTTGCAATTGACGTCTGTGTGACGTCAGCAGTGATGTATGTCTCACTTGGTAGCCGAATAAACTCAGTCCCTTTGAAATAGATGGATAGCGAGCCTGGTTCTTTCTGGCAGTTGTCTGAGGATGAGATGGGCGTGCCAAGAGGCTTGAACAACTGCGGGCGATGATCCACCACCTACAATGATAAACTATGCCAAACCAGTGATGTCGCGCCCTATACTAGGTTTAACCACGTTAAACCTCAACAGTGTTTTGGGGGCTGTATCTGCAACAGTGGAAAAATTATGCTCTGTATTAAAAATATTTTGAACGCAGTTTTACACTGATAAAAATCGCGCGCCACCATTCTTTTTCCTTTCCTGCGGAAAGTCTGCTTTCATTTCGTTCCCATCTTCCTTTTCAGTAAGATTCTTAGATTCACAATCGTTAATTTCTCGTTAATTACCGGCGGCATGTTAGCTAAATGCTATTTGCCTGTTGCTTGCGTGGGATCACGTATCTACACGGGCCGATCTGATAAACCCTGACCTCTCCAACGTAAGACTAAAATGTGTTACCCTAATCGTACCTTGTCGCTTCGTCCTCGTGGTTTTCTACAAACATTTTCGCACCATAATTTCCTGAATTTTTCTACAAAGCACTTTCATCGCTATATATTTCGGTTATATGATCTACTAATCGGCGGTAAACGCTGCAAGTAATAGGCGGTACACAATGATCTGGTGAACAGAATCATGACTCGGAGCAGAAAGAGCGCAACGCTCCGCACACTTGTTCAAAGTCCCCAAAACGGGGCACTTGCGGGATATGCTGGCGTCGTTCAAGCACCGTATGGTTCAGAATGCCTTATCTTGGATGTACTTTCGCATGGCTTGTGTTTTCCTTAAGGTCTCGGAAGGCAACAAGCAGCCCAGCGGGTAGCGACCGATATCACCGGTCAGCGATAGTGCGCACCTTCCGAGCGTTTAGAGAGGAATTTTCGGACATCGAGCTCTATGATAAAAAAGAAAAGCAAAGGACTCAGTCATGGGGAGAAAAAATAGAAGTATTAAATAATATCCCGTGGAAAAGGAAGCAATACGGAGTTACTTCAAAGAAAGTTCTTAAAAGCTGAATTCCCGCGTGATAAAGACACGCATGACACGCTGCTTTTTGACGTCAGGGTTCGCTTGCATGCGTTCGCCAGGTGCGAATTTGGTGTCGCCAACGAGCTCCGAGAAAATGTCTCATCGAGTTCTCGAGCGCTGACTGGTATGAGTGAGTGTACCAACCTGTACGACGGTAACGGGTGAAAATTAACGCTGTGCTTAAGGGAAAAAGAAAAACAAATGCGATGTGAATATGGCCTGAGATGGGTTTTGAAAACATGTTTTGCCAGATCATTTGGCTTCTGCGCTGAGACTTCCCTTTTCTCTTTTTAGCGCGGATGTATCTCAACAGGAAGCAAACAAGACTGGGCATGCACTGGTGCACAATTTAGGAAACCTCTGAACAATACGCCCACCATCCAACATCAGTAGATGCAATCACACGGTGCGATTCGATAAAGTATAATAGACTATAATTTCCTACATAGACGAAGGACGAGGGATACAAGATAAGCAACGTAAATAGCACAGTCAACTATATCTGGTAACGAAAAAAGGAATAAGTACGCACAGTCACACACTGAGTTCTTCTCGGTGCTGTCGGTCACTTGTGTAGCTTGATAGCTTACATAACAGAGAGGCCGACGTGCATGTAGGTTCGCCTCACTAGGTCGCACTCCTAATGCCTGTCCTGGTCAGAGCTGCGACAGCAGCAGTGGTATAGTAGCGGGGTTGGTGATGGTGGTCACTGTGGTGGTGGTCTTCGTACACACGTGGTGGTGGTGGTGATGCAAGTTGGGGCGTGGCACCCACACGTACACCGAATAGCGCGTGCGCGGTGGCCTGAGTTGGTGTCTGGTGCGCAGACGTGACGAACTGGTGCCAGGTGGACAACATGGGTTGCATCGGCAGCGTATGCGAGTGGGACTACCTGAACGGCACCAGGTCCTGCCTCTGCCTACCCGGCATGAAAAGGCTGAATGAGACCGCGTGCGCGCCGGACGCAACCGGTGAGGAGCGGCACTCGTGCGCCTCCCATCACACATCCACATTACTCCGCTGCCTGCTATGACTCTCTACGTGCGCGCTCTTTCGCTAAAAGACCTGGCACAAGAAGTTTCCTGCCGGTCTGCTTTTGCAGTCCTGCCCTTGCTTGAGTGTGTCCGAATGCTGCTGTTGATGTAGGGACGGCACGTTCGGCGTATCTCTGCTTTAGCTGCACATCCCATTGCTTATTTGCTCGTTTGCACCCTTGATTGTCTAGCGAGAGCTTATATAGTTCCCGCGCAGGGGTCCCTTCATGAAGTTGATGAGACTGGATTGAAATCCAGATGGATCGGTGGGAAGCATTCCGTTGTTGACTACGAAAATAGTTTTGGCTCGGAAAAAGTAACACAAAAATTAATCAGTTTAAAAACGGAACGAAATGATCAAACTTGATACGTGCTTTGTAGTTCAGATGGCACTCGGAGCTGTGAAGGTAATAAAGACTTTATCCTTTCTTAATCTTGGTGTCATTAACGAAGCATTGCACCGAATAGTACAAGGTCTCAAAGGAGATAGTTGCGGATATGATGTGCCGAAAAGCAAGAAAAAAAAAACAAAAAACAAATTGTTTTGTAGAAATTTACACGCAGAACAAAAAACTAGACCATGTACCATATTCACTATGCTATGTACAAATCGTATTGAAATGTGCCGCTATAATAGGTTAAAGTAAGTCCAGGAGATTTTAATGAACATTTGAATCTCCTGCTTGCTCACTACGAGCCATGTGTTATAAGGTCTTGCTTTATGAAGGGAGCCACAGCACAATGAATTAGTTTCGGAGTTACTCGCAGATGGCAAACGATTACTTTCAGGACAGGTTAAATTTAGTATTAAAAGTTTTCGTGATTCGCTGTTGGCGTCGGACACCCTTGAGAACCTGGCAAGGAAGAAAGCAAACATTTAAATGTTTATTTTGCCACGCCAAAAATCCATGTTAAAAACTGCGATCGGGGTAAATCCTGGCGCTCAGTTATGCCTATTTGCAGTACAGGGACGCTAAACCTAGATATTTCCTGATCATTTGCTACATATATATCTTCTCCTACAGGATATTCGCCAAATTTGCATGCGCTGCTGCATTAGCATTTGCACTTCTTACCGCACGCGCAACCAAAAGCTGCCATAGCAGCTCTTTTTACTACAGCTCTCAGTAGCTCACAGACACTTACTGTAGAGTTTTTTTTTTTATACTGATAGGATGCATGCATTTCACGGACGAACCACTAAGTCTAGTTCTGCTGATTCCAATGCCTCTTCAAAACCATAGGAAAGTTTCGCTTGCTTCGATAAGGTACAGCCTTCTGGTCTCCATCCAGTAGCAACTGGGAGTAGCTTTTATGATTCATGGAACCATTTATTGTGCCCCAGATATTACATCCCTGCGCATTATGCGGCTTCAGTCAAACTCAGTTTTGCAGGTGACACATTAGACTACATGGAAGATTCTGCACATCAGATACATCAAACTATTTACATGCTTACAACTGATTGATGTAGAGTACACTTTGCTTAGTGATAATTATGCGTGAAATAAAACGTACTTCAGTGCGACCGCTGCTTTTTTTTTTTTTAAACCTGCTTCGCAAGAAAGGCCATTGCTTGACTGCAATTCCGCATGAACCACGAATTCATCATCCCTACTAATACTGCCGTACCGTCGCTGTCATCTCCCAGTCATTTCGTTTGCGTACCAACAGGCTTGTTCTTGACCCGAAGCGTTTGCTCATCGCTGATGCATTTGTGCTAATCACGCCTTTTCTTCTTCCGTTGTGCCCCCTTTCTTCCTGCAGAAGCAGCAACCACTGTTGACGAAGAGACGGGAATAACTACATTGCTGCCCATTAGCGACACCACACAAGTTACTTCAGAGCGTCCAACAACAACAGTAGAATTGACTACGCCACCCGAGAGTACCTCTGTCACCGCTCAAGACTTGCCGGCTCTAGAGTCGGCAACACCCGCAGCACCAACAACGGTCACTTCAGCAACGACGCCAGATTCACTGTCATTAATCACAACAGTGTCGGGGGAGCCAAAAGACTCTTCGTCTACGATATCAGCACCTACCACAGACTTCACTACGAGTTCTGTAGAGGAGACAACGACACCAAAGAGCAAAATCCCCCCGGGTACATTAATCCTGCTCGCAACTGCAACTACTGAAAGTACGACAGAACCAACCTCAGAACCTGCCTCAGAACAAACTACCACAGACATGGAAATGACTGGCGCCACAACGTTTCCAACAACCAAGCAAGAAACTATGCCGACACCTAACGCTATAATCACAGCGGCCACTGAGCCAACTGCCACTATCAATGTCTCGACTGAGCAACCGTTAGTAACCGAAGCCGAAAACTCGACAGCAGAAGTAGTCAGCCAGTCGACTACTCCAGCTTTTACCACTCAATCTGACGACGTCATCAATGCCACGATGACCTCATTTAGTACTGTTAATACTGAAACGGCCTCAAACGCCACAACAGAAGCTATCATCTATGTTATGACAGAAGAAACCACCGCTTCTGACATGTCGACAGAACGTCCATCGAGAACGGACGTGGCGGTGTTCACTACTGAATCAATGACTGGCATGCCAAAGAACGAAACGGCATCCACACTGTCAGTTTCTATCGATACCACCACAGAAGAGCCAACTACCACGTTGACCTCAGTGACCGTTCCGCCCGTCATGGTGTTTTCGGCTCCACCCGCCACGAGTGTCGACAACGCGACCGATTCGATACCAACCACAACCGTGAACAGCAGTATCCTTGAAGAGGCGACGTCTACACAAATGTCATCGGTGTACAGGGACATAGACGATGACCCTGAGAACGTTACTGAAAGTAGGGAGTTCAATGCTACGATCTCCGCGACGATGGATCCCACTTTTGTTATTTACGGCAATGACACCATGACGTTTAACATGACCGACTCCCCCGGTCCCATGATCTTTGAGGTTGACAACGGTACCGACTTCTCGATGACGACCACGACGGCTACGAATACGAACGAAACAGAGCTGATGAACGTCACAGTGACGCACCCGGGCTTTAGCAACGGATCTTCGATTGAAGAAGTGGACACTGACGTGAACGTGACGACCAACCGCACTTTTGCCATGGGGAGGAACCTGACCTACAACAACACGCTGTCTGAGGACGGCGCCGATGTGGTGAATAGTACGTTGGACTCGTGGAATATGACTGCTGCTGGCACGCTGTTGAACGCTGCGAACTTGACCTTCGGAGACGACAACGGGACCACCATGGTTACGGAGAGCGACGTTACGACGCATGTCAGCGTGACCACAACTCAGTTTTTGAATGAAACCATGGCCAACTCTACAGAAGACATGCTGAAGGCGCACTGCTCTTCCGGTAAGTGGTCTTATTTCTTTTTTTTTTTTACCGTTGCCACCCACAATTATTTCGTTGCCATTTTACGTTTTCCCCTTTCATGTCCCGACCTGATATCTTTCCGAATGTAATTAAGCACTCCTTTATATGTTAGGCACATTCCTAAGATCTTTGTTCTAAAGACACTGAAGAGGTCCCCGTGCGTTTGAGACCTTCGTTTCTGTTCACAAACCTGTGATCACTGTATACCGGGTACAAGGTCTAACGCTGGTTTGAGATAATGTTCGCAGAGTACCGGCGACAATTCTTTATATATTTTTGATCGCCTTTATTTCAGAGGAATTCTACTGCGCTGCCGAAGGCAGTCATACCTGTCTCAAGAACAACTTCCTCTGCGATCAGTTTGAAGATTGTCCTGGAGCTTTGGATGAACAGAACTGTGAGTGCTACTCATGCAGTATCTCGAATACAACTCACGTGCGTTCTACTGAAGTGAAGGCATCGGGCTTTACTGCAGTTATTTTTTCTAAACTTCTAGGTTTATATCTAGTAGTTTAATATATGCAGCGGTGATTGCGATGCGGTATGTGCTGAGCCGGACTGGCGGTCGCCTCTATGCTTTACATCATGGCGGTTCTAATCATACCACTGTACCCTTTACCTTGAATTAGGCACAACGCAACGATGCAGTATT
Organism: Amblyomma maculatum; assembly: GCF_055883805.1. Taxonomy (NCBI): domain Eukaryota; kingdom Metazoa; phylum Arthropoda; class Arachnida; order Ixodida; family Ixodidae; genus Amblyomma; species Amblyomma maculatum. Next base: position 99,197,258 of record NC_139347.1, on the reverse strand, counting down.
AATTAATTCTGAAGCATCGCTCAGCGAGTTAAGCCTTTCCTCGTTTTCCCACTCTCGTTTTCTTTTCTCACATCCCGAAGGTACCGACAGCTGCGGTTTGAACTTCCAGTGCAAGGACACCACGTGCGTCATGGCGTCTGCCAAGTGCGACGGTATCCGCGACTGCCCGGACGGCGAAGACGAACATAACTGCGGTAAGCAACCTTAATTGCGCCTGTATAACCACAGCCTCTCGCCGATAATACATAATTGAATCGAGTTTGGCCCTGTACCGCTTTTAAGGAGAAAGCCTCTTAGCCTCATGAGGCGGAAAAGTCGCGTCCTCAGAGCGCGTCACCACAAGCTGTGTATAGGATGCGTGGAAAGAGTGTGTCCGAATTCTGCTGTCCTTATGTCTTCTTTTAGAGCGTTGAAACGCCCTTGCGAGTGCCGATTTATTACGGCAACCGAAAAGATTGATAGTTTTTTTTTCGAAAGCTACACGCCAGGCCCTGCATAATCAAACGACAACCAATTCGTTCTAAGGAAATCGGCTTAGCCTAGCCCAGACGCCAAGCAGTCTCTGCTGGTCAAGTGTCTATCAGACGTGGTCACGAGGCCGAATCGATCGACCGAGTGTGCCGATTGATACGACCTCGCTCTGCCGAGCGCGAAGTGTCAATCATTGCCTTGCAACCGCCCCATCTATGTGTAACGGGCATGTGCTTTTTTTTTTTTTTTTTTCTGTGCTGCAGACATAGTGGACTCCACGTGCAGCGACCTCGAAGTGATGTGTCCAGACAGCAGCGCCTGCATCAAACCGCTCAGTCTATGCGATGGCATCTACAACTGCAGAGACCGGAGCGATGAAAGCGGATGCGGTGAGCTTCTTTTCTTTTATCCATCCCCCTTCCCTACCCTCTCCTTCGTCTCTGAGCGTTGTGTTTTCTGTACAGAGCTCGTGCGAGGGCTGAGGTCTGTTATCTAAGCGGACACAGAACTACGGAAAAAGCCTTCACGTGGCTCCATCTGGGAGTTGTGCTGCCCGTACGAAGTTAGCTGCAACAGGGGGCCTCAAACCCTACGGCGGTAGATTCCAGCGGCAATACGCTGCTCGAACATTCAGGCGAACATGGAAGATACGAGTATCTGCATATCTTGCCTTGGTTGGTGTTCGCTGTAACCTGCTGCCGCGCTTTCTTCTTTTTCTTTTCTTTTTCTTTTTTCACTCTTATTCTTTCATGATTTTCATTCTCTTGTGGCGTTTCTTCGTGTAATTGTTTCGGCCAGCCAGGGGTCACTAGACATTAAACTGCAAGTTGATATGTACGTGCACGCATCAAAGGCTACAATACGATTTTAGGCTTCGGTTAAGCAACTAAATGACTTTGACGCGGTAGCATTAAAGGCTCCGTTCATCAAAACTCCGGTGTAGGCCCCAGCGTTGTGGGCGAAAAATCACAAGCATGGTGCTGGCAAGTGGCAGCTGCCAACACGCCTGGCTGGACACTGGCTGGACATAGAGTTGCCCGACGTTACGTTTGTCAGGAGGTGCCAACTCGGGCCTCTCCTTTCACAAGAGAGGGTGACATCAGGATCAGCCTGCCAGGACGCTTGCATTCATGTTACGCCTATAGACCACGCAGGCACGTTCATACGACTTGGTTAAAGCAGGACATTATATGCGGACTTGTGGCCTACGCTATCGCGTTATGCACTTTATTTATTTATTTTTAATTGTACATACTGCTGCTCCATCTGGAGCTATAGCAGGAGTGGGGTGGGGGAGTGCTTACTTTAAGAAATGACAAAAAGAAAAAAAAAAAATGTAAGGGATTCATACATTACAATATTAACAATACAATCGAGCAAACAATCAAACAAACGCAGAAACAAACTAATCATTGAATTCACGTTATAATGACAGCGATCAACAGTTGCTGATTGCCCTAACAAATTCATGCAATGGGAGGGAACGATGTGATCCAGGTATCCTGTTCCAGGCGGAGCTTAAATGTACCCCATATTTTCCATATATGCGCCCACATTCTGCTCATTATCTCCTCTGTCTTCATTTATGCATAGCTTTCTAGATTAATTACGAAGCTTTTGACGTCGCTGTACAGTTTCTCTGAAATTCTTGACTCAAGCTTCCACTATGTCGAGGCATATTTTTGAGCCGTTTACTCGGTTAAACTCTGTGGGCTACAAAAATCAAAAAGTATGCTGAATGCTTGCATTTTTCACACTCTCAGTGGACAAGACGCTGTGCGAACAGTCGAACAAGTTCTACTGCGGAGACAAGCTGTGCATTCCCTCGGCGCTCAGGTGTGACGGCCACGAAGATTGCAAGGACGGAGAGGACGAGGTCAACTGCAGTGAGTAGTTGTTTTTGTTGTTTCTCGCAAAGCAATTGGGCTTTGAATAGAATGACTTAAACGCGATGAAAAACCGATAAGGGAAAACGCGGCATCCGGCGGTGCCTGTAATATAATTCACTGATTGATTGGCTCACTAGGAGTGGCGTCATCACACCGGAAGTGTTCTTGTTGGCTGGATAGCAGTGATGTCATTAGACTTGATTGACTGGAGAGAAGTGACGGTACCAGACCAGAAGTGACGTCGCAGAAGTGACAACAGTAGCTTTACTATAGTTTCATTGAGTCCGTGTCGCCAACTCTAGACACTTTCGGTCAAATATCTAACCGGCAGAAATCTGGCCAGAAGAAATGTCTGGCTGTGCGCAGTAAGGGACGCGTGAGGCGTGCACAATCACAATCGTGAAAGCAATGCACAAAAACTTGGATGTAAAGACGTCAGTAGCTTCCAATGCTATTGCGTATCCAATATATGACCTAACTTCGCTGTGGTGGTGATGTGGTTAGGACGCTCCACACTGTGCCCAAGAGTGCGGGATCGAATCCCGGCCGCGGCGGCCGCTTTTCGGTGGAGGCGAATAGCAAGGCGCCCGTGTCCTGTGCGATTTCAGTGCACGTTAAAGAACTACAGTTGGTCAAAATTTCCGGAGCCCTCCACTACGGCGTCTCTCATAGCCTGAGTCGCTTTGGCAAGTTGATCCCGATAGACTCAGCTAAACCAAATGTATGGCTTAAGTATTCCTTGATCTTTTCGGGTGTTAACCAGAACTGGAGGGCATATGTAAAAATGCAGCGTTTTCCTTACCATTCACGCTGCATATTTACAGCCTTTTTCAAAAGTGCAGAGCCCAGGGGTCTTCTGAGCCATGTAGTGCCGCTGATTTAGCATTAGTGGAGGTTCCTGAACGACAAAGATGTGTCATGTCATTCAGGATCGTCAGCAGCAACATACGCCAATGCTTATGCATTTATTCACTGATCAAACTTAGTGCCCTCGTAATTTTGTTCTCTCGAATCTGGGCGCTTCAAAGCCAGCGACCCAAAAGCAGCCCACTTACGTAGCAACGCTGTGGCTGCCGACTGGGGTGGTTTACGTAAACACAATGTTATTTGTTTTGAATGTGCACGATTTCGCGATCATGTGCTGGCAGGTAATGATTACGCCAATCTTGTGCGCGACTTTTTTTTCGGTTTATGCGGACTGAAAAAGAGCAAGAATTAAGTCTTTGCGCTGTGCTTTCCTTGCCAATTACCATTTTTTTTTAGATCGCTTCGAACGCTTTTAGTTACTGTGCGAGCAACTAGACTGCACGCTTGGTCGCTCCGAAGGCAATCAAGCGAGGAGCTGGAGCGGTTATAGGATCTACAAAACCGAATCCTGCGCGCGCGCGCATCTCGGGCGGCCGGGCTGACCTGACCAGCAGAACAGAGAGCGATTTCAACGATGCGACGCTTGGCGGCTCGCAAATAGCCATGTACACGTGCTAACTTTACGACGCTGTTGATGATCGGGTCGTTAGGAAAAACAGCTTTGGTTGAGCCTTATATATCACGCGCGTCACGATCGCGCATCTTGACGGCGGGCTCGAGCCGGTAATCTTAGAGCCGACGAAGGCCGAAAATTGCAGAGCAACGGCGCGCCAGCTAATCGTTTCCGAAGAAAAGCAAAAACGATATTCGGCTCAGAATAAACAGAATCGTCGGTGCGTGACGGCGATCTTCGCTGACGGGTAGCTCAGCTGAAATGGAGGAGGAAGAAAGGAAAAAAAAAATTAGCTGCCATCTCCGATTTCGCTTACCGCAGTCGCTAGTGTTTCAAGAAAAACAAAATCAACGTGCACTAGACGTCACGGAATTCCTTGGTAGTCTAGAACAAGAAAATAAACAGCAAGCTTTGTAACGGTGCATGCGGTGGAGCTTCAAAGTGACGCATCTTAGAGGCGTTTCTATATACACCAAATTTTGCCGAAATCTCTGAACAACACTGAGCTAGCCGTCCGCGGCCGCAGCACAGCACTTCTTTATAAGCAAATATTTTACAGTTGAATTTATTTAATAGTTGATCACTTCTACGTCCTTTTTTAGGTAATGAGTTCTGAGGTAGAAGGAATAAGGATGCGAATTTATGGCATAGTGTTGTGTCGTAAGCTCTGAAACTGAGCCCGTGCATTGATGCCTGACGTTAATTAGGGTTGTTTGTTTTTTGTTTTTGTTTTTTCCTTCCCGCAATGGAGTTCCCCGTGGGTGAATATGTCGGTTCTTCAAGTGCACAAGCTCTGATGATCAGCAGCCGCTTCATCACCGCGCGTTTTATTGCGAAAGCAATACTACTTTCACTTTCAAGCCTTAGCGGTGCAACGGCAGTGCACATGAAATGACCTTTCGCATGACCTCTGTGTGACGTCACGCCTCAAAGCTGGGCGACCAACTCGCGCCGTCCGTGAGAGACGGCGGTGCGCATGAACGGCGGCCTAACTCCCGCTTTCTCCGCCAGGAGCGCCACAGGTGTTGTGACGTTATACAGCTGTATGACAGTAGCATTGATAATGGCGGTGCATTTAGTTGATAATAATGATGAGAGCAAACGTAATGCACCGTATGCAGCACCAAAACTCCAGCTTTCGCATTTCTGCAGTGTGGATTCCACAGTGCTCTCAATTTTTTGCTTCTGTAGTGAACTGCTGGTGCCCCACTGCATGTTCCACATCGGCCTGCGTCGGCACTATAGGTGTTTCGCCAGCAATTGAATTTAAGGAGAGCTGGCTAAGATGTCAAAATTTTATGGTCGGTGAGATAAGCATTTGTACTCTGTGAACGTGGAGAAAGCTGAACAAGATATTTCTTTTCAGTCCTTAGAGAACCATCACAGGGTAAAACGTTTTTCCCGCCTTCCATGGAAACGAAAGCTTCCCCTCATTGAACTCATTTCGCTTCATCGATGCCGCTAATGTGAACCTGCGTATTGCGCGACTTGTCCTTCTCACACCACCGACTGCTCTCTCTTCCAGCCTGCGGCGAGAACCAGTTTCAGTGCATGAACGGATTCTGCGTGTCCGCGGCCACGGGTTCTGTTCGCTGCAACGGTGTCGCCGACTGCATCGATGGAAGCGACGAGCGCGGCTGTGGTGAGTGCACACGTTTTCCCAGGCGCTCGACTTGTGAGTTTTCACAACATTTATGGGGACTGATAGGTCTGAAGGGCGCAGAAGTAGGTGGTTCCTGAGGCGTTGAGTTGCTGCGTTACGAACTATGATTCCTGATTTCTTTTTCCGCAGTAATCAATCAATCAATCAATCAATCAATCAATCAATCAATCAATCAATCAATCAATTGATTGATTGATACTTAAATTGTGATTGCCGCCGTGTTTGAACAAAACTATGTACTCGTACTTTGGTTTATATTGGTCAACATAAGACATTTCATAGTAATGTGCAGAGGTGGGCATTTGACCTCAAAAAGTGCAACCTCAGCTCAACCTCAATAAAAATTTCCTGACCTCGCTCAACCTCAACCTCACACTTTGAGGTTGAGGTTTGACCAGGTGACCTCACCTCAATTTTTCTGATGCCACCACCGACCTCACTCAACCTCACCTCAAACTCAAACTGTGAGTTTGAGGTCGGTCGCTCGACCTCAAAAAAAAAAAAATAAATAAAAGGTTTTTCACTTGAGAACACTAACTATAAAACGTCATGGCACAAGTCCTGTGCGGTGACATGCCAGAATAACGACACAAATTTTAAACAACATTGAATATGATGAGGGTTACTTGTAAAGTAAAAAAATTTAAATGAACATTTGCCAGCGGGGCTACTGATTCATAGCAGGCTGACCTAATAACGGCAGTATAATTGGTCAGTTTCAACTCTTCAAATTTTATTTTATTTGTTTTGATATGGTGACTTTTGACCTAATTCCCGCTGCAATGCTTATGTGTCCTTGGTGCTGCTGGATGCGAACTCCCGAAGGTCTGCAGTGAAACGTCGCACATATCTCTGACCGTCAAATAGTGTTTCCTCATGACAAGCATGTCATAATTTCTTGGTAAAGACATTTTCCTGCGATTTTAAATCGAATCGGATGACAAAATCACAAACAATCTAATGTTACCTCAGTGTAACGTCTCTAAAAAAGTAAAAAAAGTAGATCGACCACTTGCGTATATATGGAAGTTGTAGTACCATAACATTCTTTTATCAAATGGACTTCTGACGTGGGACTTATCACAAGAGGCGGACAGACAAAATGTTGCCATATGCAGAGACGCTTAGTTACGAAAAGGTAAAGCGTGCTTAACTTTTGACATTGCGCTACTTTCGATAATCCTGACGAGTGGGTTGTGCTGTATAGAACAAACGCCGTGACAAATTATTGGAAAGATTACCCTCCCTTCTACTTATAATAACTAACGGTGAATTTGCAGCCCCAAAACATTCCTTTTATCATTGATGTAAGTTAAAGAAATAATACGTTGGATTAGGGATAATTCGCACATTACCTTGAGATGCCGAGAGAAGCTCAAAAGCTAGTTTCCTTGCCCACACAGTTTCTTGTCGCAGTGAATGCATTCCGAGTTTACAGTGCTTTTCGTTTCTTTTGCGTGGCTATTGTAACGGAAATGGCCTTCGATGTCTTCGCCAATTCGACAACTGCGCGCGCACACCTCATCGTCGGTATATTTAGATTTTTTCGCTATATCTGCCATAACCACACCTGCCATAACCGCAACCATGTCATGCACCCTCGACGCCGAACGCAACAATGCGATAGACCTCGAAGAAGAAGGGCAGACCTCGGCAGGAAAGGGCGGAAACTTCCGTCATAAATTACAGCAAGTCGCCGACCACGGCATGGCTGCGTGTCCTCGCTTGAAAAAGACGGCCACGGTAAATGGCGAAGAACACAGCAAGTGGTTTAGATGCTGCCTTTTTTTTGCCGATTTCGGGCGGCTCACCGACGCCGTTTCGGGGCGACTTCCAAGCAGACGTTCCAGGAACGATTGCTGTCGATGAGAACGTGGGGCTAAGACACCGGCTTCTAGTCGCGACGAGAGAACCACGCCCACTGGGAGAAGGAAGCGCGAACACTTAACCCATGCTACGGGAGTTGTTTCGTTTTTCTTCAACTGCACAATATTCGTCAAGAGAGGAAGACTAGCGGGTGGTGAGCAGGGTGGCAACGCGTCTACAGGGAGGAAGAGCAGAGTTTGAACACTGACTAGCGTCTCCCTCCTGCGAAACGATGAGATGCCTGCATGGTCGACAAGCGACAGAAGTTCGCGCAGCCGCCGCGGCGTTCCGAGAAGCAAGAAGGGCCTGTCTTTATATTTCTTTAGACCAAAAGGAATACGCCAGTCGGAGGTATAGCGCATAACCAAAAGCTAAAGAAGTAAAAAAAAAGAAAAGAATGTTGCAAGAGGAAGAATCTGAGAATTGTCTTTTCTGATTTTTTTTTGTTTTTTATTTCTTAGGAGGAGGGGGGGGGGAGGGTGAGGACTGGCCGTACCGCAGAAAAGCGGCCGGTTGTGAGTAAACGCGGGTGCACAAACGCGAGAGGGGGCACTGGTAAGTAACCACACAAAACGAAAACAAGAAGAAAAATAGGGGTGGTGCAAGTGTACTGAAAAACTAACGAGAAGAGGAGACGCAGATCTTCACTCGCGCATTCACACGCTCGAGCACCACGCACACAACTCGCTGTCTCGCCCACACTGCCACTGTCCTTGTAACTCTCGGCCCCGTTGACAGAAACGCACTTAAAAATACCTAAAACTCACAAACTCCCAGAGGCACGCGTATGTGCAGTGGCTTACTTTCCAAGAAATGCCGAGGGGTTCCCGGGTTCGCGCTTTGTCCGCTAGCTGAGATCGGACACCGGCTGCGGAGCCGAAAGAGCAGAAGCCAGCTTACGAACAAAAGGCGCGCCCGCTACTTTGGCTGCAAGCTGTAAAACGGAGGGGAGGCCCTCGATAAACAAACATGTAAATGAAAAAGGCGCAAGCTCATGTAGGGTATGAGAATGACTGCAAGCAGTCGTCAGTCACCTGTCTGCTCTTCAATGATTCTTCGAGAAGGGCACATTAAATTTATATTTTTATGTAAGGGTTAATTTAATGTCTAGTGACTAATAATAATAATAATAATAATAATAATAATAATAATAATAATAATAATAATAATAATAATAATAATAATAATAATAATAATAATAATAATAATAATAACAATAATAATAATAATAATAAAAGAGTGGATTGCACTGATACAACTACGATCTACCGTCCCACTGCTTTCTTTCGTTTTAACTCGTACCATATACAATAGCAAAAGCAGATTTTATTTACTAAAATACAGTCTTCGTGGGGTGACTTCTCGTCAAGCCATTTATCTCTCGTCTCTTCTGCATACTTGTTCTTTCCATATGCCTCTCTGAAACCTCCTCTCTCGTGCCATCCTCCCCAAGCAATTCCTTGGTTGCTGGATCTTGCGCTTCCCTCTTTTCTACTATTCTAGCTTTTTTTCCCCCCGAGAAGTCGACATACCCACGTATGTCTGGAAACCCTTCGAGTTTGCGCAGACTTTCTCCCTTCCCAAACTCAATCGGAATGGTGGCGGGATCTTGTTTCACCTTCTTTCGAGTCTGCAGCCGTCGTCCAACCCCACTCGTTTGCCGCGCAGCGCTTTACGCCCCCCCCCCCCCCCCCTCCTTTTTTTTCGTGTCGAACGCAAACGCACAGACACAAACTGTTCGTTACGTGCGCGTTGGTAGCCAAAAGAGTGTACACGACAGGCATTATGAAAGGTGTTTTTTCGGCTATTTTATCGCTGTGGGAAACAAAAATTTCGACCTCACAAGCCGACCTCACTAAGTTACGACCTCACTCAACCTCAAACTCACGCATGAGGTTGAGGTCTCATTTGCTGACCTCACTCAAAAATATTTCAGGTGTGGACGACCTCACCTCAACCTCACCTCACTCCGTGAGGTTGAGGTCACTTTGAGGTTGAGGTTGACCTCATGAGGTCGAAACCTCATGAGGTTGCCCACCTCTGGTAATGTGCAGTCCTCCACTACGTACTGTGCCTCATAGCACGTGTATTTTTGACCCCATACTAACACATTAACCTTAAGCTGAGCAAATTTGGAATCTGTAATTCCCCCTGGTAAGCTTTTTCTCATTTTATGTCTCGTGCTACCCTAGTTGCTTTTAGACCACGTGTACACTTTCCACTCTCGAATTAATGAGGAATGGATACGTTCTTGGTGATGAAAATATACACAAATGGCAGCAGTTAAATATTTCTGATTTAGGCTTCATCATCATCATCAGCCTGATTATACCCACTGCAGGGCGAAGGCCTCTCCCATATTTCTCCACTTAACCCGGTTCTGTGCTAGCTGCATCCACTTGACCCCTGCGAACTTCTTAATCTCATCCGCCCACCTAACTTTCTGCCGCCCCCTGTATACGCTTTCCTTCCCTTGGAATCCAGTTTGTTACCCTCAGCGACCATCGGTTATCCTTTCTTCGCACTACATGTCCTGCCCATGTCCATTTCTTCTTAATTTCCACTAGAATGTCGGTAACTTGAGTTATTTCTCTGACCCACTCTGCACGCTTTCTATCTCTTAATGCTACCCCTACCATTTTTCGTTCCATAGCCCTCTGGGTTGTCCTCAACTTAAGTAGAACTCTCTTGGTTAGCCTCCACGTTTCAGCCCCATAGGTGAGTACAGGCAAGATGCAACTGTTGTATACTTTCCTCTTGAGCGATACCGGTAAGCTGCTAGTCATAATCTGCGAGTGCTTGCCAAATGCGCTCCATCCCAATCGTATTCTTCTTGTTATTTCCTTTTCGTGGTCCGGATCTGCGGTTACTACCTGTCCTAAGTAGACATATTCGCCTACTACTTCCAATATTTCGCTACCTAATGTAAACTGCTTACTCTCCTTCAAACTCTTCACTAAACTTCATCTTGTCCCTGTCTATCTGCCCCAGCAATGTCATCGCATGTCAAACGAAAAAATGAAAATGAAAAGGTAAGGAAGATTGTTCCGACGATATTTTTGCATTTCAATCACAGATTGCAGGTCTGCTTTTGGTAAAACGCATCGGGTGTTCTTGTGCGTCTTAAAACGAATCGCTTCACCGAAGCCGCATACAGCTGAGTGAAAATGATCTATAAGCGGCTCAGAAACTTACGAACGTGCCAAAAAACGTAAACAGCACTAAATTGCCTTCGGACAAAATCCTCTGTGGTTTCTCAGGATCGCTTTTGTCGCGATTGACCAGACGCGCGTTGTGTCCACAAACATGACTACGTACATCAGTAACCACGTAACTGAAAGCGCGTTTCTTGCGGCAACCCTGGGATGCGTGAAAGTATTGTCGATTGCAAGGTTTTAATAGTTTTAATGCGCGGGATAGGCACATAAGCTGTGAGGGACACCATAGTGGCCCTCCACTATATATGGTGTCCCTCACAGCTTATGTGGTACCGTTGTGTACCGTTCCGAACAAATCGAGCCCACCTGGGCCCGTATTCCGAGTTTGCGTTATTTTCGAAGTGTCGCTATCTCAAGTGACATCGAGTCATCTGATTGATGGAAACGCCTGAACCGGGTGTTGCCACTACGGAACCGGAAAAGGTGGCAACATCATGTTCAGCCGTTTCCACCAATCAGATGATGGAGGTTGGGGAGATAGCGACACTTTCGATAACGACGCAAACTCGGAATACGGACCCTGTAGTGCTATCAGAGAGCGCTATCACCGCGACGCACGAGCGCGTTTTACAACGTAGTTCTATTCTTCGGACTGCAACTCCCAAGGTCATTCATTTACGCTTTTGACCTCGAGCCGTCGGAGTGGGCCTAGCGCGAGAGCTCCTGCCGACGCCACTGGCCGCTTTTTTGTCTTCCTCGTCCCTAGCACTACCCGGGGTCACCAAGAAATCGTCCCGATCGTCGTTGTTTTTTTTTTTTTTTTTTGGTCAAACTATTTCTTTGGCGCTTGGTGGCTCAGTCTCTCGATCGATGCACGCGGTGTGTTCCGGTCCGAATGCGTCAACGCTTCGCTGCAGGCGTCAGGCTGAGTCTGATTAATCAGCCAATCAATCAGATATAGCTCGGCGAGAAGCAGCAGCGAAGAGAAAGCGTGATCGACTGGATGCTGAGACCGACAAAGAGCGAGAGGCTCGCGTAGCGAAGAAATGCCAGTATGACCGCGTAGTCATGCTTAGTTGCAGTACTTACGCTACCAACTTACGATAGGTTTAACTGGGATAAACCTCCACAATCTTTTTGGATTTTTCCTCCATCCAAATACGACCTCCGCGGCCGAGGTCGAACCCGCGACTTTGAGATGAGCTGCCGAAGGCCACTGAGCCATCGCGGCCGGTAGGTACGCGGAAGGAAACACAGTATTCTCTTCACTTACAGTGCAAGTGGACAGCAACGGCGTCGCGCAGGCATTCGACGGCGACCTGGGCGCCTGGACTCTCATGTGCGCAGACAACATGACAATCGACGACGGCCACCACATTTGCCAGGAGATGGGATACAGGTTAGTGTATTTTTCTTTTCTTTTTTTGCACCATATGTATATAGAGCAAGCTTATAGAGGCGGCTTGATGCAAATAAGACATATTCGCAGGATTAATTCCGCCGCATGCGTTGTTTGATTTCTCAGCCGAATGGGTTAGCATACTTCCTTGCCGAACAAAATATTAATAACCGGTAAGGAAACGGGATATTTTTTTTCCAGGGGCACACTGCTAGATCATGTGAGCCCTTGCGTGATTAGAAATAAAAGATCAAATATATTAAGTCTGTTCATGTTGTTACGGGTAAGTTTTCTTTTATTTTTCTACCTGCATGGGGACAGTTTCTTTACTCAACTAGTATTTTGTGTCATAAAATGTCAGAGCAAAATAAACTCGTTGCGTCTATGCTGCGTATTCTAAATGCGCGTGTCCGCCCTCAACACCGGCCAAATTTGTCATGTAGCTGCGGTGAGAAGTAGGTAGCGCGCAGGAATAACCTGAAAACGTAACTGACCTGAGCGCTTTCGAACCACTCTCCCTATTTACTATCAAGGATAACAAGTGCCGCAGTAAATTCTTTTCCTGTATTTTTTTTTTTTTTCAATGCTGTCGTTCCAGGGAAATATGAATGTCGTAAGTAAAATAGCCCTAGCGGAATTAGGCCGCCTTGCAGTGATTGCCATTTCCATACCATCTCATGAGTGCCTCGCTCTTTATTTCCCACAGCCGCGCAATTTCGATACGAACCATGAAGGTTGAGGCCAATGTCACCACGTGGGGATCGTGGAGCACCCCGGATGACGATCCTGACGCCATCTGGTCAAAGGGTCTTTCCTTCGCCGATTCCTGTCACCACGGAGCGCTGGCCGTCAGGTGTGACTACTTCGGTGAGTGAGAGCGGAGGTTCTTGCGCTTGGCTGCTGTGCCGTTGCTTCAAGTTGCTTGCTTTTAGAAGTGCACTCAAGAAAAATGCCATACTAGGCTAGCTACCTAAGAAGCTTAGCGTAAATGGAATCGCGTTTCATGCTCTACCTTTCAGAGTGTGAGAACCAGACGGAAGTGCTGTTCCGCATCGAACGTGAGGCCACCGGCCAGTCGACGCAGAACGATGTCTGGCCTTACCTGGCTCTTCTGCACGGAAACGACTCGGAAGTAGCCTGCCACGGCGAGATCGTCAGCCCGCTCTGGGTCTTGACCACGGCCTACTGTCTCCAGTGAGTCTCGGCTTTTCCCTGCTTATCCGTAGTCAAAGAATAGTCGACCCACTTATCGGCAGGAACAGCGGTGGTGGCTGGCAAAGGCTATATACTGGCTTACCACTGAACTGTGATTTCATTAAGAAGGCATGATTTTATGAAAATCGGGCAGAATGCTTGATGCAGGGATTTTTGTAGGTTATTAGGAACGTCACGTACCTAATTTGCGTCTGATCGATTTCAGTTACCGGACGAAAGAGACCATTTAGAAGCGAGCAACTAGTTGGCTCCACTCCTCAGAGTTTTACTGTGTAAAAAAAAAAAAAAGAAAAAAACAAAAAAAAAACAATAAAAAATATATATGACCGGTAGTTACTACATTTGGTAACTGCTTTGCTAAGGATAAGATTTCTTTTTTTTTTTTTGTGTGCCAAGGAAAATATTACCGCGATCGGAGGTCGTAGTAATGACAGACTGAACACAAAGGCTTAGTTATCTCGCCGGACCCATTAGGCTTTCGGTTATAGCGATCCTTTGCGCTGCGGTAAACTGAAGAGGCAGTGTGTGTAAGGTTGGAAGAGGCAAGATAGATTAAAACAAAAAAACAAAAAAACAAAAAGGCAGCTCAGGACTACCGGGTGCGTCCACCGTTTCTTGTCCTGTGCTCGCACTCTCCGTGTGAGTACCAATGCGTGGAGTTCTGGCCGCCTTTCGGGGTCCACATCTGAGAGTTTTCACAATTTTCACGTTATCTCTCGTCCACTCTGTTCTCTCCTTATCCACCCCACAGGCAGCTTCCGCAGAACCTTTCGCAGCTGTACGTGCAGGCGGGCTTCGCGCGGCCTGCCAGCGCCCGCGAGCACCACCGCGTGGTGCGAATAGTGCTGCATCCGCACTACTCGCAGTTCCGCTCCATGACGCTGCCAGACTACGACCTCGCGCTGGTGCGGCTCGCCGAACCGCTGTCGTTCGCCAACCACGTGGCCTCGGCCGTCTGCCTGCCGGACGACGTGGCCAGGCCGGGCGTCACCTGCTTCGTGGGCAGTCTCGGCCACGGAAAGCCCCGAGGTGAGCGCTGCTCCTCTTTCGTTGCCCTAAAGGTCTTTGGGCCTGCAGTTGCTCTGCAATATTTAGATGCATCATACGTGACGTTACAGACGCCATGTTGGAGTACCAAGAGTAAGTTCGACAGGACAGAGTTAAACATGTGGTCTTGCCCCCGTGACATCACAGGTGAAATGTTGGAGCGTCGAGAATGAGTTGCACAGTGCAGGTTGGAGCAGGTAGCATCTATGTCGGAGATCACGAGTCCGCTCCTGGTCTTCGACATGGCGGATACCACTGCAGAGCTCCTTGTCTCCAACATGGCGGCCACTGTGATTAAGTGCGGGCCGTCCGGAAGGAAACTTAATTTTTATTAATTAAAGTAACGCTACCGCATTTAAAGAAGAGCTCCATTTCGACTCACTGAGTTGAAATTTGGGTACTTCTTGTTAGAGAATCTGATGTATCGTTTCCATAAATTGAAGTTTCGTTTCTTGGTTGGTTGATGGGACACAGGCTATTAGCGATGCCGTAGTGGAGGACTCTGGAAATTTCGACCACTTGGTGTTCATTAACGTGCACTGACATCGCGCAGCATGCGGGCGTCTTGCAACCGCGGCCAGGATTTGATCCTGCATCCTTAGACACTGCACTTTAGGTCTAGTTTCTGCACACGAGCGAAGTGTTGTGACTACTCAGTAAGTTGGGGATGTTTCTTTAGATACGTACTTCCTATTTCTTTTCAGTAGCTGTCGCCTGCATGGTTCCATGATAAATTGAGTCACCGTGAAAAAACAACAACAAAAACAGACTTGCAATTTAGCACCTAGAACAGCAATAAGCTGATAACTTAACCTTTTTGATATTCAAAAAGAAACTGAGTAAAGGCTTCTGCCTAAAATCCGCTGCTCTACTGTAAAGGAGGACTGGGAAGACTCGCAGTTAACTGCACCAAATGTCCAGAGATGAACCTGACGAGCGTACTCTGCATCCAGCGCTATTTTTCTAGAGATAACAAATCCTGCGCAACGTTTCCTAAACAGTTGTTTTATGTGAATGGCGTGATGAATCGTCTCATAACAGACCCAGATTCACGTTGCGCATAAGAAAGTTGAAGACTGGGTGAACTGATTCACGCATGCTGATTTAATCATCGGGTCTTTTACGGGGCTGGCTATGTTGGGCTCGTCGTCACCGGTGCTTCGTTGGCATTGTGGAACACGGGCTACACGAAGGTCATGTCTTCTGCGGGTAGGGTCAACGGCCTCCTTGCTACTGGTCGCCCACATTTTCTCCAAGTCGTTCGTTTCCGGTTGTTTGGTGTTGTGACCGATGGCGGAGGTCGATTTCGTGCATTGCCTGTGCACCGGAGATTCAAATCCTGGCGAAGTCTGATTTCATAGCTTTCCGATAACTCGTACAATGGTTGCGGTCGCTCTCTCCCATTTCTTGTATCTTGTCCCGAGGTGGCTTCTTGATCTCCGGTCCTTGGTTCCCGACCACGCCTTAATAATAAATCATTAAAAATACCACGTGAATGGGGTTGTCGGCGGTGTCAAGCATGAAAGCCACTCCATCAATGAACGGCGCCAGGACAGCTCTTTCCGGGGCGATCCGAAAAATGTCGCTGGCCAGACATTTCCCTGTTGCACGCGCGCGAGTCGTTGCAAGTTCTGCAAAAAATTTCCTTTTGGTACGTTCAGTGGCCAAACATTTAATTTCCTTTGCTACCAGAGTGATTCGAGGTGCCCTTATACAGATATCAGTGCAAGGCATTTCATGTGCTTCATCTGCCTCCCGCTCGGTTTAGTGCTTCGAGCGCACTAGTTTCGTAGGGCGACGTTATAGTGCATAATTGTTTTTTAACGCTTCTTTGCTCCTCTTCGTCCTTGTAGTTCCGTTCAAGACAGCATCGTCGATCAGTCACCTTCCCATCGTCATAAACGAACTCACTACATGCAACAGCGAAGAACATTACAAGAACGACGTTACTCAAAAAATGATCTGCGGAGATGGACGACAAATGAAGCGTCAGTTGTGCGACGTAAGTACATGTCGAATGCGTTACGTTTTTTTATCAATGGAATTATTTTTTTTTACAAAGGGCGGTTCAAGCCTGTGCTGATCATAGAACTTAGTTTAGTTTAATTTATGGGTTTTAACGTCCGAAAGGGGCTCAGGCTGTGAGAGACGCCATTGACTACCTCTGGTTCTTAAAGTGCACTGAACATCGCAAAGCATACGGGCGCCTTGATTTTCGCGTTCATCGAAAACCGGCCGCCACGTCCGGGATCCGATCCCGCATCCTTGAATACAGAAGTCGAGCGCCGTAACCACTGCGCCACCATGGCGGGGCTGAAGGCAGAACTGCACTGCTTAGCCGGGCCTAGAAGCTCATATTCTGAACAAAAAGGCTACAAAGTTACGCAGCCATATACCCCCAGCATGTTAGGTGATCTTGCTTGCCCGTAACACCCTAAGGCATATTCTCCAACCAAAGCACCCCTTTGGTATGAAAGAGGTGATTTCCAATGGCACGAACACCCTAGACTCAGGGTGTAAGGGTGTTTTGAATGAGACAAATGCCCAAAAAGGTGTTTTTGTTTTTACAATGCATGCAAAATGTTTCCAATGTCCGGACGTTTGCGATATATAACGTTAGTTTCGCTATTGAAGAGTGAAGCTCACTAGCTATATTTTTACGGGCAGAGTAACGTGGTTACATGAACAAAGTATAATATCGCAGTCTTGCATTCTTCTGGAAGAATCGTCGGCAACATAAGCGATAATTTCTGAATATTACTGCATAACATCTTGTGTTTGCTCTCTTCCAGGGCGACCTCGGGGCCCCGTTGATGTGCCTATCGCCCAACAACATCTGGCGTCTAGCAGGAGTGCTGAGCTATCAACGCCACTGTGGCGCCTACCAAAAGCACCCTTCCGTTTTTTCTAACATCTACGAGATGCGAGACTTCATCCACAACGTGACTGGCCTGCTCTCGTACAACGTCACGAACGACCCACACCTGTACAGCGTTCTGGAGTTCCCGCAAGCTGACGACGGCAATGCTTCAGCCGCCGTGCGCTCCTACGCAGCCGGCAAGATGGCCGGCCTCGAGCACAACGCCTCCGCCATCGCTGCTGCTCTTTACTCCCACGAGAACATCCTAGGGGAACGAGGAGACGGCACGAACATGACGACTATGACGCCGACGACCACTGCCCACGATGACGTATCTTTCGATCTTGCTGACGTCATTCCCCAAGGAAATCACACGATCGAGTCGGCCCTCGACATGGACGAAGGTGATAACGTTACGACGACGATGCCGATGACGCCGATAGCGCACGGCGCCGGTGTCGAAGCCAGGCTCCAAGAGGTTGACTCGTTGGGTGCCGACATTACGACGACGCCGAACAGTACCGATGTTTCGAATGCCACCGCCACCACAACGGTCGAACCTGAAAGGAGCATGGCCTCTCTGAGGCTTATGGACGCCGATGACTCGGGCGAAGTCTCGTCCAATGAGACCAGCCTCGATGCCTCGTCCGCCTCTCACCACGAACACCCTCACTACCATGCTGCTATGAACGAAACGAGGATCGAAGCCAGAGGCCGATCGGCACTGCTGGGGAATCGAACAGTGCACGTAGAGATGCAAACATTCAGGGAGCAAAACAGTGCTGAAGAGATTGGGGAACCTGATCTGGCTGAGAACAGGACCTTAGATGCGCTAACGAATACGACTGCAATCCCCGAGGGCACCGTGCACTTGAGTACACACGACTACGTTGGGTCGCTGCTCATAGGGGAAGGAGTTGCGGCCAACGAGTCCACTCCGACTGTTCCGACAAGCACTTCGAGCCCCGAAACGACCACCGTTGTGACTGAGACAAGTCGGCACCAAGAAAGCCACGCGCCTTTGATTGACAACAGCACTACAACAGTGGGTCCAGAAAATATTTTAACTTCGTCAGCAGCGGTAAACTACGCGACAGAAAATGCACATGTTATCACTACCGAAGCTACTTTCGCCATGTCGCCGCCTGAAGACATGAACAGCACTCTGGACGTCATACAATCGAGTAAGTGCAATTGCTTTTTCTGCCTCCTGATACCTTTTACCATAGTAGTTTTAAGGCGAAAGCCTTTAATGGCTCATGCTGTCGTGGGAAAAGTGTGTCCCGCTTTTGCGGCGTTCTGACTGACCGAGGTGGGATGCGTCCCTGCCATCTGCAATGCCACACTTGAACGCGCGCCGAGCAACGCCACCCGACAGGAGCGATGGTGTACTATCCAAACCCCCACTTGCCGGAGAAAGTGTGATAGATACTGCGCCTTTCCTTTTCTGTAAACCAAATATATAAGTAGCACTGCAACGAATGCCGACAAGAGGCTAACGATGGGAGGCAAATTATAGGATATGAAGGGTACGCTTTCAGAGACCCTCTAATTTTAAGGCGAAAGCCTTTAATGGCTCATACTTTCGTGGACGAAGTGTGCCCTGCTTTTGCGGCGGCTGTCGCGTGGCGTTCCTTGGCGCGCATTCAAGCGTAGGATTGCAGATGGCAGGAACGCTAAACAAGATGACGCTTCTCAGGTTTTCGCCTTTCGATTCTTTAGTCGCTAAAGACCCTCATAATGTTTTTTTTAGTTGTTTACAGATTGTTATTTTAAACCCCACGAGAGGTGTTCGTCGGTGTGGTCTGGGCAGGCGGATTTTACAGCAAGGCGGACTTTATGCCTATGATAGAGCTTAGGGAATAAACGAATTACTAAATTAACCAGCTAACGTTTTACTATGATTTTAGGGCCCAACATTACATTAAGAAACAGAAGTCCGTGGATATAAAACCTGAGTCCACTTCTTAAATTTTCTTTATCAGTAATGAAGTTTGAATTATTTAACGTCAAAATACTCAGTTCAGTTCAGGCGTTCAGTCGTGTCCGACTCTTCGTGACCCTATGGACCATGTCACGCCACGCTTTCCGGTCTCTCACTATCTTCTTAACATCACATAGCTTCATCTGCAATGCCTCGAGAATGCCATCTAACCATCGCGTTCGCTGCCTACCCCTTCTCCGGCGACCCTCAACCTTTCCCAACATCAAATCTTTCTCCAGCGACTCCTCTCTTCTCATCAGATGACCAAAGTGGCTGAGCTTTAACTTTAGAATTTGACCCTCCAATGAGCAGTCAGGGTTTATGGTCGACAATATCGACTGATTTGATCTTCTGGCAGTCCAAGGAACTCTTAAGAGTCTTCGCCAGCACCACAATTCAAACGCGTCAATTCTTCGGCGGTCAGCCTTTTTCACAGTCCAACTCTCGCATCCATACATCACAACTGGAAAGACCATAGCACGGGTTATACGGATCTTGGTTGGCAGACTAATGTCTCTGCTCTTTACTAGGCGGTCAAGGCTAACCATTGCTATCTTTCCCAGAAGCAGGCGTCTCCTAATTTCATGGCTGCAGTCTCCTTCCGAGGTAATCTTGGCGCCCAAGAACAGAAAATCTGTCACAGCTTCCACTTCTTGTCCATTGATGCTCCAGGACTTGATAGGGCAAGACGCCATGATCTTCGTCTTTTTAATGTTCAGTTTAAGCCCAAACTTCTCACTCTCTTCTTGTACGCGCATCAGAAGTCTCTTGAGTTCCACTTCACTTTCTGCCATTAAAGTGGTATCATCCACATATCTAAGGTTGTTATGTTTTCCAGCAATCTTCACTCCAGCTGAAGACTCGTCCAGACCGGCCTTCCTCATGATGCACTCTGCATATAGGCTAAATAGGCAGGGCGACAGTATGCAGCCTTGCCTCACTCCTTTCTCAATTGGAAACCAATCAGTAAGACCATGCCCAGTTCTGACTGTGGCCTCTTGCCCTTCATAAAGGTTCCTGAGGAGACAGATGAGGTGAATTGGAACTCCCATCTCTTGGAGAGCTTGCCACAATCTGCTGTGATCTACGCAGTCAAACGCTTTCACATAATCAATAAAGCAGAAGTAGATGGGTTTCTGGAACTCTCTTGCTTTTTCCGTGATCCAGCGAAGGTTGGCAACTTGGTCTCTAGTTCCTCTGCCCTTGCGAAACCCAGCTTGCACGTCCGGAAGCTCCCGATCCACATACTGCTGCAGCCTACCTTGGAGGATTTTCAACATCACCTTGCTAGCATGCGAAATAAGCGCGATCGTGCGGTAGTTGGAACAATCTTTGGCACTGCCTTTCTTTGGAATGGGGATGTAAACTGACCTCCCCCAATCCTGTGGCCACTGCAGGGTTGTCCAAATCTTCTGACATAATGTATGCAGAGTGTTAACAGCGTCGTGGTTGAGGTTTTGAAGCAACTCAGCTGGAATACCATCAATTCCGCTAGCTTTGTTCTTAGCAAGGCTGGCTAAGGCCCATTCAACTTCACTCTTCAGGATGCCCGGCTCGAGATCAGTAATCACAACCGGGTTGTGTGAATATTCGAGATTTCTAATACGAATCGCATATATTTAGTACTTATTTCGTATTCGAAAAATTGATATTCGAAATTTTCGGATATTCGAAAATGGCGAAACGCCGAAAATTTTCCAATTTACTGCAGTCTTCCCCGCACTTCGCGCTTCACCGCAAGGCTTGACTGCGTGGGTTGTGCAGTGAAGCATCTTGAAAATTCGATGGGGCCGTTTTGGGAAGAGAAGAGTGGTTTCCCGACAGTCTGTACAAATCGAAACACTTGACGCAACTGGAAAAATTAGTCGTTCTTTTTTCGGTTTGACCTCAAATGCAGACATCCACAGTACATGTGTTTATCAGACGAAAATACTATTATGCACACATATTTTTGCCAGTTTTTTAGGCGCATTCGGTAATTCGAGCTTTCAGTTAATTCTGACATTTATTTCTGGTCCCTTCAAGGCCTAATTAACGAGTTTACTGTATTCAGCAGTGATTTAGCAGCTACACCTGGTTTCATGCTGGCCTTTTCTGTACAAAAAAAAAAAAAAACAAAACAAAAAAAAAAAAAAACGGTACTATACGGAATCGTGTATATCCCTTATATCAGATTTTTCAGTATGATAGGCACTTCTCTGAAAATCCAGTTTATTTTTTTTTTGGCGAATATCATGGGAATTCTGAAATAAATAAGAGGAAAAGTGTTTGCAGTTTTTACTTCTGTTTTTTTTTTTTTTTTTCACTGATCAGATATTCGATATTCGAATCGAAATTCGAAGGCACCTTTTGCCCATATTCGTATTCGATTCGTGTTCGGAAATTTCAATATTCGCACACAGCTCTACAAATCAGTTTGTTCCCCTCGTAAAGTTGGCTTCCCGCAATGCCGCTTTTAATATGGCGTCGCTCGCATTTCTAATACAGCACATGTGGAAGCCGTCTATTTTATGTCGCAGAAGCATTTAACGTGATTTCCGTGACAATACTACGCCGAGCGACGCCATTTTCACAATGTGCATTGCGAGAAGCCAACTTTACGAGCTAAAGGGTATTTCCGACGTTTAATATGACGTAAGACATTGCAGGCAAAAAAAGAAAAAAAGTCATAAACTGGACTTAGCTGCCATGTTCACATTCTTCAATTTCTTTAGGTAATGTTCGCCATTGCAATCAAAAGTAATGACTCATTACGCTGATATTTCAAGAAGCTGATTAGTTAATATTATTTAATTAATCATTTCACCACTGAGCCCTATCACATACATAATGTGCGCCTTGCTATATAATCCACCTGCACAAGCGGCACTGATGCATCTCTCGCAGGGTTCAAAGTTGTAAAGAGTAAAAAAAGAAAGCACCCAGTATGGGACGGTATTTAAAGACACCAAGATGCGAATTTCAGGGTTAGGTCTCAATGGTTATATAGAAATTATTAGTCACTAATTTGCATTTTACCTCACAGGTTCGAACTGTCTGGCCTTTACCTGCTATTCCGACAAAGTTTGCATTGATCAAAGCAGCGTTTGTGATGGAAACTACGACTGCAAAGATGCGAGTGATGAAATAAACTGCGGTAAGTTATTTTTGGAATGGTTTGCTTACAATATATATGTGCCAAGAAAAACTTCCCCTCAACCCTCATCAGCCAATACTTTTGTGTTTGGTTCATAAGTGCTGCTGCAATTGCCTTATTTTGCTCAAAAACTGCCAAGATGAAAAAGTATTGTTTTCAAATAGCTTATCTTTTTTTATATACAGTGTTAAGGCTGCAGATGTTTCCATATTACTCTTAATGTGCACAGTGTTTTCTATTCAAATATTGGCATTCATTCAGCCCTAAGACCTGAAAAGATGTGAATCCCGGTAGCTTTGCATATGAACTGATGGGCAGTGCATAAGTTGATGTTACGGCAATAAAGTCGAAGAGGGAATGAGCTAAATTGCTAATGGCAGCTATTATAGTGTCGCTCGGAAAACTGTCCTCTGAGTTTTTAGTAACCCTCAGTAAGTTGGTAGAAAAATGATTCAGTTGACATGTTGCTTTGAAACCAAGATGGATGGAATATGGGAGGTTCTACGAAAGTTCTGCTTCAGTGCCATCTGATAAACCGAGCTAAAAGGATTGGCCACTTGTAAATTAAGTTTCAAGCTTCAATGCTCCTAGGGAAAAGAAATGATGATGAATAATAGCAGATTGCAGTTTGGTTGGATTGTCAAGATACTTCATAAAAACAAGTTGCAACAATGTTCTAATTTCTTTGCAGTCCAACTCAAAGACACAGTCGTTCAAGGAAGGAAGAAAGGAGGTTCCTGGATGCCAGCCTGTGGTGACACCTGGGATGACACGCTCAGTGATAGCGCCTGTCGAGAAATGGGATTCGAGTACGTCCCTTGAATAAATCCTAAATTTTGAAAAGATTGAAATTGTTTGTCTAGTGGAGCTCATTACATTGAATTAGTTCTTTCAAAGTTTAACACTGTCACAAAAACAATATCAAAGTTTATTTTGTAGTCATATCAAGTCTATCATTTCAGACTCAATCTTGAAATTCATATTTGTTTCTATGCCTATTTTCCTCGAATGTTTAAGGAATGGTTTAATTGTGAGCTTTTGGAACCCCTTTTTGAAGTACTAATCAATCATTCTTTGCATCGCAGCAAAAGTAATTAAATTTTAAAACAGACTTCAGTATCCAACAATATATTGTGTCATATTATATTCATGTTTAGGAGGTAATAATGATGTGCTGAATTCCTAATTTCTTTTCAGAAAAGCTTCAGAGACAAGTATCATCGCTTTGGAATCACCACACGCAACATCCCTTCGCCACAGTAACACATCAGACAAGATGTCAATGGGAAGCATACTGAAAGCACTAACGATCAGGTATGGGAGTTTTCATAGACTGCTTTCATATATTCACTCCATAGACTGTTTTCATATATTCACTCTAATGTGGGAATTACGTTATTGGATTTCTTTCTCCACAGCAATGACACATGCAACACAAAGGTGACCATGAAGTGCCATCATTACCGTAAGTAACAGCTGTGAAGAAGCAGTGACTTTCTTCTTAAAACAATAAAAATAAAAATAGGGCTGCAAAATAGTCACATGGCAGGGAAGAATTCGAACTTTCTAATGAACCACAAGATCAGTGTTTAAGAAAATAGGAGAACGTGGATAATTTTCCTGCATGCGATCTCAACAATAATATTCCTTTCATTGCCACACTCTGGAGGTGTTGCGTAATCAAACTTTTTTTTAGGGGGATGGAGGAGGGGGGAGAGGGGGAGGAAGTTGGGGTGCCTTGGCTGCATTCATATGGGACTGAAAGTTTAGTCATGGTAACCTTGGCTAGCTGGATACTTGGATACTTTACATGTGCTGCATTACAGTGGTTGCACTTCTCGAGTTTTACTTTTTGAAAATTAGGCAGTCTCAGGTGTTGATTTCAAAACTCGGTTTCCGATTGCTTTCAGCGATTATTTCCTTATGCGGATGAAAAGCAGCTTTTCTTGGTAATATAACTTGGTCTTCGTGTGTGGTGACAAGTTAGATTTATCTGAACTTTTTGACAGAATAGTCATTTTATTTATCAGTGAATAATGCTGAAATGGTCATAGTTGAATCTTTACTTGTTTTAGGGTAGTTCTGTTGCCAGTAAAAACTTCAAAAATTTGGTTATAATGTTAACTTTGGACTGTCAAGCGAACAGGCTGGAAATCACATCTTCCGTTTGAACAGATGAATGGAATTGCCCGAACTGCCGCGAAAGCGTCCCAGTAACAGGCGCATGATAATTTTTTATGTCAGTTATATGTAAATTTTCATCCAACAGTGGGCAAACATTTGATCAGATTACTTCCCTAGGCCAATAATGAATCAATAAAGCTTTGCTATATACTCGGACACAGTGTTCTGTGGCAATGAAGGCAAGCTAAGCGGAGCAGGCTATTTGTACAACTGTGTCGTTCGGCCGAACATTTCTGCTGCAGGACGGCGCGCCTGACTGCCCTGATTTTATCAGGGTAACTCCATTATGCCGCCAAAACATATATCACCCTCTATTTAAAGGTTTTTAACTAGGCGTGCTTGTAGTAGAATAAAACTTATAAAACAGCAGTTTATAACTATGAGCAATAGTAATCGGCGTGTGTATCACTTCGCTGAACCGTAACCAAAATATGTTTTGATATTTGATTGTAGCGAACAAGTCAGGGACATTTAAATGATTGTGCAGATAACTTGGTTCGACGGTCAGGATTTTCTTGAGACAATTAGGAAAGCAGTTACAGCGCACTACTTTCTGACACAGAAATATTGTATGTGGCGGTTGCTGCAGGCTGAAGTTGTATCCGAACGTAGCAGATTTGTTGTGATGAAGAAAACTATTTTTTTTTTTCTTCTAGGCTTGCAACGTTGAAAGTTCGCAGTTGTGTTAGCAATTTGCCTCATGCGAATATTGGGGACAGTTTTTCAGAGAGGAAATTGCGAGCGGGAGCTATTATTTCGCTTTGCAGGGCATAGTGCTTTGAAAGGCTTTATGTATTCCTATATAGGAATACATTCCTATGTATTCCTATATATTTCTATGTATTCCTATACCACTATAGCTCCCGTGGCTCTATTGGCAAGTGCGAGTTAAATCGTGAACCGTGGCTCGAATGCTTACTGCTTCACCACCACTCAATTGTATTGTGAGGCAAAGCCATCCCATCTCAGCGGGCAACAGAGCCCGCTGAGATGCAAGAATCAGATGCATTTGTTAAATATATATAAGAGCAGTTTTATATATCTAATAATACACAATATTCATGTTCGTTATATTGAGCTGTATGTTGTTCCGTCCCGATTCAAAACAATCAGCAAAACAAATCCATCCTGAGTGAACTGAAATTATATTCTACATTATATCAAATTCCTTCCGTGCTATATGGGATCCTGATTAATTGCTAAAGATTGTCTTAATAAATTACTTGCCTTGCTATTTATTATTATAACATTAACCGGATAATGAGAGGGGACAAACTCACTAAATCACCGAGCAGAAGATTAAGCAGGGTTGCTTGCTATGGGATCACTGGCTCCATGTAATCCGTATAACGACATGAGCCCTTATGTGGAGCATCTGTGAGCAATCGCGTGGTTGAAGTCCGTCCAACACCACCGATCGAAGCTGCATGAAAAGAGAATCGCAATGGGCAGCTATAAGGGAAAGGGGGTAGAATTAGGGGCAATCAATGGAGAGATGCTGTTACTGGCAGAGAGATGGAAAGAGAAATACAAGACCATAAACGCCCTCCTTCATCATTATTGCTGCCACCCCTCGTTATCTACGCTCACGGAGGGTGCTATCGCTCACGTATATCTTCCGAGCCGCCGGGATGACAAGATACAAGGAAAATCCAACTCACGTGAATAGCGCCGCGGCTGCCGCGCCGATGTGCTGCAGGGTGGCTACAGGTGATGTGGAGTATGTTTGTCGCACCTGAGAGGCATGACGTCGGCGTAAAAGAGATCAAATTATTTTCGTCGCTGAGCGAGAAGCCAACCGGTGGCGCAGCAAGACCAAATTGCGGCAAGTGGCGAAAATCTCGCGGCAGCGATAACGGCGTCGGCGACAACGCATTGAAACAGCACCTTCAACTTTCGACCCCACCATATAGGATGAATTTCTTGTTAGGAAGGTCACGCCATCGCGATAGCGTAGGAAACGTCAACGCGAATTATCTGACTACGCCCAGGCGATGGCTCTCGCTGGCTATTTAAATAATAAGGCTGCTGCCTGGTTTACGCAATTCCATTTACCATTTTTTCACATTACAACATGACTAAATTTTAAGGTCAGTTTGTTTTGTTTTATTACTCCTTGGAGCAAGTAAAGGTACACACATGTGAATCTAGTTATAGATGATTATACAGCAACAGATCTCCGTGCTGATATGACACATGTCATATTAGTCCGTGAGACTGATGTGACACCTCTGGCGGTGGGATGAAGGTTCAGTATGCTCGGTGTTGTGCCGTAGGAGTATGGCCAGTAGCTCACGTCACCCGTTTCGTGATCGAGAACTGCCTGCTTCCTTGGTGGTAGCGATGAAACCGAGTCAGCGTCGAAGATATGAATAAAGGCGTCTTTATACACGATGTACAGGACATTATGTACAGCAAACCGGCACGGGGGCCAAGGACTACAAGCTAGCAACAACTGTAGTCGCAAAGCGATGACCGGGGGGACTACGACGCGTCCCCTCCTTGCGAGCGGCATGGCACTCAGCGAACGCTGGTGAAGGTCTCGGGTCTTTGCTTGCATCGTGCGTGGTCTCTAGAGGCGGTGCGCTCGCTTATATAACCTGGAAAAGCCGTTGGCATTCAATTTGTCCATTCGGAGGCAGCACGTGACGGCTGTCTGAGAGGTCCAATCAGGGAGGGCGCTGATCGCTCGCTTCAAATCTGCCGCGATGCGAAGGCCGCTCGCCGCCAGGAGACCAGCATCGGGGGCCCTGGAATTTCAGGCGTGTTGGAAACAAGTTAACCGCTGATGCTTCCTGGCAATGCGCAGCCGTTGTGCGGTGCAGCACCAGAGCTGGCGAAGGGGGTGTTAGGCGGAGAAGCTTGACGTTCGGTTGAGCGGAATCCTGGCGGCTTACCCGTGAACAACATATCGGTGCTGGCGTAGTGTGTGTGTTGTTAATTTAACTGCTGTCTTCAACGAAACTTTCTTAATAAAGCTAGAGCGTAGTCCGCACGATTAAATCTAAGTTCATCCAGCTTTTTAGTCCTGGTAGTGTGAATAATTCTCGGTTGCGGGACAGTGAATTTCATGAGATTTTGATTCTACTGGGGAGTAGTGGCCCCTTAGCCTTTGTAGTCATCAGTGTTATTTGTATGTTTCAGAGTGCGGGCGCTGGAACGCGACACTAGAGGTACCTTCCACTCATTCATCCAAGTCCGCTCTGATGGAAACTGGCCATTCCGGACACTGGCCATCAATCGGTGTCTTGTCATATGGGGATAGGCGCTGTGCTGCTCACCTCATTTCTAACCGTTGGCTCCTGACTTCGGCATCCTGCGTAGATAAGAGGTGAATATGCATACATTCACTCTAACTTCACTCTGTCTGCTTGAAGGCTAATGAGAATTTCTAGATATATATTTAGAAATCTCAATAATGGATGAATTGTCTAGGCTGAACTATGATCTTGATGGTGATTTAATACTAATAATCAAGTGTAGCGACTCATATACAGGCCGTGTCGTTGCAGTAAATCTAAATGAGCTTTCAGCGCAACCCTTAATACAAACTGCCGGTTTGTTTGTCACATTTTGCCGATAAAAACGCAGAATGTAGACGGTTACAACAACATATGATACGAGACTTTTTTTTTTTTTTTTTTTTTGCTCTGTGATCTGCACCTTGCAGCGACGCTGGCTCCTGGACCTTCAAGTTTCATAACATGGACAAGTCTTCGAAGCTGGACTACTTTGTTAGTGACATTCTTCTCAACCAGGAACAAAACACCTCTCATGAGGCGGATATAGCACTCGTTCGGCTTCAAAACAACACTGAGGCCTCTGACATGGTCAAGCCCATTTGCCTACCCGGAAAAGAAGCGGAGCCGAAGCACAACTGCATTATCGCTGGACTCACCACTACTAATGAAGGTTAGTTCGTGCATCCCGTTACTAAGAATGTCATTTCTAGCACAAAACTTCTATCATGTGTGCTGAAACTTACAATGTGAAGCCTATAATAAAAAACGTAATGCGAGCTAGTTGTGCTACGTTCCTGGCATCTATCAAAACTGCTTTATAGAAAGCTTGATCTGATGCTTGGTCCTCACTGCTGGAAAACTAAGTGATAGTCATATTTGTGTTCCGCCATTAATTGCCATCATTTTCTTTATATTGAATCCAATTTCTGTCTTTAACCACATCAACAATTTTTTGTTTGCAGGTCACGCAGACCAGCTGAGCCTTGCCTCTCTTCATGTGGTGGAAACTGTGGACTGCCATAGTAACGGTACCAGTAACAGCAAAGATACACTGTGTGTGCGAAGCTGGGAGAGCAAGCCACCGCTATGCCAGGTACGTCATTGCGTACCCTATATTTTGTTGAAACAGTACCGGCTTGGCGCAGAACGAAAGTTTACTTCTTAGCGGAAAACGCCTCTTGGCGACTAAAAATATATTGGCAAAAAACTGGCAATTATAAGTGACAGTTGAGGTCACAAATTGTCTGGACCGAACGCAAGCTCAATATTTTGTCTTGCAGCAAACGAAGAGCGAATAGAAACGGTCGTGCAGCCTGTTACGTCAGGCTCCCAAGGTTGCTCGTACAATCACTTAATTGAAGCTACGTGTTGGGAATTTCTAAAATTCATTTACGTGTCAATAAAACATTGTAGCACTGCGAAATTTAGTACAAATCATCAGAAAACTCGGGAAGACTTGCCGTGAAAGTTTCAGCAAAATCCCGAGAGGTTGAAGAAACGCCCGAGTTGCCTCATTTTGAGCTTCTGATTGCACAACATTCCTGAACGTGTCCTGATTCCGACAAACAAACAAACAAACAAGCAAACATACAAACAAACAAACAAACAAACAAACAAACAAACAAACAAACAAACAAACAAACAAACAAACAAACAAACAAACAAACAAACAAACAAACAAACAAACAAACAAACAAACAAACAAACAAACAAATAAATAAACACAAATCGTTGTCAGAAATTTCAAGAACTATTTTTAAAATCAAAGAACTGTAAATCGACACCGAAACCTATTTCATGGCCAGAAACGACGTTATTTTAACGAAATGGTGACGTTTTATCAGTATTGAAAAAAACTCATAAGAAAATAGTCTGGAAATCACGACGCAGTACATAGAATACCTGAGGTAGCCTGATACATGCCGCAAAATTTTATTATCACGTGGAGAGTGGGTAGTAACGCTGTATAATGTTTGTGACGTCACAAACGCAATGTCAATGGCAGAAATCGTCTGTACTGAGGCCACGAGAACTGCAGATTTTGAAATCGAGTTGCGCGCGAATTAGTTATCGCACGGCGCCTAAATTTGGTAGATTGCGTCAGGACAGAGAGGAAAACCTACAGTATAAAGTTTTCGTCAGAATACGCGAATGTCGAAAAATCTCCGGAGTTGTCTTTTAAGCGTGATCCTAATTTTCACTCTTCCGGTACCTTCGCACTCTCATTCTTGCCTTCCTGCTTTGTTCCTGCAGCTGGTAGCGGATGCGGCTCTAATGTGCACTGATCATCATGGCCTGTGGGAACTGCGCGGCTGGATTTCGTCGTCATCGGTCAAGCATCTGTGCATGAATCATGGCGGCACTTCCACGTTGCACGCCGTGCACAGTGCCAGTGTCGTTCATTCGCTACACTGGGTCCTGGGCGTCGTTGGCCATGGTCTGGCCAAGTAATGACCAGCGTGCAGATTGCAACTACGAAGACGACGTCTTTCGGCGTTGCTACCGCTCTCCCCCCTCCCCCCAACCCCTGCGAGAGGAACACTGTGATACAACAAAATCGGACTCATTCTTCCCCTGTGTTTTTCCCCTCTTTCCTCTCTGCACGCGTGGACACTTTTGATTGTGCCTTTTGTGCCAGCGTTGCGGGACGTAGGAAAAAGAAAAAAAAGGAAAGAATCCACTGCAAGTCAGAGTGACAACTTCAAATAGAACACTGCATCGACACACCTAGGAGCGAAGATGAAGACACAGATGCCAAGCAGAGGTCAGGAGCCAACAACAAAACGTGAGAGTGCCACAGTGCTAGCGCGATGGACATGCGCGTCAATTGTGTGTTATATAAGAGTGTGCGTGAGTGTGGAAGTCAACGTGCGTGCGTCTCCTTTTAACGACGCTCGAATTTCTAGGACAACAACAACAAAAAAACACACGAGCAAACCGAACAGTACTGTACATTGCTTTGTAGTTGACTGTCTCTGTTTCCCGTGCCTTCTTTGTGTGCGTTCCATTTTTTTTTTTTAATTTTTGCTTCCTTGGGTGCCAATGTATTCTTTTCCGGACTCTGTGCGGTTTTGCCGCGGTTGAGCATAGATCACATTTGTAAACGAGCACGATGTGCAAACGTATGTACTCAGTACTCTAGCGATGTACTGTGCATGGCGAACGCGCTATATTCACGCGTGGCCTAGATTTGGGCTCTTGCCTAGTAGCCGAGCAAGAACTGCTTTTCTCGAACGAGGGTGTGCCGTATGTTTTTCTAGTTTGTGTGCCCGTGTTTTTTTTTTATACTTCAAATGTTTACATGTTCATTTTTTTTTAAACCAGCGTCAGTCTGTATGTGAGTGCTTATGCCTTTATCGTATAGGAACGAGTCCGTCTCGTGAACCATCCGTCTTGCCGCTGCTTTTCTGAGCGTTCTGTGTGTGGGTAGTGTGCGAGCACGAGAATGTTTGTACACGAGAAAGAAAGGGATGCTAAGCGAACTGTATCTGAGTGTTGGGACCTTTGCCGTGCTCAAGCAAGCCGCATGCAGTGCGTGCTCGGCTGGTTTGTGAGAATGTGTTATACTAAAAGCTTCGGTCACGGAAACAAGTGACTTCGAAGCTTCGTCGATGACTCATCCGTGATAGGCTGGTCACAAAGGTGAAGGAACTCTTACCCCGCCCACATCCGCCACCTTCCATACCTTCCCATTCATTTAACCCTCCCGCCTGTGGCTGCAAACCAGAGCTTTTAATTTGAGGCTCGGTTTTCAACTGTAAATGTGGCAGAAGTTCTCCCGACTGGTTGGCCAGCGGAAAGTTGAAGTTAGATGGGCAGACACCTCCATAAGCCAGCCCTGAGAAAATGAACAAGTTTATAGAAATTCAAAAATAGAGATTATCTTCATAGACATTATTGGGCATCTTGTACTTTTTTCCAGACATGCGCTATGTTTAATACGGAGCTGAAAACTACGACTACCGATAAGGTATCGGAGTTTAAAGATGGCCTTTGCTACGATCCAAGGTAAATAGTCACGAACGGTTCGTGCTTTCGATGTTTTTATTACTCTGCTTTTTCAATTTGACTGTGCGAAAATGAGTAGTGTCCTTGGAGTCTGGAAAGACTGCAGGCGGCGGAAAGCCGCTGCCTCTCACCTGTGTTTTGCCATGCCTTACTGTTTTTTTTTCTTGTGAGCGTGTCTTTAGTTCATGTCTAGGCTCGACTGTGTGGATGTGCGTGTGCATGTGCGTGAGATTGTAAGTGAGCGCTAGAGTGCTGTCACTTTTAATCTAGGTACGTATTCTGTTCTAGGATATTTATATAAGCTATTTTATTCCTCGCTTTAACACGTAGCATGTTACTCTAACAGTTCGTTTACCGTCGTCTTCTCTTCAGCTATCCCTTCCCTAAATCGTGAAGCGGGATAGCGAGCCATCTGAACACGGCCTGTAAGCGCGGTTTTCACCAAATGTCAATAAATACGAAAAACTCGTCAACTTTTTTTTTTTTTCGCACAATACGAATCATTTTGTGTGTGTGTGTCCCATCGCTCTTGAGGACCGGGATGGGTTGGCGTAATTAGAGATTTAAGGTAGCAGAAAATGTGGGCTGAAGTGCGGTATTTACCTACCTACTTGTGGCGTGTCATATGGTGGTTGGTGGCACAGTTTGTGGATAAATAAGGATCAAATGATACCGGAAATTTACAGCGTGTGATAAAAATCTTCACAAAAGCTTCGTAGTGTTTCTACCGGCAGAAATGACAATTAGTGCTTGTTCTCAATTTATATGCGCATGTTGTTTCTATAAACACAGCAAACCTGGTGTAGAAGCTAGATGCCGTTAGCTTGTGAACAGATGTTACCAAGACGTCAGGTCAGCAGGCGTCCCAGCTAAGTGTGGCCAGCCATTTGAGCTGTAGTCGTGATGACAAAGGAAATTGTCCCAAATCGCAAACTGGGAAGCATGGCGACGGTGAGTACACGGGATGGAGAAACAATTGTTGGTTGTTAGAGGAAATCAAGAATAGGAAGGATCTCCACTGAATGCATATCGCTGAATGAAGCGACGGCGAGGATGCGTCGAAGGTGGAGGGGATGGCCATTTCAGCTGGAAGGGGGCAGTGGGACAGTGCATCAGTGGTTTGCCGCTGGCCGGTGTGAGAGCTGACGGGATATTGTAAGGATATTGAGACCACCTGGCGGGTTGGCCAGATATGTCTTTTGAAGCAGGAAGGCAGCAAATGGCATTATTATGGCATTATATAATCTTCATGAGCACGCCATCCGAAGTGACGGCGAGACATAAAAAAAAATAACTCACCTCGCCGTCAAAGGAGTCAACCATGAAGTGAACAGTACACTGTAGCGTCGGAAGGTGCGATCCGGGGAGTCATTCACGGAATCGAGCCGGTCCTAAAGACCAAACAATTACAAGCGGAACTTATACCCCTGTCACTCGGACAGTTTCGATCCTTATTGAACTCGATCTGCATTCAACTCAATGCAGATTGAGGTTGTCACACGGCAACTTTCAAGTGCAATCGAGCTCGAGCCTGCTTGACTTCAAGCTGCTTCCTCAATTGGTCTTGAGATTTCAAGCAAACTGGAAAGTGGTCGTCGACACCCTCGTAGCGCACATGAGGCAAATTTCTCAATGCTCATTAAAAACGCAGATCGAACGAAAACGCAGAAAGAAATGCAGATCGAGCTGAATGAGGATCGAAAGTGACTGTGTGAGAGAGGTATTAGAGTCCGAACGCAAGGAGTTGAAATCGTCGGGGCGAGGATTCTGGGTAAATACTCATCAGCAATGATCCTCTTCGACGGCAAATGTCTTCTCAAATAAGTAATTTTTGAGAGGGCAGAGTATCAATGCTATGGGTGTGCCACATATGCATGCAATCAGGACACAGAACTGACGTGTGCCCCACTCGAGGGGCAAAAGTATGCAAAACATGTGGAGCCAGAGAGCCCCAAGAAAACCATCAATGCGAAGAAAGAAATCGCACTCTGCGGCGGTGACCACGCTACCGGAGACAAGGACTGCGAGAAGCGGGGGAAAAAAGCCAGGTAGCAAACGGGACAACCTAAAGGAAAGCCCTCGCAAGAAAAAAAAAAAAGAGATCGAGACAAGGAGGACGATACTACACGCATGAGTAGGCCCAGAGAAAAGCAAAAAAGAGAACGCAAGAAACAAACTACTCCGCTCAGAAACAACGCTAGCAAGTAAGGAAGACAAGTGCACGATATACAGATCAAAATCGGCGATGAAGTCAAGATCCAAGTCCACAAAGCGAAATGAAAACAACGATTTCCAGGAGCGACAAGACGAAGTTCCCAAAACTACCGACCGAGAACAAGAACCAAGATCCCATCAAGCCACAGCTGGGACCGGAGAACAAGGTGAGCTGGCCAATTGAACATAACTGTGCAATCATTGCGTCATACTCTAACGAGACAGCGCAACTCGAGAATAGGATAGCAAAACTAGAAGAGAAGCTAGCTCAAGGCGATAGAAGAGTCAAGGAGCTAGAAGAACAAAACACGAATCTTAAAGCCGACATCGAAAGCCAAAAAGCGCAATATATGTACGCACTAAAAAACTTACAACACGCCAGGAAACCCACCTTCCCCTCGGATAACGAACAATTCGAAACGTACCCACTTAGGAAAAATCTGCTGAAGTGGCAGCCATAAAAGTGGCACAAAACAAACTAGAAGAAATCCAAGAACTAGATCAGGAGATGGTGAGAGCAACGTAAATCGCACTAATGAAACACCATATCACAGTCAGTGAAAACCTGGACAAAATGGATGGAAAATATAACTATATCAAAGGGAAAGTTGCAACCACAATGAAGGAAGCGCACAGCAAATACATGCGGAAACATATGAGCAATAGGCTATCCATTGCGAAGAACAGGAAGCTAGGAGATAAAATGTCTAACGGCAAAAACAAAACGGTAAACAAGAAAGGAAGCCTAAAAATTTGGCACTAGAACTATAGAGGAATAACGGAAAACAAACTCAGCTCATATAGCTAATAAATAACCAGGAAAAAACCACCGGACATTATTGCCATCCAAAAATACAGGGCCGGACTAAATCGCATACGAGATGTATGACGGAGATGGTTCCGGCAAGGCCGTTACTCTAGTACATAAATCGATTACTACAATCGGCAAAAGCAACATAACTGAAACGGACATACCCCACATGATACTAGAAATCGTGCCCAAAAAGCCCGTGGATAGTGTGTTTATCATATAAACGCATACAGCCCGCCAAAACAAAGGAAATCCAGAATGGAAGCGCTTTTCAAAGAAGCAAGCATTATGACAGGCCGAAAACTACTGCTGATCCTACCCCATTTGGGGATACCAAAAGCTTGATGCCAAATGTAAATGCGTAGCAGAAAGCGCAGAGAAATTCTACATGGAGCTAGCTAACGACCCTATGACTACGACGAGGACAGCAAACAGCGTCTGCAGAGCCACGACACCTGACCTGGCCTTCTAAAACAACAATGAGAAAATATCCAGAGGGAAAACGCAATGGAAACCTTAGGGAGTGATCATTTCATCCTCAGCAAAAAAAATAGCCACAGGAGAAATGAAAAGGTACCTAGGAAGCGCCAAAATCACGGATTGGGACGCTTTTAGGGACCACAGCGAAGAAAGCACAAAACCGATAGCTAACATTGAAGAATGGTGTATGGAGCTCACGAAGGCCAGAGGAAAATACACGAAGACAATCGCTCGCACTGAAAAAAACCCAGAAGTAGAGTTACCGCTTTCACCTATGGGAAGTACGAAGAAGTCTTATTGGGAAATGCGGGAAGCAAAAACACAACAAGAAACTCAAACTTAAGGTCGCAGAACTAACCAAGAAAGCATCAGAGCGCGCAGACAACATCGCCACGCAAAACTAGCAACAGTTCACAGAAACACGTAGAGGAAGGTTAGGCATGGCCCGAACTTGGGAAATACTAATAGTAATGATAGATCCAACAAACACCAAAACTGAAAGCGGAAAATCCATGAATAAACTAATCAACTCGTTCCCGGATACGGAACATCAACTAACACAGGCACTGAAGGAAAAATGCTACTGCACATCCAAGCTCCCAAAGCAAGACCAGGAATATACAGGAGAACACCCCGAGCCTGGATAGGAATCACCAAAGAAGAGGTAAGGGCAGCCATAGGGGAAGCCAAAAGAAATACGGCGGCCGGAAAAGACAGAATAAACAACGCTACAATTAGAAACATGGGAGACACGGCCATCGCCGAACTCACCAAATACCTAAACGAAATTTTGGAACAAGGAACGTGCCGACAGAATGGAAACACGCAGAGGTAATTATGATACCAAAGCAGGGCAAAAGACAGAAAATTGAAAACTTAAGACCAATCTTCCTAACCTCTTGCCTCGGGGAAGATATACGAGAGAGTGGTCAAGGAAAAGATCACAAACTACATGGAAAACAAGGGATATTACCCTAATTCCATGTTTGGCCTCAGAAGGACTATCCATGAACTTAAGACGTGCTCTTACAATCAAAGGAGGAACCAAAGTGAACTACCAAAAAGTGGAGAACGCATAGTACTGACACTCGATATAAAAGGAGCCTTCGACAACCTGGGGCATGCGGCCACCATGGAAGGTCTCAGAAATATAAACGGCAGAAACAGAGCCTTCCGCTATGTGAAAGCCTTCTTGACAGACCGAACGGCTACGATAGACATCGGAAACGTAAGAGAGGGGAGCTTCATGGCGCCAAACAAGGGGAACCCCTCAAGGCTCGGTAATATTCCCACTATCTATTCAATGTAGCGATGATAGGACTCACATAAAAACTAGACAAGATAGAGAACGTCTGCTACACAATTTACGCAGACGACATAACAATATGGACGACCACAGGATACCTAGCAGAACAAGAAGAGCGGCTTCAAAGGGCGATTGACCTCACTGAACAATACGCCAGGGCCTGAAGACCGTCGTGCTCAGCAGAAAAATCAGAATACATGCGAATCAAGAAAGGCACAAGGAATTATGACTCTCAAATCACTCTGAAACTTGGAAATCAGACGATACCAGAGATAACGTAAGTCTGTGTGCTTGGAGTGCGGCTTCAAAGCATAGGGTGTTGTAGCAAAACCATCGCCTCCCTTCAGAATACAACAGATCAAGACGACAGAACTAACCGCAACAAGGGAAGAGGACTTCTCCAAATGGCTCACCGACAACAATAAGAGCAGGAACCTTCTCCGGTTTCTTACGGAAAATAATTTACACGGGTTTTTATAATATGCCTTATGGCAAGCTTGCTTAAGAATAAAAAAAGTCGGCACAATCGTGCGAAGAGTCAGCAGCAAAAAGAAGGGCATGAGAGAGCAGGATACACTTAGACTCTTAGCCTCGTCACGAGCAGGGTAACGTACAGCCTACCTTACCACGAACTAAACAAGCAAGAGGTCCTACAAATTGACACCATACTACGCAAAGCTTACAAAACAGCGCTAAGACTTCCGATGTCAACACTAACCGAAAAGTTAATGGCAATAGGTGTATTGATTAATTTCGACGAGCTACGAGAAGCGTAACGTAGCGCTCAACTGGACACTCACCCAAACAAGAACGGGAAGACAGCTAATAGAGAAATTAGGCATACCCATGGCCACACAAAAAGATAAGGAACCGATTAAGGACGAAAACAGAAAAAAAGAGGATAAGGGTACGACCCATACCCAGGATCATGGACCCCAATATGCACAATGACAGAAGACAAGCCAGAGTTCGCGCACTCAACAGGGAATTTATCGACAATCCAGCGTAGTCTACAGGGACGGAACAAAGTACCGACACCAACGTAAATTTGTCGCTGTGGTGATGCTGGAGGGAAAGAAATATGCAGCGTAGCAATAAACAACCCAAGCATAGAGGCAGCTGAAGAAGCTGCAATCGCTCTGGCAATAGCGCATGGCGATGCAACAGGACAGAACCCCACAATAGTGACGGACTCCAAACATGCGTGCCAAAACTACACAAGGGATAGAATTGTCAGAATCACCAATCGTACTCTACAAACGACGACAAGACATATAATGAACACTAGACACAGTATATTATGGGTTCCGGGACACGAAGGGATGAGGGGCAACGAGGCAGCATATGAGTTAGCTCGAGCTAGGGTACGTCGACCGAGCGCACTCAACACTCTGCACGACGGGCACCTTTGACCCTGTTATCCCCACGTACTCAGATATACTAGATCATTACAGAGGCCAGCGAAAATGCTACCCCGCCCCACAAAAAAGGCTAATCCAAGAGAAGGCAGTAGATTGGCGCAGATTACAAACCGGCACTTATTCACACCAATACAAATTACGCAAGATTTTTCCTGTTCAATATGAAGATGAATGCCCATGGTGTCATAGTACACCGTCACTCAAGCCCGTCACATGAACCTGTCTTGAGGCAGTCTTGGATCCCGAAATAGAAAACCCGACAGGTACGCAGTAGAAGCACGTGTTGGCCAACGAGGAGGAGAAAGAGCAAATAAGAGCAAGGGGCACGACATCGCAGCCGCCATGCGCTCACCGCTGTTTCTTGCTCAGGTGCTGTCCTGCGCCCTCTTCTCTTGGTCTCCCATGGATCCATCATCACTGGATGAGGCATTCAAGCATGCGCCTGTCCATTTCAACCTCAGCTCAATTGTTGCCGATGGTGCTTCGATAGCAAGTTGCTGCGTCCCGCCTCTGCATCTGCCTCCCAGTTTGGCTCCGACTGCGCTGGTGATCTGGCAACACGGATGCACGTGCAGCACCATCTTCGAGGGGCGGTTATTTATTCGTCACTTTCAAGCCAGCCAGCTGGGGCACGACACCGCAGCCGCCATCCGCTCACCGCTGTTTCTTGCTCAGGTTAGTTACCGGTTTCCCGCTGTATGCTATTGCAGTTCCAATCGATGTATTATTGCGGTGTCGTGCCCCGACGGCCTGCTTTGTGGTATGAAAAAGTGTGCTGCTATGTGGAAGTATGGTCATGGTCTCCTATGTCAAATTTTACTGTTATTATCTGGTGATGTTGAGAGCAACCCCGGTCCCGATTACGATGCTCCTCAGTTTAGTTCGGATAGCGAAGCTATTGCTGGGATTTACGCAGTATTGAAACGTCTAGAACTACGTCAGACGCAGTTTCTTCAGGAACTCCACATGCTCAAACAACAGCAGAGCGCTACAAGTGCGTCTTTGCAAGGCTTCCTGGGCAGTGTCTCTGCACTAGAGACCGACTTGCATTCCTTACGGCAGACTGCAAATGCTCGTACTCCGAATGCATTACCCTGTGTTGACACCTTATCCAGCGATATTGCGCATCTTAAGGCTTGTTTTGAAGATGTATCCAATAGGTCCCGCAGAAATAACCTGCTTATTCTAGGTCTAAAAGATTCCGCAACAGAGAGTTGGTCTGAATCTGGAAAAAATGTGCGCGCTTTCTTTTCCTCTTTTCTTCTCCAAGATGTTCCTTCTGAAAGTATCGAAAGGGCTCACCGAATAAGTCGCTTTGTTGAAGGCAAAACCCGACATATTGTCGTTAAATTTTGCAGTTATAAGGTCAAGGACAATATCCTATCATGTGGTTTTAGGCTCAAGGATACTGAGTTCGCCTTGCGCGAAGACTTCACGCCTGCGGTTAGAAAGGCACGTTTCAAGCTTTCACAATACGCTCGTGATCAGGCTTTTCCTTTGAAGTTGCGATTTGATAAGCTTTTCGTAAATAAAACGTGCTTTGTCTATGATTGTGAACATGACCGAGTTGTTGAGCTTCGGGAATAGCAAAAAGGGAGGCAGCTGCCTGCTCACCAGCATGGGCCTGATCTTCATTCTACGCCTTCGGCATCATCAAATTTTGAATTGACAATTCTCATCGTGAATTGCAGGAGTATAAAAAATAAAACTGATGAATTTGCTGCCCATGTTTCCTCCGTTAAGCCTCATGTTATAATTGGCACTGAATCGTGGCTGGATGATTCCGTTCTGAGCCCGGAAGTTTTCCCAACTGGTTATAACGTGTATCGTCGAGACCGACACTTGCATGGTGGAGGGGTATTTCTGCTAGTTGAGGAATGCTTTCGCTCTTCGGCAATAACAGCGCCCCTAGTTGGCTGCGAATCAGTGTGGTGTAACCTACGCCTAAGCAATGGAAGGGACCTGACTATTGGTTCCGTCTGCCGTCCCCCTTCCGCTACCAACCCTGACATTTTCAGGTCACTGATTTCTTGCTTGACTTAAAAAATGACTTTCTGTTTGGCGGGGATTTCAATATGCCTGATTTCAAATGGGTTGACTACAAACCTCTTCGTACGAATCAATCTTCATTGTCTTTGGCTTTTTGTGAATTAATTACTACTAATGATCTATATCAGTACGCCACTTAGCCTACTCGGGAAACTCAGCACTCATCTTCAGTGTTAGATTTACTCTTCTGTAACCGACCATCGGTAGTGCGCGGCACTGTTATCATACCAGGAATAAGTGATCACAGTTGTGTTGTTGCTAATGTTAGGCATTTTCCTTATTTAATTCCAAAAGGTCTCCCTAGGAAAGTCTTTGTTTTTACCAGGGGCGATTATACATCAATGAATAACGAACTTGCTTCCTTCCTTCCCAATTTTATTACTCTAAGTCAGAGTTTAGACTGCATTTCACTCTGGGAGGTATTCAAAAATAAATTGGGCAGCCTAATTGATAAGTACATCCCAACAAAACTTCTTTCTGGTAAGCGGCGCCGCGACAAACCATGGATCACTCGACAAATCAGACGGCTTGTCAGGAAAAAACATCGCCTTCTTCAATCGTATAAAAAGAATCGTTGCCCTGCTGTATTGCAGTCAATTCGGGCCCTTGGCAGTACACTAAAAACTGAAATTAAAGCTCATAAGGATAACTTCTTTAACAATCTGGGTTCTAAACTGCGTAGTAATCCCAAGGAATTGTGGACGTTTCTGAAACACAACGGACGCGAACCAGTCGGAATCCCAAACTTAGACGTCGATGGTGACCTTGTTAGTACTAATGGTGATAAAGCCTGTCGGTTTAATGCCTATTTTCAGTCTGTCTTTGCGCCAGCGTACATCGGTGAACTTCCGAACACTCGTGAATTACCGAAACCATGCCTGAAATTGTTTTTACTTACCATGGTGTTTTAAAACTGCTTAATAACATCAGGGCCGCCTCCGCCAGCAGCCCTGATGGTGTACCTACCTTTGTTTTAAAATCATGTGCGAACGAAATTGCTCATTATTTAGTCACCTTGTTCCAAACATCGCTTAACTCGGCATGTTTGCCAAATGACTGGAAAAATGCTAATGTTGTCCCAGTGCATAAAAGCGGTTCGAAAATGTTTGTTGTTAATTACCGACCCATTTCTCTGACTAGCGTGTGTTGTAAAACACTGGAACATATAATTTACAGTGCAGTCATGAAACACCTTGACTCTCATGACTTCTTTACGCAAGTTCAGCATGGCTTTAGAATGGGTTTTTCCTGTACCACCCATTTACTTGAGTTCAGTAATGATCTGTTTTCCTCTTTTGACCACGGATATCAAATTGATTGTGTATTTCTGGATTTTAAAAAAGCCTTTGATTCTGTACCTCATGTGCTATTATTACATAAGTTACGTTGTCTTGGTCTGCATCCCAATATCCTCAACTGGCTTCATTCATATCTCCAGGACCGCATGCACCGTGTTGTAATTAACGGTTGTCACTCCGATTCCGTAAACGTCTCCTCAGGTGTGCCCCAGGGGTCTGTCCTTGGACCCCTTCTTTTTATCATTTTTATTAATGATATTGTTCTTGACCTCACCTGCCAAGTTCGGCTACATGCTGACGACTGTGTGCTTTACCGTGTTGTGGAAAATTCTTCTGACGCATTAAAACTTCAGCGAGACTTAAATTTTATCCAGTACTGGTGCTCAAAATGGCAAATGTCTTTGAACATTTCAAAATGCAAACTTGTCTCGTTCACTCGTAAGCGTTCCCCTCTACCGACCTGCTACTCAATAAATAATGTTCCCCTGCAAAAGAATTTTTTAATATAATTATCTCGGCGTATATTTCACCTCTAACCTTACGTGGACGAGACAAGTTGAACATATTACATCGAAAGCCTGCAGAATGTTTAATTTTTTAAAGCGTAATTTCAGCAAAGCGCAGTCAAATGTCAAGCAGCTCCTGTATTTCACTTACATAAGGCCAATTCTTGAATATGCATGCCCTGTATGGGATCCCCAGTTTATTTACTTATCAGACATGCTCGAACGCGTCTAAAATAATGCTGCCAGATTTGTGTCTAACAATTATAATTTTTCATCTAGTGTCACGTCTATTAAACATCATCTTGGTTGGGAATCTTTAACTCACCGCAGAAAACATTTCAGACTGCAGATCACGTATCGCATTTATTTTGGAAAGTTCAGCATTGACAAAGACCGGTACCTGCTTCAACCTCACTTTTTGTCTAGACGACTTGATCATCAGTGGAAGATCCGCGAAATAAAATGCCGGACAGATGTGTATAAAACCTCGTTTTTTCCACTGACTATCAATGAGTGGAACCGGCTGCCAGCTGGCATCACTGAGTGTTGCACTGAAAATTTATTTCGGGCTTTTTTATCGGATGTGTGACGTGGCGCCCAGTTCTCTTGCGTGTGTTTCCTTTTTTTTTTTTTTTTGAGTGTTTTCATCACTTTGTTCGTCGCGCAGTTGCCCCCTTTAGATGCATGTTTTTCATTCTGCATTATCACTTGTGTCGTGTTATTTTCTTCATTTTTATGTATTTTATCACTGGCGTTCCCAGCAAGATTACTTGTCATCACCCCCCCCCCCCCCCCCCCCTGCATAATGCCTTCGGGCGCTGCAGGAACTTGTAATAAATAAATAAATTTCTCGTACTCCGAGCCACCGTGGCAGCAGTGAAGTGCGGCGTCCTGGACCGAGGATCGACCACGGCGCAAAAGTGACCAGCAACGGTCACAAACACATTGAATCTGTAGAAAATAAAGTTTCCTCCATACATCTAAGAGTCCAAGAGGTGATTCAGACCGTGCAACCATTCCAAATGCTCGTGGCCACGCCTGTGCCCATGCCCTAATCACTCTAATTAACGCGAACATGGTTAATTGGGTGCCCAGTCAAGCTTTAGGCGCAGGCAGTCACGGATGAATGCTGAAGATTGACAGAAAAGCAAGCCGCAATTTGTACAACAAACCGTCCCGAATTCAAAAATAAAAACAAAAGTTCACGGCAAGCACGAAGAGCACGGTAAGCATGGACATAGTACACTGCTATCACGATAGATGGCGCCGAGCGCAAAAAATAAAAATAAAAAGGAACAAAAAATAATTTTGGCGATGGGAGTCACGTGGTGCGCACGACCGAACCTCCACAAAGAATCTCCCTCGCATTCGATTAACTACTGCTTTTTCAAGGTCGGAAGTCAGACAGCGGGGGATGAGGGACGGAAATGTTGAGACGGCGTCCTTGGAGCTGGGTTCGACAAGCGCGTCTGGCAGCCGCAACGGGCGCGACATCTGCTTCACACTGTCTAGCGTGTCAGCTTATTATGGCATATTTTTACAGAAGAGTAGTTTCTTGTCCGATACTGTTGTATTTCCGACAGTGCGCGTGTGTTGTGTCTCTTCGCATATGATTGTGTTTGTTGCGCCACATTTCTGGGTATTATTGAGCAGGCTGGTTTATGCAACTAAGGACAACCGGTGTTTCGTTGTCTTTCAATTTACCTTCCGACAAAGTATACGTATGCACAGAGGGGCTGAAAAGACCGGTAGGCACCTAGTTTCCTATCGATTTATTCATACTGCGGTCTTCCTTCAAGACCTTAGCAAGGTGGGTGCATACAAACAATTGGACATACAGAAAGGCAGAACAATATTAGTGAATTATTTCAGGTGCTCTTGAAAAGATGTTATTTCTGCGTGACTGTGTCGTTAGTGAGGCTAACCCAGTCGACTATGGTTCTTGGAAAGTAAGAGTACTTAAATGAATTAACTCGAGGTTACAGGTAGTATCGTTTTTTTCGTGTCGTCTCGTTTTGTAACCTAAAGTGGAAATACCAGATGTGTTAATATTCTAATATCAACTGAAAGACGAAATACAACTAGAAATGCGATGCCTCTCACTTGGCAGGAAACCACATTGTTGAAGCAATTGCGTAATTGAATAATTGAATGTATGTTTAGGATTAATCTTGCGGCTTTCCATTTCTCAGGATTATGGGTAATGTGGTGCACGTCTGGAATAACGCTTACCTTTTTGTTTAGGTTTCAAGTATCAGCTGAGGTGGCGGTTTCCGTATGCCCAGAATTTAAAAAAATTTCCTTGAGAGAAGAAGAGAATCCTTGGGGTATATTATTTGTGCCAGCCTGCGTACTAGGGCTGAAAAGCTTTCATTTAGTTTGTGTTCACACGGCTTTGACAACACAATAATAGAGTAGGCTCTACAATATTTCTTTTCATTCGAGTGAGCGGAATGATAGATACTTTTTTTTTTTCCCCTTAGCTCGAATGTCCAACATACGTGCTTAGGTGCGAAAAACAATGTGGCTTAGGCAAGCATACAGAATTATTATAGGTTATTTCGAGGGGTTCCGGTGTCGTCGTAAACGCAGTAAAAACTTGACGCAC
Source organism: Amblyomma maculatum (assembly GCF_055883805.1). NCBI lineage: Eukaryota > Metazoa > Arthropoda > Arachnida > Ixodida > Ixodidae > Amblyomma > Amblyomma maculatum. The sequence continues at coordinate 99,152,963 of NC_139347.1, read as the reverse complement.
CTCAGTTAAAAACAGCTTTGTTGTTACAATATAAGGCAACTAAGAAATCATATATGGACAGGCAGATTTTAACATCGCGCCAATTCTCAAAACGGTTTTCCAGAGTTCTATCATGCATAGCAAGGTAAACGTCATTCCTCGTTCTCAGTTACCTCCAGTTAAAGTGCAGTAAAAGTACCTCTGCCACTTGCCACTCATCATAATATTTGTCCTTAATAATTAATGAAACAGGACTCAAAAGCGGAATTTATGGTGCAAGGTGTTTTTAAAATACCCACAAGCTATTGGGATGTACGAAAAGCGCAGATGAAAGAACTTGACCATCTGCACTACATCGCGTCCAAGTGTCAATAGAGCAAAGTTCATCCGCTGTCACTGAAAAAGTAAATAAAAATGTTTGAATCACAATCCTTATTTATAGTAAAAAGTCGTCTGCTCTTGCAGTGATTATAACTCACTACAATAGGCAGTAGGATGCATGGGGCTACCTTGTGGACACCGGAACGTGGCGCTGAATGGTGCGAACATGCTTAGTGGAAAATTGCACCAAGCAGCTTCGTTGAAGCCTGCGGTAGCTTGCGTTCCTTGCCGACACACACTGAAGCACAGGACAATAAAGAACAGCTGCTTGGGGGAGTAGTGGTGGAAGCCGATGCTCCAGTCTGGATATCCAGCGCTGGAACGCAAAGCGGCGATTAGCGGCGGAAGACTAGACCAAGCAACGAACAGGGCAGACTTGGCCTCCGCAGTGCTCTCAGTTGTAAAATTGTAGCGAGCCTCAAAAGCATCGACGAGGCAATCAATTGTTTCTTTTCGAAAGAGTCGCCCTTGGTGTGTAAGCGAGTCCAGCCTTCTGCCATCACTGTTAGTAATATTTTTTGTCATATGAGCCGCAATGGCCTGTCTGGCAATGAGCGATCCGACGGTGGCATAGTTAATGCTCTCGTATGCATCGTCGGGAAGGACTCTCTGCAGCATGTACAAGTCGGGAATTACCAGAGAACTTGAGACATGTCCGGTGTTAACCTGCCGCCACGGGTTTGTCCAGTCGTAGTCGCTGGTGAAAGACTTGAACCGCCGATGGAAGTTGATCCAGTAGTCATGTGGCAGAAGCGGCACATTCTTCAGAAAGGAGTCAGTCACAGTTGGAGCCTTTTGCTTTTCAAACGCTACTCTGCGTTCGAGGCCCTCCAGCAGAACTTCCGCTTCTAGATCATTGGTAATTATGTTTTTTGACTCCTTACTGAACCAACGCGACTGGCGCAGCCTCTCACTCAATGATGTGAGAACGACTCTGGCGACCTCTTTGACCTTCTGGACACGGTGATCCCTGTAAAGGTATGTGGCTGCAGGCGATGCGAGAGCCCCTGGCAACGCGACCTCAGTTGCCTGATAGCAATAAATCGCATGGCGCTTACGCGCGACTCTCGCACTTTGGCCATATATTGATGACATCAACTGACTTACGGATCGGCCGACGACTTCGACGAAGGTCAGGCCGAAGAAGCTCAGTAGGTCTTGCTTTGGCGTCTTTGTAAGGATTTCTGCTAACTGCTCTAGGTATCCCGGGTCATAAGCGTCGACGTGAGAGCTGCTCAGGACTTGCGAATCAACTTGAGCGTGGTTGTTGATGCTACGCACCCAGTGGTCAGCAGAGATGCCCGGCGTGACATTGACTGAAAACTCATAGACGTTATCGTAGGAGGCCCACAGAGGCTCGTGGTTATAGCTCAGCCGACGAAGAAAAGCTGATTGAAGTCTGGCGAGCTCTTGACACCATATTGTGTGGTTTAAAGATGTTCCAATTTCTTTTTCTTCGTTGAGTGCATTGAAAAGTCTGCAGACCCGGCGGCTGTTCTCACTGTCAGATTTGTGTTCCTCCAGGAGCATGTCCAGGTCGAGGGCAAGGAAAGTAGGATGTATCGTGAGTTTGCGGTTCCCATTCTCGTTGACTGAGACGTGTGCATTGAGAAACATCGGAAATTGCCACCGAAGGGAAAGAGCCAGGAGTGCGTCCAGGGGATCTATGCTGGCATTGACAGCAGGCCAAGGGAGGGCAACATCCTTGAGCAGAGTCTTGAAAGCAGTTCCCTCACGGTCATTAGTATCCATACAGCTCTTGTAGAACATTGCTGCTTTGTCGAATCTGTTTTCGGTTGATTGAGGTGGGAACGCAGCCGCTGCCTGGTCCCTTAGTTTGTTCTCGAAGTCCAGCTGCGCGTCTTCCAGGAAGGAACGACCACCGGCCTCTGAAAATGAAGGCGGTTCGGTTTTAAAATATGACTCAATACATAGAATAAACTAACATGCAACATTCACCAAAGCTCATTCATCGAGGACAGCCTAACCAACGCTGCACAATCGGAGATCTTAATCAAGATTTAATCTTGATTCGTTAGCGCATTACTACAGCAAAAACGATCGACTCTCGTGACATTTTGAGGCTGACAGATTCCGACAACAGTTTTGTGCAAGAGATGACTTTTTGTAGCACCGGTTGAGGGACGATTAAGTCAATTACCACCCAGAAGCGTAGCTGAACCAGAAGCCCGAACTTTGTGGTATATTGCACAAATAGTGCAAAGTCGGTCAGTTCAACCCTTAGATCACCCGGTCCAGCCATCGCCGGCATTGTAATGACACTTTGTAATAACACTTCGCGCGTTTAAACTCACGTGGCTCATTAAGGCGTAAGTTTTTGCTTGCTGCAGCGAGGAGAAGTCCTTTATAGACGGAGGCGGAACGTTCCACCGACTCCTGCGGCGTAGATATATTTACTGTAATTCTGGGAAGTGATCGTTTGAACATGGCACTCCAACTTGCGTTTTAATGGACTTGCTTTGAGATCTGAACGGCTGCTGGCGCTGCAGTGTAGTTTTGCTTACTGTTGTCGAAAACTGTCGAGTAAAAATGTAGTAGAGTTTTGATCCGAATGCTTAGGAGATGAGCGCGCGTACACTCTAAAGCCGAAGCACAATGCGCAAACAGAAGTGCGCTGTTGAGGTTATTGCACGCATGCCGAAAATGAAAAGTAAGGAGTGAGGGTCGCAGAGGCAGCGTGAGCGCTGCGTTGTTCTCTGGCTTATATTCAGGGCTTCAAAGACGTGGCAGGCAAAAGTTTCCTGGCGTCACTCGGCGTGGTACGGCATGTGATGACCTGGATTTATAAACCATTCCAGAAAGTCGGGCGCTGTGCAAATAATCTGAAGCTTACATTTTTCAACGAAGAGAGAGAAGTACATTTTTATTAATCTCGCAGGGCATATGTCTTATGACGTACAGGTGCTACCACTTATTTGTATTTTGCTTTTCTGCAATTTGGCTGCGCCTGTATACTTATTTATCTTGGATTCGAACTGAGCCCTAGGCAATCACTCTAATTTGAAGTTTTTATTTGCCTCACTTTAATGAAACATTCACAGACGTTCAATGATTCATGCGGTTGCTATGTGTGAGTGGTACTACAGTACCACTCACACATGCTACATGATTATGCTAGGCCGCCTATCTAGGGAAAGGACAAAGAAAGTATTCCTCGTTCCTGAATCGGTTCTTGTTACCTAACCGTAATAGTACGTTCCGTAATACGTTAGGTAATAGTACGTTAGGCAATACGTTATGTAATCCATAATAGTAAAGTGGATTGCTTTAGAGAGAGAGAGAGAGAGAAGGTGCATTGCATGCTTCTAGTCCAAAATTAAGGTATGGGTTTTTCTACGGTTCCCGTACCAGTAAAGGTCGTTGGCTATAGAGGCTCATAGTTGCAACAGCAACTGTGACGTCAGCCGTTGTCGAGCCACCGAAGCGGCGAGTTGGACAACACCATGCAGAGATAAGAAGAAAGAAGAAGAAGAAATGGACATGGGCAGGACATGTAGTGCGAAGAGAGGATAACCGATGGTCGCTTAGGGTAACAAACTGGATTCCAAGGGAAGGAAAGCGTAGCAGGGGGCAGCAGAAAGTTAGGTGGACGGATGAGGTTAAGAAGTTCGCAGGGGTCAAGTGGATGCAGCTAGCACAGAACCGGGTTAATTGGAGAAATATGGGAGAGGCCTTCGCCTTGCAGTGGGTATAGTCAGGCTGATGATGATGATGATGATGATGATGATGATGATGCACAGATACTCGACGTGCCAGATGTGCCATTGAAACTTTATGACAGTTAGAAAATGCGTACCAATAGCAGTAGGTATCCCATTAGTCGCCGCCGCAACACAAATGCATTCAAGCGATCTTATCAGCTCTGAAGATAAGGGCAATCGAAAATGATACCCCTTCTCTCGCCCCTCAAGGAAGCCCATCTGAAGTCACGTGGGAGGTTTACGCGCGGTGCGCGAGGGGATGTGTCGCCTCAGTCGGTCGTAAGAGGTCGCCAGGAGCAATTTTTAAAAATGTATTTGTAAATTATACTCAAATCTTTCAAATTTGACTGCAATACTCACAAGAGCCACATCTACGGATTCCCTGCATTAGAATATTACCGCAAGTAGCATTTCAGGGGCCCTTCAAATGTCACTAACGCAGCTTCAAGTGGCATAAGGTTTAATCTATTTCGCGTCGAACTATGACACAAACCTTCTTCGTCCAGATTTTCTGGTGGTGTCATACCCTTTCGCTGCCTAATTGGCACGCATCTGCTAGTCTAATTAGGTATAAGGATCTGGAGAAAACGTGGAAATCAGGCACCGCTGCGCGAGCGAGCTTTCACCTTCACATACACAGATGCCCCTAAGCGTCTCGAACTTTCGACTGTGGACTTGCTCAGAAGTTGGATAGAAGCTCAGATCTTCTTCGCGCCACTGAAATTACTAGCGCGTCTACAGTAAGCAGCACGGGCATATGAAATGAACGACCGAATGATCCGGCAAGCGCGGCGGAGATGTTAGATCCATTTGCTTTGGCAGCGCATATCTGGTCTACTTTGAAAGATTCATGTTCACCCCGTCGGGTTTTGTGCAGGATTGGGTAAGTGATACGCGTGCTTATGCATGCCATCAGAGGGTAGCTGCACGTATGAAGAACTGCGGAGAAACTCTGACATCACTTTTGACGAATTGGAATTGGAAAGAAAAAGAAAAAAGACGAGGAAGAAGCAGAAGAACGGTCTGCCATCCGTTAAGTTAAATTGGTTCACAGGAAGGGAAAGGCGCAGTAACTGTCACACTTGCTCTGTGGACACCCGGACCGCGCCGTAAGGGAAGGGAGGAAGGTGGGAATGAAAGTGGAAAGAGAGAAGGAGGAGCCGTAGTGGAGGGCTACGGAGTAATTTCGACCACCTGGGGATCTTTAACGTGCGCTGACATCGCACAGCACACGGACGCCACTTCGTTTCGCCTCCATCGAAACGCAGCCGCCGCGGTCGGGTTCGAACCCGGGAACTCCGGCACAGTAGTCGGGCGTCTTACCACTGCACCACCCCGGCGGGGCCTCTGCCATCCGTAGCTAACGCTTTCGCTCCATATTCGGTTCAGCAGCGTTGAACCCTTCAAAGTTTTTTTTCATGAACCTCAATCGATTAAAATTTTATCACAGCATGAAAGTACAAACGCTCGCTGAATGGCTCCGCGTATTCAGTGCCTCCGTTGAAGGTTCGAGAATTTTTGCCATCTGCTCAAAAACGTAAAACTCTCACAAGTGTTAAGGAGTACGTAATGTAAAAGGGAAATAATTACTTCATTAATTCGGACAAGCATCTTCTGGGGACCTGGAAGAAGTTTTCATTAACAAAATTTCCCTGAAAATGGATAGGTTTCTTTTCTAGCCGTATGAATGCTTCTGAGTGGAAGTTAATGAGTTATTAGTTCTATAATTAGATCGAAGTAGCGAGTCAGCTTTAAATAACCTTACAGAGGGGAGAGATGACAAGACTGCTGTTCTGGTGGTGGTTGAATATCTGCAAGGGATACAATCATTTGCCCATACGGGGAAGCAGCAGGGATAATCCACTTCCTGCCGAAGCAGACGCTTAATTCACTTGGACACTTCAACAGACGCTTGAATTACAAAATAACCGCATTAAGGCAATCGCGAAGCCTCCAGGTTTCCTACAGTGAACAACACGGTTCTGCTGCCACATGCTCACCTCTTATGGCATGCCAAACATTGTACATTATTCTTTTCTTTGCTTTGCGTATATTTAAGTCAGAAGGGCGAGGAGGCTGAAGCGCGCAATCATAGCAGGAAGAAGCACGTTTATTCTGTCAAGAACCTCTTCTTTGCGAGACTGTTCGCAAACGTACCGGGTTTCCAGCGGCCGCAGACAAAGGCGTAGAAGTCGACGCACGGGTCTTTCTGCGTGTCCATGGACGCCTCCAAGGAGCGAACGTAGCTTTGGCAGGATGGCGACAAGCAGGGGCTCAGGGCACTCCCCGAAAAGTATGGCTTCAGCAGCACCAGCGTCAGCGTCAGAACGATACCGCCCACCAGGAAGGTGACGAAAATCACGTTTTGGGTTGCCTGACGGCGGTGCCAAAGCTTAACGTCAGAGGACGAGCCGACCGGTGGAAACTGTGCATCAGCAACGACAGACATAATACGACACTGAACAGGGCAAACAGCGTCGAGCTTTTGCTGCATGTCTGGCAAGAAAGGCACTCTATTAGCACGATGAAAATCCTATAGAATTCGAGTTCCAATTCCACCAAACACTGTTTTCTAGTGACCCCCGGACTGGTTCACGGATTTAGTGTGGAACAAATCGTATTTTGCGAGTGTCGATTTCGAGCTTTCTTTTGGCGGTATTAACTCGGCATCTTTAGGGTGCAAGTTCGGCGAAAACCTCGCGTTGTAACTAAATTACCTGACTGGTCAACCCCCGGATGAGGTCACAGCCTTCGCAATCCTCACCGTGGAGTGCCTTTTAACATAAAAAATACTCTTGTGCAATGGAAAAAGCCATCTAGCGGGAATCGAACCGCTGCTCTTTTGGTTGTAAGCCAGGCGTGCCACCTTACAACCGTTGAGACGCGTTCATTTAGTGCGCTAATTCAGAGGCCTTAATGCCGCCGGCTCATAGCTTGTAGCAGAATGCAACCATACGGTAGATTACAGGAACAATTAGTTGACATAGAGCTGCTAATTACCAATACTAGTTTGCGTTACACAGTAGGACTACTAATTAAAACTATTACCTAAAGCTGCTAATTAGTGCCATTACATAGAGACAACGAATAACATACATACCGCAATGTTATCTTGTGAAATAATAAGCAAAGATCACGCTGCCCATGGGACATGTTCGTTACGGCGCGCAGCTTAAACTAGGTCAGGGAAGGAGTGAAACCTAGCAGAGCAGAGCGTTGTGACTGGGTAATAGGCTGCACGGATGCAAGATCATCGGCTGGCTGCAGAGAGTCTGCTAGCCACGGACTCTCAACTGCAGGTGGCGCAAGCGGCGATGGAACGCGACCCAATTGAAAGGCTTCTGCTGGTGAACCGTGCTGTTGCCAGGGCAATTTTGTCAACCACCTACCTGTCCTTATATGCCTCCACTTCTATACGCCCAGTCAATCCTCGCCTAAAATTATCAAGTGTTTTCAGCGGAGCTATGCAGAATTTAAAAATCTCTCTCCCCCTCCCCCCCCCACCCCACCCCACCCCCTATAAAAATGTGGGCATGGTGCAGTTTGACCTTGGTAGTCAGCACAGAGCGTTGGTATGGTAACGCTCTTCCTTGCCATTCATGTTGCTGCTGAAGAAAATGCACGGGCCTGCTGCTGGCTCTGTAGCTGAGCCACCTCCGCTGCCTCGTGCGGACAGAAAAGAAAATAGAGAAGAAAGAAAAAGAAAAGGAAGAGAAAGGCGCGCACCGCAACAGCCGTCGTCCACCACCGAAGCGGTGGTGGGTGCAATGACGGCCTACAACAGACAAAAATTCGGTGGCAGGCTAGCCCCCCCAGCAAGCGGCGGTGACCTACCTATACCTGCCCCATCAGGGCCAGGACCAGCAGCCACCCTCCTCAGTCCTCGCCTCATGAGCGGAAGCGCGCCAAGATCGAAGCGACTTTGTAAAAGCAAGTATCCTATAACAGAACGTTAGCTCGTTATGAGGTTAATGTAGAGTTAAACTTCTGCCATATTTTGCGTGCGCGATACCGCAGCACGCAACAAAACGGGTCCCTCGAGATTGCATACTCTCCTCATCTGTTAGATGCAAACGAAAGCAAGAGAAATTCAAATGCTCTCCAGCTATCGTCTTCCACCGCAAATACATTGACAATATTGTCTTGCCTCCAGCGGCCAACGCTTGCGTAGCTGTGTCATCCATCACGCGATGTCGAATGTTTTTGTTAAGCGTGCTGACGGCGGTACATGAATTGCCACAAGTGTTAGCGGCTGTCATGTTTGTGATCAGAAGTACTGCAGAAACCTGTGCGCTTTTATAATCCGCCCTTGACACCTACCTCTATACCTACATTGTGAAAGCTACGGTCCGTGATGTCTCGTGCACGTATGTGCGTTCCGGGTCTGCGAAAAATCCACCACGTTTAAAAAGCCATTGTGGAGAACACACGCCATAGTTTGGTCACAAGAAAGATTGAATATTTGGTACCACTTTTGACAACATCTGGCACGAATGGCAACGAGGTGCGGGAACGTAGTGTTCAGCGGACTCACCGCAGGGGTGCCTTCATCGACGGCCCAGGATGCCGAGGGTGACTTGTGGCGCGACTCCTTCAAGTTGCCACCCTTGAGGCAGCTACGCAGGTTCGATGAGGAGCATTTCTTTGACGGGGTGGTGCGCTCGGCCATTTTCTGCTCGATCGTCGCTTCTTCTTCCGATCACGATCCGCGTGACTTCGCCGGCACCTGTCCTCATTCGTGGCTGCGCGTGCTCGGCCTGGGTGAACTACTGAGGAGGGAGCAATTTTGTTCTCTTGTGGGCACCGAACCACAAATTAGGCTAGCATTCCAAGCTCGTCTCAAAGCTTTGTAAATAGATATTAATGTGAAAGCTTTTCATGCATAGTTCATTATTGGCGTGGGCATGAATTATGGATTGTATTTGTTGTCAAGGATGGTGAGCAAAACTTGTTCGCGCTAACTGTGAATATGGGAGGAGGAGAAAACTTTATTGAGGATAAATTGATGTGTTCTTTGTTCGTGGGAGGACGCTTCTCCTGAAGCCGCCTTAGGGGTGGTTGTCGCTCGATGGCGCTCGATGACCTCCTTGGCCCAGGCCGTGATAGAGAAAACATTGCCGCAACAGTGTTTCAAACCCGCGCCAGAATAAACAGGCGAGCTTCTCTTTCCCAGGCCCGAACGCATTATACTGTCGCGCCGCAGACGGTCAGGCCTCGTGTACAACTGCAACACACTTTCCCTATAGTGTTCTAGGACACTGTACGCTCGCGCTGTGCAGCGAACATCGTCGCCTTCATGAAGTTTCATTTGCGCCGCTCCTTCGTTTAACCTGGACATATACTTCATGCAGTAATTTACACTAGTAGTTTTCGTATATCAAACTTTGTTACTTCAACTTTGAACTTCGAGGTTCAAATAAAAGGGGAGAAATCACGTGCGCACGAAATTGAGTAAAGGTAACAATGAATGTTGCAGCTTCATTCAAAGAAGGTTACACATGTCTCTTTCCGACGAAGTCTCTTTTCGAACTTCCCGCCCGCCCTCCTTATCACTCCCTGTTGGCCCCACGTTCCTGTGAAAAACTTGCACCCCGTTCAAGCGCGCAGCTCCGGCGTCGCAGGCTCGGGCCCCAACCGCGTTTCTCTACACACTTGTGCGTCACGCCGGCGCCTACAGTTCCAGAGTGCGCGCCCCGGTGGTTCTGGGAAAGTGGGATGTGCCGTCCTCGGTTTTTCGTTTCTGAAGTTGAGTTCCGTGGTTGCCAGTAAATCTTTTTATATTCTATACACTCCATACACCTGTGGCTTCTGGCCGAGTGCGACCGAGGTCCGCTAGCGTAGTTTTGTACGAACCCATTAGGCAGCGTGTAAAACTGGCAACGCGTTTGAATTACTACTCTTGGTATAGGCTTAAGAGCACGTGAGTCATCACCCGACGAGTAAAACTCCGCGAGCATTGAGAATAAAACAGTTTATTACGGGGAAACAAAATAGAGTAAAAGGTGCGTTACATAGTCACGTTGCCTGCCGTCGGCAGCGCGCCCTGGTTGCAGCTGCGCTCCAGCCGACATGCCCCCTTCAGTTGCTTGCTCAGCGCCTATCAAGCTTCGCGGCCGCCATCCATCAAATACCACCTGGGGCCCTATTCTCGACACACATGGCCGCCGTTAGGCTATAGTGATCTAGAATAGGTGTAGTGGGGCGAGGGAAGCGCCGCGCCAGCGGAGCGCGTGAAGCAGGCGGCGCCGAAATCTCGGGCCACCGCACGGCGGCGCTGCTGCGCCTTTAACTTGGCAGCCTCCTCATACTCCGGAGCTCGCTGCGATAGGCGCCGGCTTGTTACACGGGGAGCGCGCTCTGCATTGGCGTGCTTTTTCAGTGTGTCGTCCTCTGTTATGCTGTTTAACATAGGCGTAATTCCCCAAATCCCATTGTCAGAAGACAATTCAGTGTACCCCGTGACTTTCTCCAGGAAACTGGTATACGGGCCATCCACTGACCGTACGAGAAACGGAACACTTTGTGCGGCAATCTTAGCACGTGCACGCATCTGCGTAGGGTACGCGCGCTGGTTTCAACAAGATCATCGTGGGCAAGCCTTTTTCCGTACGTTAATTCATATGCGTCTTCATTTCATCTCTGCTGCGCTGTGCAGCCCATGATATTACGAGATGAGCAAACCTCGGCGGAGAAACTATTGTTTTGCTCCTGGATGTAGGACCGGCTACAGTGGAGTGAAGGATGCTCCGAAGTTATCATTATTCGGGGTTCCTGAAGACGAAGCAAGGCGCCGCACATGACAGCGCAACTTGCACCGTGCGGACAAGCCCCTGGAAATGGCGGATGCCGTGTGTGAGCTGCATTTTGAAGAGAAGTATATATTAAGAGACTATGTGCATATCATCAACGGCAAAGAGGTGCGCATACCACGTGGCAAGCCATCTCTTTCACTAGATGCAGAACCAACAATTCTGCCCAACCTTCCCGCGTATCTCTCCAAAAAGCCCTCGCGCGAGAGGCCAGCAAGAAAAAGAACGTCTTCGCAAGTGCCTAGCGACCTGTCGGCCAAGAGGCAATGCACACAAGGGGATATATCACCGATTACTACGTCCCAGAATGACGAAGCAGCGGAGTCATGTGAGCCTCGCGAGAGTTATGCGTTTCAGCTAAGCGAAGTCCCTAAACCGTCTGAGCTCTGGGCACTGCACAAGTTTTGGAACTACGATGGTGTTGCTTTCGTCCACGGCTCCCTCAACTGTGAAACACACGCTATCATCATAGAGAAATCTGTGTTCATGAACTATGGAGACAGCCCAAGTACAGTGCTTTGCCGCACGTTTGTTCGCAAGGCACTGATTTCCGAAAAGGCTTTAAGCTCACTGAGCGAAGGGGAGCAAGTGCTACAAGAGGCAGATTCTTTGCAAATTTGTAAGGGGGGGGGGGGGGGGGGGGGTAGACCAGAAGAGTTGGTCGGTGTGCCGCTCACAGAAAGACTCAAGCAGCAGATATGGGATGCAGATGGCCTTTTTGTGAGCACCAAATGCAACGGAACTGTACATGACAAAGGTGAGCCCTTGCATCAATGCACATGTTTTACTGGTCTAGCCAAATTCTTAATGAGCAACAGAGTTTTACTGATGCATATGTTAAAAAATTAGTTAATGAGGTTTAAAATCAATATGGTTTATCTGTTTGTTGATATAAACAAACACAGGTGTCACAATGTCAAGCAGTTATCGCTGTATCTAGAAAAGCCTATTTTTGAAAATTTTGGTTAACCTTCGCTGAAGTAGCCTTTACAGTTCATTGATATGATCTTATTGCATGTGCGGCATATCGCACTATTGCAGCTGCATGCCATTAAAATACAATAGAAGGATCAACATAAAAATAGCAATTGATAGCGGCCGGTGTTGCCAAGCAACGCGTAGAAATATATTTTTCTTTTGAATCTATCTACAGGCTCAACATGCATTCCATGCAAGTACCTGCGGAAGGCCCTATTGACACGAAAAAGCCATTTGAAGCGGAGGGTACAAAAGTGCACAGCTGCCACAAAGACCACAAAATTTCGACTTCTGAGCCAGAAAAATCGCCGCATTTCAACCAAGCTTCTTGGTCTAACAGCACACCTGGAGGAAATGAGGGCCAAGAATGCAGTGATTGAAGAAGATGTGCTTGAAAAAAGCATCAGTTGCCTTCCACGAAAACAGCAGGCTAGTGTGCGGCAATGTTTTCAAGCAACAAAAAGGTCAAGCAGGGGGGGTATGCGCTACAACCAGGAATGGATCCTAGAGTGCATTCTGATGAAGCTCAAAAGTCCCCGTTTGTACGAACAAATACGAAAGCATGATATCCTTGTGCTACCAAGCAAGACTACTATAAAAAAAATATATGAGGTCATACCGGTTATCGTTTGGCTTTAGTGCGACGACAATGAATATTCTAAAGAAGAAGACATCGAGCATGTCAAATTTCCAAAGGCATGGGGGTCTACTAGTCGACGAGATCAAGCTGTCTGAGCACTTCAGCGTGACCTCGTCAGGAGAAGTTCAAGGCTTCGTCGACCTTGGTACTTTTACGAAACCACAGGATAAACACCAACCGTGCGATCATGGTATGGTAATTATGTTTGTGCCCCTTGTAGGAAAATGGAGCCAAATTGTCGGTGTCTTCGCGACAAAAGGAAATGTAAAGGGCGATATTTTATTGAAGATGTTGATCGAAGCTGTTATTATTGTCGAGAACGCCGGACTTTTCGTAGATTACATAACGTGCGATGGGGCGGCCTGGAACCGAAAAATGTGGAGGCTTGCAGGGGTTGGTGCATCAGCAAAGAGTGTTACGTGCAAAGTGGATCATCCCGTTGACAGAGAGAGGAAGTTGCATTTCGTTTCGGACTTCCCTCATCTGATTAAGTGCTTACGAAATGGACTCCGGAGGGCTGACTTTATCGCCCCTGAAGGAAAGGCAATTCGGCACACTTGAAACTACGTATCGCTGTTTGTATTTGAGGAAAACTGCAATCTTGTTTTTGCATTTCTCTAGGTTTCAATGTGGCCTGTTCGAGAAGCATTCCGACGCGACTGCAGCGTGCGGACACTGAAAGTCAGGCCTGGACTCACTGAAGCGCATACAGGTTCCAACTGTTTTGAGAAAATGAGGGTTTCGTACGCCTCCCAACTTTTCGGGACAAACGTCCTGAGAGGAATGGCATTTTACAAGAAAGATATTGAAAGGAAATGCGGCTCCATCGAAGCTACGCAAGAATTCTTCACGTGAAATATACTACCCATGAATTACTGATTTGTCAGTCGGCATTAGCCTTGCATACAACCTTTGATTTGTGTTTATTTTTGTCTTCTTTTCAGGAAGATAAACAAACTGATAACGGCCATGACGTCAAGGTTTCCTGCCGAAGCACTCAGGCCAGCATCTCCAACAGCTGCCATTCTTGTGGACTTTCTGGACTATCTTGACAAGTGGGAAGCTGGCACCTCTGGAAAATGAGGCTTTCTAAGCGATTCCACAGCGACTGGACTTAGAGTTACCCTGGCTAGCACGCTATCATTGCTGCAGTACTTGACAGAGGCGCTTCGATTTAAGTACCTAATGACTTCGCGTTTGAGCACGGACCCTGTGGAGCATTGTTTGGAATAATCCGGCAGTCCAGTGGATGCAATTCCCATCCTTCTCCAGAGCAGTTCCTCATCACAGTGAACTGCCTATCGTTTTATAACCTTGCTCGAAGCGTTGACGGGGCCAACGCCACTCCAGAAGCGATAAGTGCCCTCCTGAAAGTAAGTGACAAGGAGCAAACTAAAACCCCAAAGACAGTCGATGAGCTTCTTGCTCAAGGTAAACTAGACCAGGCTGAGACTTCTCTCGTTAAGGTGCCACCTGCAAATGACCAACACTTGTCATTAGTGGTAGAAAAGAGTGACTCAAGACTTATTTATTATATGGCAGGGTACGTGGCCAGAAAATGTGTCTTGAAACTTAACTGTGCGTCTTGCAGAGACATTCTTCTCGTGGAACCAAATGAGACAGCAGTGCACCATCTCCCATCCGAGTATACAAAACATTGTGACTGGGGTGGACTTTTATACCCCTCGAAAGATTTGTACTGCTTCGTCGCTGAATTGGAAAATTTATTTACAGAATGCTTCAGCACTGGAGAATTGCACGCCAACAGCATCTCCGACGTGATATCGCTTGTGAGGCAAACATTCATTCATTCTAATGCTGTTGGGTGCAGTGTACACAAGGAAGAGATTAGCATGAAGGTGGTCTCTTTCTATGTACTTACTCGCTTGCACTTTCTCGTCAAAGGACTGAACAGCGAAAATAGCGCAAAGCGAAAAAGAGCCAAACTTGCTAAGCTGAGCAAGAGTGTGTAAAATTCGCGGCAGTCAGTTCCACCAATGCTGCTTTGCATTTTCTCGGAAATATTTGCTTATTATTGCACATAAAGCCATTTTGTATATATTTCCCACGCAATCAGACTTTTCACATGCCTATGGGAGCTACATGCAGTGAACGCACGCCAGCCATACGTCACACGGAACGTTTATGACTTTACAAGAGAGGACTATCTGCCTTTCTTCCATAAATGTCTGATGTAAGATTAAACCTCTTAGAGCCCGAATAACTTCAGGGGCATACCTACCTGATCACCAGGTACTCGCCGAGCTGCTGCGAGCGAGCGCTTGCTTGCCAGGTGAAGGGAGCGGCAGCGCCATCTGTCGGCGTCGGCGCAAACAGCTTCAGCCCGCCGCCTTCCCTCGACCCACTACTCCTATTCTAGTTCACTATAGTTAGGCGCCGTTTGGTTTCTCTGATTGGTTCTCAGAACAGTCACGTGATTCAAATTTGTGGCGCGAAATTTTGATGTGTCGGAATGGCTTTTTGCGGTGACGTAAAAATGACGTAAACGTGAAAACAGATTTTTAGCAGCGGTATGCATGATGCATGGAGGGTGTATATAAGTAACTGTGGAGGGAAAACAGAGGTATATATGATAGAAAGGGAAGCACTTACGCTTGTATTATGAATGGGCTGAAATAAACCGCCCACTGTCAAGAGCCGACTCCTGAAATCTGATTGACGTTGTGTGGCGGGCAATACGTCATGCATAAACATTTAATGATGACGTCAAAATGACATTTAATTACGCAAAGGATGGTCTGCCATTGCTGTAAATATAGTTGGGCGTCGCATTTTGAACCACTTGAGGCGGCCGCGAAGAAAACATGGCGAATTAGACGTGCAGTGCAGGCGGCTGTTAGCTCACTGCAGTTTGATAGAGAGACTGGTGGGTGGTGAAGTAAGCTGACACATCTTGTTGTAATTGCAGAAAGCACTAAAACGACGTCATAAGGGAACTTTTCAGCTGCGTCATCTTTTAGAGGATTAATATGGAAGACGCAGATCTACAGCCGCACGAGAGTCGTAGCTACCCTCCCGTTGCAAATGCTTTGCTCTCATAGAGAAACCATCGATCCGCGCCGTCGTTGCCAAGCGCAGCAATGCGCGCCCGCTAACTCAAGCGATTGATCTGCACGAGACGAGGCATTTCAGAGAGCAACAGAAAGGGAAGTTGAGCGAGTTGTAGGTTGTTCCTGATGGTTTCGTAGGCTCTCTTTAACACAGAGACAAAGAAGAGAAATAAAGGCGCCAGTCCCGTGTTTTCTTCTCTTTGTCTCTGTGTTAAACAGCGCCCACCAAACCATCAAGAATTTCAGAGAGCACCGCGATGCTTTCTAATTATCTGTTTGATCGCGTTCGTGAGTACAACCTGAGGGGTTGTACTTTATTCGATGGCTGTGCAGCAGAGGTGGGCATTTGACCTCAAAAACCTCGACCTCACCTCAAACTCAAAAAATATTTGGCGACCTCACTCAACCTCAACCTCATCAATTGAGGTTGAGGTCCCCCAGGCGACCTCACCTCACTTTTCAGGTGACCATTGGCGACCTCACTCAACCTCACCTCAAACTCAAAATGTGAGGTTGAGGTCAGGCGCTCGACCTCAAAAAAAAAAAAAAAATCATTAATTTAAACCGTAACTTAAAGCAAATATACATTTCTCGGTAATCCTGGGGTATATATAGGCTAGCCAGAATTTTGTCGTATGAAGGCTGTATTTTACTCCTAATTTTATACTACAATTAATATCCTGGATAAAAGCAGAGAAACTATGGACACTACATGTCCAACTCTGCACTAAAGTGGCAATCCTCTCCCTCTCCTCGCCTACCCTTTTGTGGTCGGTTTCAATCTAAGGCCTACATGGGTACCACGTTACTACGCATAGGCCCATAATGCAATACAAAGAGTTTATCCCGTCTGACCCACGTGAATAAGATTCGTATTAGAAATAGAACAAGCCAGTTCTTACTATAAACTGAAAAGACAAATGTTGTTGACCCTAGTGACGACGACAACAATGACGATATGCTCTTTTTCTTTTCTTGCCACATAGCGCTAAACAGACAAGGACACAGCGAGACACACGGGACGGGCACTTTTTTTTATCGCCCATCCCGTATGTCTGGCTGTGTCCCTGTCTGTTTAGCGCTATGAGGCAAGAAAACCGACACCAACGCGCCCAAGCTTTCATCCTCGCTCTTTTTCTTAATTCGAAAAAAAAATTGATGATTGCCGAGCTTTTTTTTTAATACACTGTACATTGTTTTGCGACAAAATACATTAAATTAAGAAAAAATAGGAATACAGTCGTGCCTCGTTAGTATGAACGCTTTGGTTTCCGACCAAAACTGTCCATAAAGCGAGTCATCCATAATAACGAGTCATGAATAAAAACGAAAAGTATATAATTGAGAAAAAATTTATAATTAATGGCTGCTGTTTTAATTAATTTGGGTATATAAACACCGCCGAGATGTCGATGCTACCCTCTTCTCCAAAAATCCGTCGACGCGAAACGTCATGTCTGTTCTTAAACCTTGTCAGCCATCCTCTTGAGTAGCTGAAGTCAGTAACGCCTAGACAGAGCGTAGAATAATATTTCTCAGTAAACATCTCCCTGTTTTACTGAACAAAAATTCCGTAAGTCATCACAGGTAAAACCTATCAAGACAGAGGAGAAGAAGCACTCATAATGTTGCCGAGGCAGCGAGCCTTCTCTTGAAGCATTTCGTCGCTCAAGACAGCACCATTCGCGAGCACATTTCCGAACCACATTAACAAAGCTGACTCCATTTCTTCGAACTGTGCTGGGCGCTGTCGGACTGTGGCTTACGCTGTGATGCCGACGTTGAGCCATTTATCGGAGTCCGGTAGTATATATAGATGGTATACCGTCGGCCTGACGAGGCTGAGGCCTAGTTGAACTTGGGTCCAGTCTTTCACGGCTTGAATTGACTGAGATTGCTTTTGCCGCTTGTATTCACAGATTTCCCGCTTCGCGCCTAAGTTCAGCTCCATTATTTTGCGTTTAACTCCCACCATGCCAAAAGTCAGACTAAAGGTGAGAGTTACAGGCTCCTGCTTCTTTGCACTCTTTTTCCCTAGTTAACCTCCCTGACTCTCCTTTCTTCTGATTCTCTTTCTTGCCTTGTACTGTTTTTGTAAGGAAGCGAGGGAGTCAAGTTGGCAGGCTACTATACAGAGGGCTATCAAACAGCCCTTTCCTGTGCCGTTTGTATGTGTTCCTATGAAACAAACACTGCAAGCTGAAGTACAGTTTAGAACGACGGCTAGCCGACTACGAAGAGCTCAGACCTTGTCAAGGCCGCATCGGTGACTCAAGGCGAAGCCGACATGCGCATCGCTGTGGTGCAAAATGTGGTAGTTCGGCAGCGCAACAGTGACGAAAACCAGGAGCATGAGAAGGAAGGTCGTCCAGGACGGGACGCCCGGTCCTGGTTGCGTGGTCGTCGCGTTTCTGTTGTCGCTCTACTTCGTGAGTGTGTCTTAACCCTGACCGGAAAGCGTTAACGGCTTCATGGAACACACTTTGTGTTTTGGGATAGAAAAACTTAAGTTCCCACCCCCAATTTTGGCGTTTGTCTTTCTTCTTATTGTTTCTTTCTTACGCTTTTACCGGCCTCTCTTCTGTTCTGCGACCACATGTTGCTGTTTTCCCGACTGCGGCCTCTAGTTGCGGCGCTGCCGCTGCACCCAGAAATCTCCCGGTTCCCTCCTTTTGGGGTCTTTCTTAGTTAGCTGACCCTCGGTTTGCTGTGTACGATCCCTGTCATCCACCCTCCTTTTCTCCTCCTCCCCCCCCCCCCCCCCCCCCCTTCCCTCCTAAAACGACGACACGCCCGCTTTGGTTCTTTCCAACTCCACAGGACTCGTTCAGGCATCCGACCGTATCGGCTGTCACATAGGTTCCCGGCTTGCGCACCCTTCTTTAACTTGCGTTTGGACTCTTCTGCTTTTTTCAAACGATGTCCATATTAACGAGGCACAAATACATGGGCCGAATAGGCTGTGTGCATTCATCCCATCTCCATTGTTCAGAGAGCGAGTTTCTATATTAACGAGACATAAATACATTGAAAAATCTTCGCCCCTAGAAAAACTGTCCATAATTCGGGTCCTCCATATTAACGGATGTCATATTAACGGGGCACAAATTTTCCGTAAAAGCCACCAATGCAACGACTTGTGAAGACTAAATCCCCAACAAAACAAACAAAAGAGGAACAGACAGCAAAACACCAATTAATCATAAAACTCAACCAACGCCGCATAAACCTTCAGAAAATTTCGAAGAGGAATGCTGTTTATCTTATGAGGTCCCAACCGGCCAATCCTGGGCGTTAGTTTATAATTCTGTGATCCCGTGGCGTATTGCAAGAATTGGCGAAATTGCTTCTTCGAACACCACGCTTACATTAAAAAATTACAAGGGTCGGAACTGCTAGGAAAAAGGGTAAACGAGAACCACTTTGCTGTCGCGAACATCGGCTCGCCCGTTAAATTTCGCCGGGGCAAAATGTCCTACTCCCACCCGCCTAAACACACACACACACACACACACACACACACACACACACACACACACACACACACACACACACACACACACACACACACACACACACACACACACACACACACACACACACACACACACACACACACACACACACACACACACACACACACACACGCACACGCACACGCGCACGCGCACGCACACGCACACGCACACGCACGCACACACACACACACACACACACACACACACACACACACACACACACACACACACACACACACACACACACACACACACACACGCACACGCGCACACGCGCACACACACACACACACACACACACACACACACACACACACACACACACACACACACACACACACACACACACACACACACACACACACACACACACACACACACACACACACACACACACACACACACGATATAAATACTTGTACGTCCGAACCGAATACTTGATGCCATTTCGCCAACAATTCTGAGACGAGCTTCTTTGTGGTATTCACTTGTTTTCCTTTGAAGAATGAACTAATAAATTGCACGGTTGTGCCTCCGAAGCTGCTTCGCCGCATGCACCGTAGGTGAATCTAGAGAAACCGTTTCCCCGTTACTGTCGTATAGTTACAGCACATAAACGTAAAATAAAGGCAAGAACAACAGAAAGGAGGCGAGCAAGCAGCCCGGAGGGACCGCGCCCCCCGCTGTGCACGCGCTCCTCCCTTCGCCGTCCGTCTGTAGCAGACATGGCAATAATTGAATTACAGTAATGAAATTACTGTAATTGAATTACTTTTCTCGGTAATTTGTAATGTAATGAATTTCTTTCTCGGGTTGGTAATTTAGTAATGTAATGAATTACTTTTTGGCAGTAATTTCGCAGCAAAAGTAATTAATTCCTTTCGAAATTACTTTTACTAAAGTGCGCCACTACTCCTTCAATAGTCAACGAAGTAGAGTGCCGCGAAAGCAAGAACGACGTGCGGCAAGCGAAGCCAGCGTAACAGATCGGCAAAGGGGGACAGATTAAGCATAACAGTGCGTCTGAGACCTCGTGTGTAGCAGGGGCAACCATTCTCCAAGTAGCAGGATACAAGGCGTCAAGGGAATCCCGAAGGGAAAAATGGTGCAAAAAGGCTGGATCTGAAAACTAGTTGCGAGCCGGCGCAGCGGCACTCCCTGCTGCGTCGGCTAGTGCACAGTGGTGCCTGGTTACACTCAACACCACGGTGCGAGGGAGGATTGGGGCTGGGGGAGATAGGCGGAAGGGTCCATGACGTGAGGCACCGTGGCTTGAGCATTACTGAGCAGTGAGCATATATGTGCCGACGTCGATTCTTGGGACTGCGGAAGCAATAAATAACCTAGCTTCTTCAGGCCCTTCCAATCGCGGAGACAGCTCCGTGCCAGCAAGACGCTGGGTTCGCCGGTCATTTCACCACTGTTCGACCACGTGTTTTTTTTTTTTTTTTTTTGTAATAGCCCGTGCTGTAGGAGAGAGGGAAGGAATAGCTCTCTGGGACAGAATTTGGCGGGAAGACGAAAGAATGTGTGTCCTTCGCGTCCGAAGACCAAGCTTTTGTTTTGTTTATTAGCTTTGATTAGTTTTTGCATGGATGAAAACTAGAAAGTAATTTAAAAGTAATTTAATTTCTCAGTAGAAGTATTAATAATGTAATTTCATTACTTTTTAGAGCAGTAATGAGTAATGTAATTTAATTACTTTTCTTAGATTTCCAGCAAAGTAATTAGTTATGTAATTTAATTCCTTTTCAAAAGTAATTTTGCCATGCATGGTCTTCTGGTTTTGCTCATGCGGTGAATGCCCAACTGTCACCAATACACACCAAACGGCAATGGCGTATGTGTGCCAGCTCCGCTTTCAGAGACTAGATCGCGCTTTCCAATACTTGCAAAAGAAAAAGAAAAAAAAAACTAAATGACCACGCGGGTAAGTGGAAAGGAGGGTTGGGCTATGGGCCTCTGAAAAAGAGCGTAATGTGAGGGAAAAAGCCTGTTCTCTTTTCGGCAGTGTACTAAATTAATTGATATACAAGAAAATATATAGATAGATACCATGTTGACGAAAGTAATAACAAATATCGCATACTAAAAACAGAAGAGAACTGCTCTTCCCAGAGCTTATAGAAGGTTTGAGACATCGACTTAATACGGCATTCCTCAGTGCTAGTATGTAATTGGCTTCACACCCCGTACGTTAAAATTGATTTTTAAAGAAAAAAACAAATATCTGAAAAAATTATTCCGACATCTGGCCACAAAAATTTTCATCCGATTGATTTGTCCGACTCGAGCAGACGGGAGCACAAAACAGGCACGTTCAGTTCGCCCCACCAATTCGTCCGTCTAGACACCAAAATGTCCAGCCGGAAACCATCTTAATACTTTCTAGCTCATAAAAACATGTAGGAGAACGCTGTTCTCTTTTTGCTTTTCTTTTTTCTGCGCCTGAATAAGAGATTTCAAGAAAAACCTGATATTATGAAGTCAAGAATCCCTTACTCTCCTCCTTCCTCCCGCATTGCTTGATTTCAATAGAATTTGAGAGAGAAATAAAGAGCCTTAGCGGAGCGAAATCATTTTTTTTTCATTGCGCTTGACTGCATACAAGCCCCATATATTTTTTTGTCTGTTCTATCGCGGCAAATGGTTAACATGCGCATGCGTTTTCCTGTATACCAGTTGCGTCTTATAAGATGTGCCGTCCATTTCATTCCATTGCAGTTGTTCGGGGCCACCTGTGAATCTGTATAAGAAACAAGCAGCACAAAACTAAGAGAGGTTGTTCTGGAAAATACAGGAATATAAATTTACAGGACCGAAATATAGAACGATGACGTACAATTCGAAAGGGAGGACTTCGATAAAATGCCTAGATGCTATTGTGCCGGTTTTTCAGTTTTTTTCATGTTTTTTTTTTATCTGTCAGTATCACGTCCCCTAAAAATTTCGCTGCACCATTTTCTGTTCAGTTTCCGTGTAATGTACAGCAGGGTCCTTTATCGAATGTAAGGCAGCAGCCGCTATAGCGCCTGGAAACGGGCATGCACAAGACACAGTTCTGTACCGCGCCGTCTCCGCAAAGACAATTTGCTTCGCTTTTTAGTTTGCTGCTTTCTTTGCGGCCTCCGACAAAAGCACCGCAGGTCAACGTGAGTTATGTGCTTTGCGCGCTCCTGGGTGTTTGAGCCTGCCGCAAGCATCGGCACAAACAAGTCAGAGGAAACGGGGGTGGCTGGCGGGGGGCATGAGGAGTTCGTGAAGTAAAAAAAAAAAAATATCTCCTTCCAAGTAGACCAGAGGGAAGCGGTCTCGGGCTGCTGACATTACGGTGGAATGCCGAAAGCTGGGCAGGGGCTGCCGCATCCGGTCGTCCGATTGGGGGGTAACCAAACACCGAGAGTCGGCGGGCACACCGCGGCAGTACGCTCGAGCTCCGCGTCAAAAGGGGCGCTCTTCGAAGAAAGCCGCGGCAACAGCAAAAAGCCTGGACCTCACACTTTCGACCTCACACAATGACGACCTCACTCAACCTCAAACTCACGCGTGAGGTTGAGGTCCAATTTCGTGACCTCACTCAAAAAATTTCGAGCTGTCACCGACCTCACCTCAACCTCACCTCACTCCGTGAGGTTGAGGTCATTTTGAGGTTGAGGTCGACCTCATGAGGTCGAAACCTCATGAGGTTGCCCACCTCTGCTGTGCAGAAACATCGCGCGACAGGCAGCGAGGGATCACCAAACACTTTCTTAAACGTCGGCCCTAAACACTGACTTTTTTGCCTTGCACTATGCACTCACTGCAATTTTAATGAATTGAACAGCCTTTCCACGATGGGCAAAGTAAGCAAAAATACTCACAGCTTCTATTTTAACTAAGTAATGTATGTTCCATGTACATGGCACATGTTTACTTGCCACATATGTGATGTGTTTAATATATAAAGTTTTCATTTAATATGCACGCGGGCTCACCATTTGCTTATTTTTTAGAAAAAAAAATACGTACTCCGGAGCACGTTATTACGGTACGCTCTAATCATATATGATGTAGTTGAGTGACATTTTGTGTTGATTTCTTTTTTAATAGAACCTGAAAATAATCCCCCTTTATTAATTGGCATTTTACTGTTTCGACAGTAAGGAATACGCGCGCGGCGCCGCCCTAGATTCATACCATGATTTCCTCAGTCATCCTTCGCTTTCTTTCCATATTGTCCGTTTATCCCCCTTTGCACGTGTACGGTCTCGAGAATCGCCTATCTTTCCTGCTATTCTGTTTCGTTCTCTTTCTCGGACATCTTTTGCGTTTCGCAAGAGCTTTTCGCACGCCAGCGCATGGAAATTTAACCAACTAGGTGAAGGCCAGCGTATGCCTTCCACTTCGTGTGTGTGTATGTGTGGAAGACTCTCTCTCTCTTCATCCAACTCTCTATCTCTCTCTCTCTGCGCTGCTTTCCGCGCTCTACACAACTCAAGCCGACACAATATGTTAGAAACTTAAGCAGACTTGGTGACCTGACGGTAGCTGGTCATAACGCGGCTTTTTGAAAAAGGTGGACAGCACAGCCATGTACCTAAGTATTGATACTTTGAGGCTGCTAGCGTTGTCCTCAGAGATGGACATTACCGGCTGCGCCGGCACCTCTTCGTCAGTACTAGAGTTACTTTGGAAATATGTCGATTCCTTCTTTTTACGACCAAGTCCTTAAACGTTTTAGTTCCTGCATTTAAAAGCCGCTGATAAGTGAACGTGAGAGGTCATCGGCGCTTATGAACAGCAATGCTACTTTCCGCTCTCATTTTGCACCAACCCACTGCGAATATTCCATTGCCGTTCTTGCTCTTCAGCTGAAACTCGCGCAGCCTTTCCGTGCGTAGCTGATGCCGAATGTTCTACCGCAAGTATGTCATGACACACGGATACCGCAACGCCACAACATACTTCATTCGCCTAACTGTAACCCGAGTCTTCCGAATCGCTGAATGTACCGCAGCAGCTCGGTTCCTGCACGACCATCGTCGTTTTTCATACTTGGCGCCAATATATAGTAGCAGACGACAGCGCGCTTTTTCAATCCCTTTATTTCTCTTTTTCTTCAGAATGCGTAACCCGATTGTGTGCTTACGTAACATGGCACCGTCCTGGGCCGTCACCAGCGAGATTCTAACAAGGCCTTTGCATCACCTTCTCTCCCATCAGCGAACGTCACGACAAGCGGATGAGCGATAAGGTGTCAGCCACAGAATCTGCGCGTTGTTGTGCCTGGCCAAAGCCGCCTAGAAATTCAGCCGGACGCCAAACTTCTTCGGCGAACGCCTCCTTCACAAACTTTGGATACTTCTCTGCAAAGCACCAATGCACTGAAGGCGAGCCGTACCAAAGGGACAGAAGCGACGTGTTTCAACATGCGCTGAACGTCCAGACAGCACGGCGCGCCGTGGCCCTGACGGTGAACCCCTTCTCGCCCCGCGGCATATTTGAAGCGAGAGCGCAGCAAGCTCTCCCATTGGCCCTGCGAAAGTGCTGCCGTCGGATTGGACCATTTTGAGAGTCAACGGTTCTCGGCAACGGAGTCTCAAGTGCTTCCGTTCGAGACTCCGAGTGTGAGTTCGTCACGAGCGTCCATCGGGAGCAGTTCGCCCCCTGACAGTGCGGACGCGGCGGAATCTCCCCGGCCGTCGCTGCGCGAGAACAGTCGCGTACGGCTATGTTAGCTTTCGGCCCCAGAGCCGATCTTGTTGTGTAAATGCATGTAAATAGTGTATAAAGCCTTTTCTTCATCTCACCAACGCCGACTCGGATTCATCGCTACTGCCCAGGGAGCTGACAGCCCTCGTTCACGAAACGGGTGACGAGCGCTGCGTTACCAACTCCTTGGCACAACCCTGTTGACGGTGGGCTACTGTGTGATAACCCCACCGGCACAACATTGGTGGCAGTTGCAGGATCCACTGGCACAACCCTGTTGACGGTAGGCTACTGTGTGATAACCCCACCGGCACAACATTGGATGGCAGCTGCGGGATTGACCGGCGTCAGGCACCTCGGCGCGGTGAGTACCTGAAGTTTCCCTCAAACGCCAGACTTCTCTAACACACAGGGTAGCTTAGAGAAAGGCTGAGCGTAGCATTGTGTTAATCTTGCGTGTTTCAAGCCTACAGGAAGTGTTTTGAAAACCAGGGGATGCTGAGAAGGGAATCAGTGTGAGAAAGGCTTGCGCATCTCTTGCTAGGAGCGAGATAGCGAACGTATAGTACACTATTCTAAAAAGGCAAACAACAAGAGGCCGGTAAAAGATGGAGAGTTACAAGGTCAAAGAACTTCTCCAAATTTGTGATGAGTTGGGCATCGATTTGGGCTCAGCGAAAAGAAAAAAGGATATTCTTGAGATCATGAAGGCAGAGGAAGTGACGGTTGAGGAAGCCGCAGAGGCCTGGGATGATATTCAAGAGAGAGAAGGTAAGGAGGAAGCCAAAAGGCTAGAACTCCAAAAGCGCGAGGAGCGTGAAAAGCTAGAACGCCAAAGGAGCGATGAGCGTGAAAGGCTAGAACGCCAAAAGCGCGAGGAGCGTAAAAAGCACGAACTCGAATGCTATGAGCGTGAGAAGCTTGAACGCCAAGAGCGCTATGAGCGTGAAAGACTAGAACGCCAAAAGCGTGAGGAGCGTAAAAAGCTAGAGCTCCAAGAGCGCGATGAGTGTGAAAGGCTAGAGCACGATGAGCGTAGGTTAGAACGCGAAAAGCGGTTGGCCCGCTTAAAGAAGCTTATCCAGCTCGAGCGTTCGGCAGATGAAAAAAGTGTTGAAAGGGATGACGCTTTATTTGTCATTCAAGATAACAGTTCGAAGCCGCGAGAGTGTCTGCAACCATTCCTCATTGCTGAGGATATGGCAGAGTATTTGGCAGATTTCGAGCGTGTCTGCAAAAGTAAGCGCTTCGAGCGAGATACTTGGGCACAACAATTGGTGGCTCTTCTCTCCGCCGAGGTGTCGGAAGAAATCAAGCGCGTGTTAGGCGTTGACTTGAAAAACTACGATTACTTGAAAGAGTCTTTACTGAAAAGACGTCGGCTGTCACCAATAGAGCTTGGGTACAGGTATCGGCGGGAGAAAAACTGTACCAAAACGTACTTTGATTTGGCGTATCAGTTGAAAGCCGATGTAACCGAATGGTTAGAAAGTCAGGAAGTCTCGGAGCAAATTGTGCTTGCACCAGAGAATGAGACACAACTTGGGGAAGCGGCCGAGCAAAGCGACCGCAGCAGCGAGCTGATCGAGTCTCGAACAGAAGTGTCTAGTGTTACCTTGGTCGAGCCACTGGCAGCTGAGACGGTTGGAGCCGACTCCATCGGCGAAAAATCCGCAGTGACACCGTCCTGCACGCCGCCTCACGTTGCTGTAAGCAATCCGATTCCACCAATCGAGAGTGGGGAATTGGCAGCAAATGAACCACCTGACAACTCAGAAGCAGAAGTTGTAAAGCGTGGCGGAGATGTAGTCAGGCTAGGAGACGACAAATTGGCAATTTCCGAAGTCAGAGTCGACGTAGATCATGACACACAGAAAAACGAAGTTGCGCTCATGGAAATTGCGCAGCTCACAAGTGTTGAACAGCTAAGGCAGGCCCATGACGCAGACGCTGTCGAGAACCACACCTGTGAAGTCGACAGCGAGCGACTAGATAGGAACCATGAATCTTCCTGTCCTGACGCGTTCAGTTGCATGGGCGAAAACAACAAAACCATGAATCTTCCTGTCCTGACGCGTTCAGTTGCATGGGCGAAAACAACAACCCTAGTGCGAACATGGACTTCACGCGATCCGAAACGGCCCAGCTATCAGACGACCTTGATCGTGCGCCGGTTAGCGCTGAGCGATGCTGCACACCGGCGGATCAGTGTAACTTGAGTGGCGAGCCTGCAGAGGATATGCCTAGCCCGGGGGCTGGCGTGAGAGAGCCTTGTCCTTGTTCGGACGCGACTGGCAGTGAGTCATACGCTGCTGGCCGCGAAGCAGGCGCGGCGCCGCACTTCGACGATGTCGGCGCCATACCCGCTCCGGTTACAGGCAGCTTGAAAGAGCTGGCACCAAAATAAAGAAAACAAAAACTCAAGTGCCGCCGCCGAAAAGAGCGGAAAGGCAGGTTCATGAAAGAATGCTGTCATCGGAAGGTGAGAAAACGCAAACGATCGCAAAAGGAAAAGAGGCGGCGATCCCAACGGCACACATGCACCCGCGCTGAGAAAATGCGCGATTGGTGCGCCAAGCGTAAGGAACGAGACAGATCGTTCAGCAAAGCGAGCAACTTGTGGACGTCTGTTCTTTCACGCACAAAGTGGAAAGAAAGGTCTCGTAGAGAAATGGACAGCCGAGGCTGTAGCAGAGGGAGGAGAGCCAAACCGCCCGAATACTGTTACGCATTCTGCCGCTTGCGGAAGAGAGCAGCACAATGCGAACTCGGATGCTTTGAGTCATGCATTCATAACTTAGCTACCTTCGACGAGCGTTTCGTCGCTAACGGTAATGCTCTAGGCAGACTGGGAAAAATTAAAGGACCTCCTTGCTTCCTCAGTTATGGTCTACGGTCCAAGCGATTTCAAGGAGACTCTTTTCCATTACTGATTGATAATTTTCCTTGCTACTTAATGTATTTTTAATATGCAAAATTGTTGTTTGAACCTTGTGTACTGCATCCTATACACTTGTCTCTTGTTGTAGTGGGAGCGAAAAGGGGACAACAATTTAGCTAATTGAATTTGAAATTTTGCCTCTGTCTGGTGTTTGACGGGTGACCGAGGGTACTTGCTTGTGTTGGGTGTTGCCTGTTGTCGGTCGGTTTCGCAAGCCGCAGAAAAGTCTACCGTTACCAGTGGCGAGTGGCAAGGGCATCGGAGCGACCCGAGCGAAGTTGATCGGCGTGTCCCGGCAACAAGGCTGTCGGCAGAGATCCTGACCTGGCGAGTGGAACCCGAGGAACGTGAGGCTACCTGGCGCCCGGACACTGTACATGAGCTTGGAGGAACCTGGCGAACGAGCGCGCCCGACATCCGAGCCACATGCGAGCAGCTCGTCTTCCCGGCGCATTGTCTGATGGCGGGGGTGCTGTTGTGCCTGGCCAAAGCCGCCTAGAAATTCAGCCGGACGCCAAACTTCTTCGGCGAACGCCTCCTTCACAAACTTTGGATACTTCTCTGCAAAGCACCAATGCACTGGAGGCGAGCCGTACCAAAGGGACAGAAGCGACGTGTTTCAACATGCGCTGAACGTCCAGACAGCACGGCGCGCCGTGGCCCTAACGGTGAACCCCTTCTCGCCCCGCGGCATATTTGAAGCGAGAGCGCAGCAAGCTCTCCCATTGGCCCTGCGAAAGTGCTGCCGTCGGATTGGACCATTTTGAGAGTCAACGGTTCTCGGCAACGGAGTCTCAAGTGCTTCCGTTCGAGACTCCGAGTGTGAGTTCGTCACGAGCGTCCATCGGGAGCAGTTCGCCCCCTGACAGTGCGGACGCGGCGGAATCTCCCCGGCCGTCGCTGCGCGAGAACAGTCGCGTACGGCTATGTTAGCTTTCGGCCCCAGAGCCGATCTTGTTGTGTAAATGCATGTAAATAGTGTATAAAGCCTTTTCTTCATCTCACCAACGCCGACTCGGATTCATCGCTACCGCCCAGGGAGCTGACAGCCCTCGTTCACGAAACGGGTGACGAGCGCTGCGTTACCAACTCCTTGGCACAACCCTGTTGACGGTGGGCTACTGTGTGATAACCCCACCGGCACAACATTGGTGGCAGTTGCAGGATCCACTGGCACAACCCTGTTGACGGTGGGCTACTGTGTGATAACCCCACCGGCACAACAGCGTACAGGCTTGGGTAAAGGGGCGAGATGACAGCATGTGACTAGACTCAGATTCGCGCTCGCACCTTCATTTGCTGGTACTTTATCGCCATCCGCCTGTCGTTACGTAGGCTGCTGGGGTGCGCAGGCTGCTGGGGTGCGCAGGCCTTGCCAAGATCTCGGTGGTGTCGCCTGGGCACGTCTTCCGAGTTTGCATCGTTATCGTGAGTGTCACTATTTCCCCGACCTCGAGTCACCTGATTAGTGGAAACGCTGAAAAATGATGTTGCCATCTCGGTTCCGCAGTGACAACACCCAGTTCCGTCGTTTCGACCAATCAGATGACTCGAGGTCACGTGAGATAGCGACACTTCGATAACGACGCGAAATCGGAATACGGGCCCTACTGCACACGTCACGCGTACGTCACAATTTCAACAAAATGGCGAATTGTCGAGAATAGGGCCCCTGGTCACACAAGGGCCGGATATACGCCGTCGTGTCGCATCCTAGCTCACTCGCACTCGGAAAAGGAAAAAAAAAAAAAGATGGCTGTGATTTAGCTTTGGTTAGACCTAGTATGAAGCTATTGCTGAAGAATGGTTATACACATGGCAGAGCTGCGATCACGTGTCTCGACACGCAGCTGCTTTTCTTCCAGCTGCATCTACTTCCACGTCAGTTGTCCGTTGACCTTGACCTTTCGTGAGAAAATAGCTTCCCAAAGTGGTTGTGGCTTAAGTTTCAACTTGACCTCGAAGCTGTCTGGAGGTCATCGGAAGCATACAGTGACCTTGGTTTTACCTCGCATACGAAAGCTATCCTTTCAAAAGGAAGCGCGCTTGAGTGCGCGCAGCGCACAGGCTTGTGTGCCGAGGCGTCATTGGCCGGGGAGGCCCCCAACACCTAGAGTATTCTCTGCTTCAGCGACCACATGTTTCTGCACATCTGCGATCCGTTACATTATTATTAGGTTACCACCTACTGAGAGGTTAAGGTAACATCAATTTTTTCAGCAACCAACATTTCACACGTTTTCTTTAAATTCTGATATTCCTATATTGATCGCGCTTTTCATGAAAACTAGAAACATTAAAATCAACAATGCTACACCTAAACAAATTGGTAAAATCACAATTGCAAAAGTGTTCAACCAACGTTTTAGTCTCGTCCAGAAAAATTGAATATGACTTCATCGATAGGTCATAAATATGCAGAAAAGACAAGAAAAATGGGAGAGATACCTCGCCTGTGCGAAAATATCTATACCGATGAACTAGCCTTCGCTAAAGAAAAATTCTTCTTGGTTGACTTACGAACTGGCCTCTAAACAAGTGCGACCAAATTTTGGCGCACCCTGTCCCGTAAAGAAGTCTAATCAGCGTATTCATTCTTGTATGCACAGTCAGCAAGCGAGTTCACCCTAGCTAACGCGCAGTAATTTTAGATGGCTATTTTACATCTGCCTTTTCATTCGCTAGC
The DNA here is from genome assembly GCF_055883805.1 of Amblyomma maculatum. Classification (NCBI taxonomy): domain Eukaryota; kingdom Metazoa; phylum Arthropoda; class Arachnida; order Ixodida; family Ixodidae; genus Amblyomma; species Amblyomma maculatum. The sequence continues at coordinate 99,122,547 of NC_139347.1, read as the reverse complement.
AGTTACACATCCACGATTTTGCAGTTACATTGACAAATACGCGCGGTCATGTTCCCATCATCGACAGGGTGTGAGAATATAGACCGTAAACTTATGAACGACATTCTCTCACTACCAAGATGCAGGTATGACATTTAACACTCACACAATCGTTAGACATCAGAGCATTCTGCCGAAAGGGAGATAGGCCAAATTTCCTCCAGTTTCAAAACAGGTGACTCTTCATGCTATGCCAGTTATTGCCCACCTTCTTTCACTAGCATCACTTGAAAGCTTATCGAGCACATTATATCGTCAAGCTTATAATCTTCTATTTTGATTCAATTACCTTCTTTTATCTTCATCAGCATGGTTTACTGAAGTCACTTGCGTGTGACACACAGCTAGCTTAGTTCATCCATGACATTTTCACGGCATAGACGAGAACTTCCAAAATTTTCCCATTTAGAGACTTCACCTTGCCGGCCAAGCTGTACAGGTGCCGCAGATGCCATAACTGCTTAAAGCCGCGCAATGCACGTTTTTCAACATCTCTGAAGGACCAGAAGAAGATTCTAAAAGTCCAATGATTCTTCAGAAAGCGATGCATTGAATGGTTTTCGACCGGACGAGTTATCCTTCATGTGCGACCCTACTCCGTGGAAGCCTGCGGAAGTGTTCGATGGGCCGCGCCATTTTAAGAATAGGGGCGACCTGTTAAACTCGCAGAAGTAAGTAATTTAGAGTGATTTTCCAGCTTAGATATGTTACTACGGCGTAGCAGCTGCACTTCTTTAAGAACTTATTGGACTAGCTGTTTTAGAAACAGAACGTAGAAAAGCAACACCAGCGATATGGGAAGTAACTCTAGCGCCGCCGACAAGAGCGCCGCTTCCGCTTGTGGTGGCGGACCGCTGGAAACTCTGCCGCGTCGTCACTGTTTTCAGTGTTTCCCGCACAAGTTTTCTGAGGCACTCCGGTCGGTTAGGTGCGGATGATTTAGAAAATGAAGTACGTTTGTTAAGGGCGGAAAATCAGAAACGGCTTGGATAGCTTCCTCAAATTGAAAAAAAAAAGGGGCCGACTTTATCCTTGGAACCAACGAGGACGAACATTCCAGTGCGGGCCACGTGGCTGGGGCCAGCACTGGCATGGAAGGCATAAGCAAAGTAGGTCAGACGGATTCGAACCGTCAAAGTTATTTAGAAGCAGCTACTAAGAAGCCGGAAAAAAAGGAATAAGTAAGGAAGAATGGAAATCCCAGAGATAAGGACACAGATAACCGAAAGCAGGAGCCAACAGTTGGGAGAGGGAGAGAGAAGGCCCAGGTGCTTATCGCCGGAGATTCTAACACGAACAGGTGCAAGCGAGATATCTTGGAACGTGTAAAGGGTGATAAGAGAGTGTTAGTTGGAGCCTTCCCAGGGAGCACAATGAGGGCAGTGCTGAAAGAGAGTAAAAATAGGCTGTTGAAGAATTCCGCAGAGCGCAGTATGGTAATAGTAGCCGCGGGGCTAAACGATGTCGTAAATGGTGACGCTGCAGGAGTGGTGGAAAGTTTAGCTAAGGGAGTTGACGAGATCAGGGAGATAGCACAGCAAACGCAGATAGTTGTATGCACAGTACCAGAGGTGCTAGGATTGAACGGAAAGCTGGAAAAGGATGTGGTGACAGTTAATCAGGACATAAGAAAGTTAAGCCTGGAGAAGCGTTTCGAAGTGGTTGAGGTAAACAGGGAGGTGCATAAAGCAGGTTTTGGTAGGGCTATTTTGCGAGATGGCATCCATTTAAACAGAAGGGTGGGAGCAGAGATCGGCTGGCGCCTGGCAGGCAGGGCTGTAGCTTTTTGACTCCGTGCACAGAGGTAGGTAGAAGTGAAGCAGAAGAAAGTGTAATAATGGAGGCTGAGCCCCCAAAAATGGCAAAGAGTAGGTCGAAAAACAAAATTACGAAAAAGAAATTTAACACTAGGATCAGCTACATAAACATGCAAGGAGGTAGAAAAAGAGCGAAATGGCTAGAGATAGAACAGCAGTTGAAGGATGATAAAATAGGTGTGTAAGCTCTTTGCGAGACTCATCTCAGGGATCTAGAAGATCCGCCGTTTATAGAAGGCTACGTCTGGGAAGGGTGCAACAGAACGAGAACGGAAAAAAGGGGTGGATGGGTAGGTATGTTGATACACCAGGGAACAAATTGGCAAATAATTAAATCATCCTGTAAAGAACATATCTGGGTTTCAGGAACTATTGCTGGCATAAGAACATGGCTAGGGGTAGTTTATTTAGGAACAGGCCATCAATGCAGGCAAGAAAACAAGGATCTTGCTGAATGTCTCAGTGACGATATAAGCCAGTTTGGAAACGGGGCCATATTATTCTACTGGGGGACATGAACGGCCACATCGACGATCTGGATGGATACACGGATTGTAACGGGAAGCTAATGCTAGATTTCTGTGAGCGGCACGATCTAGTTATAGTAAATAAAGAAACAAAATGGTGAAGGCCAAATCACGTGGGAATTCCTCAACAGGCAGACGACCATTGACTATTGTCTAATGTCGCAGGAAATTTATAACAAGGTCAGAAAAAATGGAAATAGACGAAGAAGGGGAGTGTAGTCTGGGAAGCGATCATAAACGTATTAGTCTGCAGATGGGGCCCTTGATGAAACGAGAAATGGAACTTAGACAAAACGTAAACGCAAAATTAAACGACGATCAAATAGCGCAGATAGCAGCAGACATAGAGGAAGCAATAGAGAAAAGCCCCATGGAAGACTGGGATTATGAACAGGTAGAACTACTCATAAGGAGGAAAATTAAGGAGGTTAAAGTAGCAAACCGCTGGAATGGAAAGAGGAAGCCACGGAGCTGATGGAATAAGGAAATCAGGGAAGCTATTGAACAACCACGGGCTGCTTCAAGGGAACACCGAATGGCAAAGAAAGCACAGGTATCGCAGGAGGAAATGGACCAAAAATCGGAATCATATCGACAAAAGAAACTTGAGGTGCAGGCCCTCGTCCAAAGCAAAATAAGGCAGTCCACCGATCGCTGGATGGCTGACATACACGATGCCTCTAGAGGCGGAGCAAGAAAATTCTGGAACCATATAAGCTGGCTAGGGAAGAAGAATCAAAGAAAGCAGGATCGGATTCAAGATAACGAGGGAAATTGTTTAAAGGGAGACAACGCAGTGAACTAAATTACATCAGTTATAGCCGAGTCATTTAAGAGCGACGGTAGGGTAATCTCGGCAAATCAGGAAGCAACACAAGGTAGCAGAATACAAAGCAGCTTAGAACTGACCAATCTAAACTGGAAAAAGGATGAAAAAAATATTCCTAAAACACATCTGCAGAAATAGATGGAATTCCGATCAAGCTGATTAATGAACTCGGTCCAAAAAGTAAGGAAACGTTGTTTAAAGCTCTGGAAACAGTCATAACGAATAAGCAAATTCCGGACAGCTGGCGGCAGAGTAAAATGAATTTGATTTATAAAGGGAAACGAGACAGGATGCACATAAAATCCTACAGGCTGATTACCATAACATCTGTTATGTACAGGTTAGCCATGCAGGCGGTGAAAGTAAAGGTACAGGCATGGGTAGAAAGTAACAAGATACTCGGATAACTTCAGAACGGCTTTAGAACTGGTAGGCGCTTAGATGATAGCCTGTTCGTGCTTACCCAATGCATCGAAATATCTAGAGTGGAAAATAGACCTTTGTATTTGGCCTTCCTGGACATAAACGGGCGTACGACAACGTCAGCAGGGAACTCCTGTGGAACATATTAAAAGAAGAAGGTATCGGTTATGAGATAATAGAGTTCCTACAGGAAATATACCGGGATAACAAAGTAGAAATTACGTGGGAAGGGATAAGAAGTACGGAAGATGTCAAAGTATGCAAAGGATTAAGACAAGGCTGTCCTCTATCACCGGTGCTGTTCATGCTTTATATGATAAACCTGGAACGGAGGATACAAGACAGTAACCTAGGTTTTAACCTGTCATATAGATTAGGTGGAAAGGCGGTAGAGCAGCGCCTCCCCGGTTTGATGTATGCAGACGATATTGCGCTGCTAGCTGAGAGCCTGGAAGAATTGCAAACTCTAGTTAAGTATTGCGGAGACGAAGGGGACGCTCTAGGCTTCAGTTTCAGCGCAGTTAAGTCGGGTCTGATGATTTTCAACGGCCCAACTGATCAGGGTCTTAAAATACAAGGCCATGAAATACCTAGAGTAGCAGAATTTAAATATCTGAGGGTATGGGTAAACGAAGGATTGGCATACATTGGAAAGCATGAGCAATCACTTAAGGCCAAAGGGCGAAGGAATGCCGGGATAATGAAGCATAAGGCATTGTGGAAATACAATAGGTATGAGGTTTTGAGGGGTATTTGGAAAGGAATTATGGTGCCCGCACTTATTTTCGGAAATGCGGTTTTGTGCTTAAAATCAGAGATACAGTCGACATTAGAAATAAATCAGAGATCCGTTGGACGATTAGCACTAGGTGCCCACGGAAAAACTACAAGTGAGGCGGTACAGGGAGATATGGGCTGGGCATCTTTCGAAGTACGGGAAGCTCAGAGTAAAATATTATATGAGGAACGCCTGAGGAAATTGGACAGTAACAGATGGGCAGCTAAAGTATTTAAATACCTGTACTTAAAGAGCGTTGACTAAAAAGGGGGAAAAGAACTAGGAAACTAACTAGTAAGTATGCTAGTCACAAGGACGGAGAAATAAAGAGCATTAAGCAACAGGTGAAAAACACAGAAGGTAAAAATTGGATAAATTCGATGGAAAAGAAACAGAGTGTGGAATTATACCGAAAGTGGAAAATGCAGATCAGGAAGGAAGATTTCTTTGATAACTCAAGAGGCAGTGCCCTACTTTTTGAAGCTAGATCAGGGTGCCTTAGAACACGCAGCTACAAAAAGGTATTTAACAATGGAGATGACGCATGTGCTGTATGTGGTAACTCCAGTGAAACAATTGACCATATTATACTCAAATCTAATGGTATCCATCCGGAAGCTGATGCAGGCGCAATCACTGTTCCTGAAGCTCTGGGGTTTAGAGATAATAGTGGCCGGGTGAATAAACCGGCGGTGGAAACTAGCAAAAAACGACTGGAAGATTGGTGGCTTAAAAGCAGAGAAGGGACATAATGTTAGTAATGTAGGAAAAAAAATTTAAGAAATAGAATGATGGTTTAGTTAACCATTCTAAATCAATAATTAAGATATAGGGAGAAAAATGAGCATGATAGCTACTGCTACCACCCCGTTTAAACGGGGACGCTCGCATATTCCATCCATCAATCCATGCGCTTTCAAATAACGAAAACTGGTATGCAGCAGCGTGCAACATCCAGCACAGTAACTCTACAGTAACTCTCCAGGCGCTAAGCGTGTGAATACTCTTTTATTTAGTCTTTTACAAGTATTTGCGTGAGCTTGCTGATATGGAGTGATATCATTGCACCACAGTATACTTTACCTGCATTTGTGATTTAGATAAACTGAACGAATGTGCGAAATCAGTGAACGGTATTTTCTTTTTTGGTTGAAATGTCACCTGTTTGACTGATCTACGATACGCTGAACAAATGAAGGAAAATTATAAATTTCACCTCTGAGGAGAGTTGCACCTAAAGATGCACCTCTGAGGAGAGTTGCATCTTTTGAAAAGTAATTTTCCGTCGTTTTTCTCCACATCATTACTAAATATTCTTGCCTTCTTTTGTAAAAAAAAAAAAAAAAGAAAAAAAAACCACTGGCGCATGCTTTGACAGTCGTCAAGAATACAAAGAGTGAGTTGTTTGCACGTGAGCATTTCAATGAAAGTAGACCGGTCTTTCTCGTAAAACAAACACAAGACTGACATCAACTCTTTTCGCCCGCACTGAAAAGATCTAGATAGCATTTGCTAAAAAAATCGCTAGTGATGCCTTTAGCAATAGGTATTACGCTTGCAGTTTTGTAGTATACAGCGGGATATTCATAGCGTATGTCAAACATGATTCGTTTTCTAGAAAGCGCTCAAAATATGTTGTAAATAGGATAGTCAAATTTTGGCTTGCTATTGGAAACATTTTATTCCCCAACTCAAAGTACACGCTTCGGGCATGTTTCGAAGTTCCTAAGGTAACTGATGAGCGCAAACACAAGACGATCCACGGAGAAGAGAAAGCACAATGACAGTCGCCACTGCAGCAGAACAGGTAGCACCTGCAATTGTGCTTTCTGGTCTCCGTGGTTCGTCTAGTGTTCGCCGTCCTCAGTTATCGTAGGAAAATCATAAATCAACTAGCCCAAACTCAAGTTTGATTCACGTTTTGAATGCGTGAAAAATATATATGTACAGTTTTAAGACGTACCCTATGAACTTAAGAGGTACTTTCGAAATATGCTAGTAACTTGTCTCAAGTATACTTCAATTCTAACAAATGGGTAGTCCTCGAAATCGTATCTGCAGCGCATTTCAAACTGCCGTACAACATCTTATTGCTAAAATTCAGCTTTCTAGGAACAGCCAAGACGCGTCAAATTGGCTGCTAGTCCTTTCATTTATCATAACGTCTAGCAGGCAGACTACCACTGGTCTATAACAGGTTCTTTTCCGCCTCCTTAATACAATAATAGAAGGAAAAGCGTTCAAAATAAGAACTTTGGATACTTCCAAGCATCTAGGAACGTTTTTTTTCAAACCTTCTTATCTATAAAACGAATCAGATTGGTATGCAACGCATTCGGCAAGTACAATCAGATCATGAGTGACAGCTTACCAGCATCAACCAAGAGGGAAGTATATAACAGCTGCATCTTACTTATCTACGGAGAAGAAATGTGGATGCTAAGAAAAAGAGGTCAGCTGAAATTGAGGACAATGCAGAGAGCTATAGAACGGAAAATGGCAGGTACAATCGTAAGAGAAACGAACCGCGTGGGTCAGAGAACAAACGTAGTTTAATGATACTCAAGTAGAAATAAAGAAGGAGAAATGGGCATGGGCAGGGCATCCAGTGCAAAGGCAAGTTCACTGTTGGCTCTTACGGGTGACAGACAGAAATCCATGGGAAGGCGGGCATAGCAGAAAGCAGCAGAAAGTTTAGTAGGTTGGGTGGATAAGATTGGGATGTTTGCGGAGGTCAGGTGGATGCAGCTGGCACAGGAATGGAGCAATACGGGAAAGGCATTTGCCCTTTTAGTGGGGATGCGGTCCGAGTGGTGACGATGATGAGTTGAAAAATCAAGGTGCAGTGGACATCAGTAGGACAAGTAATGAGAAGGCAAATTGATAATAGGGTTTTATAGCGATTCCTAAAGAAGGCAAGCGTAACAGATTGATCAGAAGGCAGACGACTAGCTAGGAGTGCGAAATTGGAAAGACTGCGGAGATAAATTAGCCACAGCTGATAGGGTACAGGAATCAGTACTAGTTAGGCTGATGTTGGCCAGTTATAGGTTCGGATTTTTGGAGGTATAGTTTGTAAGATAGCGCGGTGTAATTAGGGCACTGTGAACAGCTTGCTGAAGAAGTTTTGTGGTTTCTTGGTAACAGGCTGCCGGAAGAGGATGACATTTGGTGCTTCTGTCTAGTCTGCAGTACGCTAAAAGAATTCGGTTTGCAGTAAAAGTTTGCTGTTGCAGTTATGGCTTGAAGGTCGCACTGAAGCGTTGTACCAAAGTCCCGGAGGTTGACGTCGGAGTTAGGTTTCAATGGACAGCACACTTGCGGACCGTTGAACTTCTATGCCCACTGGGCTTTATTCCTATTGCATCGAATCCAACAGCATAACAAATTTCTGCCTAGTGTGCCTATATAACAATAATCTTGGACCACAACATTGCGATAAATTAAGGATTCACAGAGGGACAGGCCAGGAATTCTTACTTTCGGGCGGTTACCAGGTATTCTGTCGTGTTTCACAGTGGTTGGTGCACACAGCTTTTGATAAAAAAACGTGTCGTTTTTCAAATCTATAGGCCGATAGTTTAGGCAAAACGTACCAGATTTGAAACTCCTAGGTCGGCTTAGATTCGAGGATTTGCCAGGATTCGAGGATTCGTTATCACAAGAGAAGACATGCAATCGTAAAATACGCGGGGTAACTATGACAGGGCGCATCAAGCGCGTGTCATGAGAGTTATACTACAGTTGCATCGTTGCAGCTTGGGAGGACATCTCGGGAGGCACATCAGTAGGCGCTCGTTCCAAAAGTGCAGCATTTCCAGTGCACTTGATGACACAGAATATTGTGGACTGTACGAGGAAGACATGACGTCGGCTACGACGACTACGAGAGAGCGGGAGCAGGTTTGTGCAAATGAATGTCGCTTGAATTCTGTTGCTCTGAATGCCGTTCTCGGTCGGCTTAGATTCGAAGAAAGTTTTTGTTTCTTTTTTTTTAGATGAAGAGGCTTTGATCTTTCGGGTATTGGCATAGTATTGTGGTCGGCATAGATGCGAGTAAACAAAGCAGTACTGCTGTAAGCCTGGTTCGTAAGGCATAGAATGCGCGTTCCAAACCGTCCTAAACGGCAGCGCTAAGATGGAGGTGAAATGCCATATTTCGGGGCTAAGAGCTCCAAGTTAATTTCGACCAAATGGTCCAGATTAGCCCGAAGCTTTTCAAGTTCGGTGCAATTATTGTCTATGTGTCCCTTAGAGGCATTATAACCCATATACCCCACCACATACAAGAAGTTCCGACTGGCGCACAGCTTCAATGGTACAATGGTACGCTGCACAGCTTTGTCTTGGGTCTTTACTGTAACATGGCGTCTATGTCGGTATAGAGGCAAACAAAAACACACTGGAAGAAACCTTGGAATGCTTTCGGGAGAGACAGTTGCAAGTAAATTATGAATATTACATTCCGGAAGGTACTCAGACGAGTTGAAAGCGTAGAGAAAAAAAAACTACATTCTACGAGTAGACTTCGTTTGCGATTACATTTTCTCGCGCAGTCTGCGAGGAGTCAGTTAAACAGGCGCTTCGCTGTCCGCCTCTTCTGGACCAGCTGTGGCATCGTTGGTGAGTGTAGCGCCTTGTGGGGAGCTTGCGGAATCCTTGAGCGATTTCCCAGTTGTCGATTGAGCGCCGTCAGCAATGTACGATGTCCCGTTGGTTGCCTGGACGATAGCAAAAGCCTGCGCTCCTGAGCGATTGTAGAACCAGGTGGCCGATATGACCACGGCCATCATCAGGAACAGGCACAGAGAGACCGCCAACGACGCCGCGGTAACACCAGCAGTGTCCCTTGTACCGTCTGCATCGGTGCGCATCCCATCTGACGTCTTTCCGCCCATTTTCTGAGAGAAGAACGAGTAGCCGCCCATGACTGTCTACAGCAATGCAGAGGTATCGTCAGATTCTTCTTTTCCTTCACCTCTTGATCGCGGACGTCTTTTGGGGAATGAAAAGAAGAACGAAGCAGCTAAAAAAATGAGTGCGACGAATGCATAGAGTTAATGCAACCAAGACTACATAACGAAAGTGACGGTGGCACTCCTATGTAAACCCTCTGTACTTCTTTGTTAATCGTTTTTGCAGCCATCATGGTAGTTTGCGCATGGTAGCCAGCGCTTTCCACGCGACTTTTATACCAAATCAAGCGCAAATTACGACGTCCAACCTGGCAACGTTGGCAAAACGGGGAAAGTACGTGCAGTGCGGTGCGGTGAGTGGAACGGCGCTGCGGCGCAATGCAATATTGATAATTGGGTATTTCCTTGTTTGTTTTACAAATTTAGGCGACTGTGGGAGTTAAAAGGTTGGTCAAGGTGGTGGCGACGCCTGTCGAGCGACATGTGAGAATCTTTGTACAAATACAGCTCATAATTATTATTATACGTCACAATACACTTCTCTAAGGGATATTTCTGAAACAACACCGCAATCAATAGACGCGATTTTGTCCACTTCAAACCATCTAGCTGGCGTGGAGGAGTGGTTAGCGTGCTCTACTCGCATCCCGGAGGCCTACGTTCGATTCCTCAGGCCGGCGATTTTTCCTACTCGTTTTTATTTATTAATGCTTCTGGGATTTTTCGCTCGCGGCCAACGCCGGTCGACGTGGGACGGCGGCCGCCGACGACGACACCCACTTTTCTGCGACACGGGGCCCTTAACGCTATCGCGTTAAAATTCAGTTAATGGAATGATGGTATAGTTAATCGATCTAAAACAATAAATAAGATATAAGAAAAAAAAAACGACCATGATAGCAACTGCTACCACGCTGTTTCAAAGAGGATGCTCCTATATTCCGTCCATCCATCCATCCATCCATCCATCCATCCATCCATCCATCCATCCATCCATCCATCCATCCATCCATCCATCCATCCATCCATCCATCCATCCATCGTTTTTTTTGTTGGGATTTATTTTTTTTATTGTCTATCGCCTTTGGTGAACCAGACTCATTAAACATATTGCAATGCTCTATGAAAAGCTTGATGTTGCTGCAGGGTAACAGTGTAAGCATAAACCGGTTTCTTAACCTTTCTACGAGCTTCCCGCTCATGAAGGTTCTGGTTGTTGCAAATAGCGGGTCAAATACGACTGAATCGTTTATGACGTAAAGTGCTTTGACATGCGCAGTCAAGCATTTCTGAAAGTAAACCGAAGAATGGAAAAGACATGCTCACGATGATGCTGAACATTACTATGCACGTGTCTATTCACTGGCTGGAAACACTGCATGGCGTAAGTAGCGCATTTGTCCATGCTGGTCATCTAAGGGAAGTGAAAATAATGTTTGTGTCTGAAAAAGGGCGTCAAATCCCTGTCGTGACGACAATACCAACAGGTTGTAATGTTAAGTTGTCTCTCAAAGAGAATAATTTGTTTAATGTGAGCGCAATTTTAAAAGCAGGTGAGACTAGCTGCTAGATTTAATTTGGTATAGCGCCCAGTTCGTCTAGTTCGTCTAGTTCTCCATTTTGTTTGTTTTACAAGGTTTCTGGTTCCCAAAGCTATGGAAGATTGTGAGGAATCAAATTTATTCGCAAACACCATGGTAAAATATCTATTTTACGTTTTGCTATAGGTCAAATATGTTGGCCCTCTCCGAAAGGCGATGACGTCAGCCTCGGGCGGCCAAAGCTTGTAAGCCCCATGTTATCGCAGCCGGAGCTCGTCGCTTCAAAATTTCCTTGCTTTTTTTTTTTTTTTGCAGAACGCATTTGTCAACCGTCTCCTTTGTGATATAAGATGCCAATCGAGGTGGTTTTAAATATTGTTGTGTGTAATAATAATGATTACCCTCTTTCAAATAACATTTCCTTCCAGCCTAAGAGGAACACGTCGCATACAAGCAGTATTAACTTAAATTACTCTGTAATTCGACACACACGGAGGGCGCCTGAGTAGAATGGGGCGAAAATATGGAATGATGTGCTACTTGAAGTTAAAATGGCTACGAACTTCCGCTTCTCTGTTAAGTGTTTCTACCTTTAAAGATTGCGAGGTACGTTCGACGATAATTAAAATTTGTTCGTTCGAGTGTTGGTTCCATTGCTGTTCGTGTATAACCAACATTGTGCATATTGTCACACCGCTGACCATCTGCCACACCGCTGACCATCTTCTGGCGCCACCAAGTGGCCGAATGTCTTGGCACGTGGCTAAGCGTCATCCTCTATTTGCCAATATCCACTGCGGAGGTCAAGGGACGAAAAGTAAGTGGCATGGCGAAGGCGATCGAGGGAATCGTCTATGCGTGGCAGGGGGTACACATCCTTTTTCGTTACGTTGTTGAGGCGTCTGTAATCCACGCAAAACCTCAAGGTTCCATCCTTCTTTGCGACGAGGACAACAGGCGAAGACCAGGGGCTCGTCGACGGTTGGATAACGTCGTCCTGGAGCATTTCTGTTACTTGGTGGCGGATGGCATCACGTTCTTTTGAAGACACCCGGTAAGGACGCTGACATAGTGGACGTTGGTCATCGGCAACTATAATTCGGTGCTTCGTTAGTGGCGTCTGTCGGACCTTGGAGGTTGATGCAAAACAATCTCGGAACGAATTGACAAGATTCTCTATGCAGCGTTTCTCACTGGGCAAGAGGTTCGGGTTCACATCAGTCTGGATGGCTGTAGGCGTCGCATTGTCGGGGTCTGACATGTTGGATAAAGCGTACTGGCCTGTACATTCTCCAAGTTCTTCAAAATAAGCGACCGTCGTGTTCGCCGTCAAATGTTGGGGTTCACATGTGAAGTTTGTCACTAGCACGTTGGCTTGGCCACGGACAAGTTCGACAAGGCCCCGAGCTACACAAACTTGTCGAGTTAGAAGCAGTGACATGTTAGCTTCAGCAATGCCACACGCGCCAGTGCTGTGATTACATTCGACTGTGACGAACTTGCTCGCACGCGGAGGGATCGTTATGTGGTCGTCACAGACGCGCAACATCGTTTTCCGGAAGTCCGTGTTGCTATCAACGGCTCGCTTGGTTGAAAACGATACCATGAGCTGCTCCCGAAGGTCTATAACAGCACCATACTCTTGAAAAAAATCCATGCCGAGAATCAGATCTTTGCAGCACTCTTGTAATACGGCAAATGTGCCAGTGAAAGTGAAACCGCAGATCTCTATGCGGCAAGTGCACATGCCAATCGGCGTCATTACATGACCACCGGCGGTACGCATCATTGGCCCAGACCAAGGCGTCAGAACCTTACGGAGTGCCGTGGCTAGCTGGCTGCTCATGACGGAGAAATCGGCGCCGGTATCCACAAGTGCGGTCACATCACAACTGTCGGCCGTTACAAAAATTTCTCCGGAAACAATGCGTTCGCAGCACGTCGGTAAGTTCATCGGATCGGGTCGTCGCCGCTCGGGCCGTCGCGTCAAATCGTCGGGTGGAGGCTGTTTAATCTGAAACGTGGCGGCGGCCCCACCCCCGGAGGTCGCCGTGTTTAGTTTTCCCGGTGAGGGGATGCGCCTCTGAATTGCCCAGAGGAAGAGTACCGACTGGGCGAAGCAAAACGCTTCGGAGATGTCGATCGCGACTGCCGTTGTGGTGACGTTGGCTGCATCTCGTTAGCAGCCAGGTACTCCTCAATCTCCTGTGGTATTTCGCCACAGCGCGGTCGAGGCGCATTTGGTGGAATTCCTCTCAAGCCTATTCTCCGGTATGGGCAATTGCGAAGAATGTGACCAGGTTCGCCGCAGTGATAACAGAGCGGCCGTCTGTTGGGCGTGCGCCACAAGTGCGCCTTGCTGATAGCGGGACGCTGGTATTGCTGTGGCTCGACGGGGCGCAGATCTTGTTGCTGCTCGACGGGGCGCATGTAGCGAGGCGGTGGTCCGACAACGGGACGGAATGGATTTGGCTCGGGAGCAGGGCGACGTAAGACATCACTATAAGTCTTGATGCATGGCTCCGGTTGTGGTGCTGGTGGTGGTGGTGGCTGCACCGCTCGCCGAATTTCATCACGGATGACGTCCACGGTAGAATAATTATTTGCAGAGGGAGCATTCAAGTGAAGGTTTTGCAGCTCTTCGCGGACAATGCTCCTCACAAGCTCCCGCAATGCCTCGTCCCTGGCTGCTGGCACGGACGCGCAGCAGGGTGTGGCCGCTACGCTTGCCTGGCGGCCGTATTGGGTACTCCGTTCCTGCAGGGAACGTTCCATGCTGGTAGCTTCTCTTGCGAAATCTGCGACAGTTCTTGGGGGGTCACGAATGAGGCCAGCGAACAACTGCTCCTTCACCCCGCGCATGAGGTGCCGTACCTTCGTTGCCTCAGGCATGATAGGGTCGGCCCGATTGAAAAGCCGCGTCATGTCCTCGAAAAACATGGCCACACTCTCATTTGACTGTTGAGACCTTGAACGAATCGCAATCTCTGCATGTTCTTTGCGCGCACTCGAGCTGAATGTTGTAAGTAACTCACGGCGAAAGGCTGCCCAGTTGACAAAGGACGCCTCGTGGTTCTCGAACCATGTCTTGGCCGAGTCTTGCAGCGCGAAGTACACATTCATTAGCTTTCGCTCGTCGTCCCATTGGTTAAATGCAGCCACACGGTCAAAACTGGCCAACCAGTCTTCCACATCCTCTAACCGGTCACCATGAAATGATGGCGGTGATCGCGGTGCGAGAAGGACGAACGGTGGGGCGTTGCTGGAAGGCTGGCTTGTCTGGCTGCTCGTCGTGGATGTCATGGTTCGTAGCGGGGTGGACAGCGGTTCAAACTCAGGTTGTAGGCCTCGCAGGCGACGGCTGGCTTTATGGACAGGAGTCGCGTCCACGCGTTGATAAGCAGCGTCACTGACGTCTTCGGGGGCAACGTACATGGGATCTTACCCCGCACCTCCACCAAATGTCACCAACACACGTAGCAAGCAGCACAACAACCGAGCTGGCCCTTTTTAATCAAGCGAAAACTCGAGAGAGACGAGGATGACGCTTAGCCACGTGCCAAGACATTCGGCCACTTGGAGGCGCCAGAAGATGGTCAGCGGTGTGGCAATATTCTGTTCATAGTCTCATAGTCATTCAGAGTCTCTAAACTTGTTTCATTGTTGTGTGTGCTTCACTGTGATATGATGAGTTCATCTGGCAGGCGAATGGACACACCTTCACAGCTCAGAAAGAATGAATCACGTGCACTTCTGACGTTCCTTCTTTTTACATGGGAGGCAAGTTAATCCATCAAAGGAATTACCTTTCTGAAGGCATGGCAAACAAAAGTGTAATGAAATACTTGAATTATAATGGCTGCTACTCATCTGTTCATTAGAGTCCTTGAAAAAATGCATATGCTTCTTAGAGCGCATGCTTCATAGCAGCCACTGTCACAAAATAGACAACTAGGAGAAAGGCCACGCTAGTCAAATGAGGTCTCTGTAATGAATACCTTTCTCTTTTTATTTATTTCTTTATATTTGAACCATTTGTGTAAAGCACACACGGTCCTTCAAGAGGTTTTCGTGCACACAAGGTTCTGCAAGAGGAGCTGCAGACGCGAGCCACAAACACTACCATGTCATATCCTCGAAGGCGGAGTTAAATGACCCCCATAACATTGAAGCTGGCATCTCTTTTTTTTTTCTGCACGCCATTCTTTCTTTCGGGGCTCTATGCCGAGGTTGGAAAAATACGAGAGCATGGGTTTATGTGTGGTGTTTTATTTTTCCCTTTTTTCTAGCCAGCTGGTTAAAGCGAGGGCTGTGCATTTTACTTCTGTGCCGCCGTGTTTAGAGCAGGAAAAACGGGGATACACAAAACTATTAAGACAATCGGCAGCCTAGTGCAGCTAGTTTGACATAAATGAGGAGGCACTCTGTGTGCACAATGAAGCATTGAAATAAATTAAGAACAAGATCATGCTTTTTATTCCACATGTGACTAAGAAACGAGCCATAAGAAAAAAAAGCGCAGCATTGAATGCAGCCTCGATATATTTTTTGTCAGCTCGAGGGTTCTTTCTTGCATGGCTTGTGCTTCTCTCCCTTCTCTTGATCAAGGGAGGAAGACGCGGTGGGGTGACGGGAGAGAAAGCGGCTGCAGCCAGTGCGATTGAGGTCGCTAAACGACATTTGTCTCCCCCTGTTCACGTGCGGTACCCCCACCCACGTGGATAGCCGTTTGCTTTTTCTCTCCATGAGGGAGAAACACACAGCTAGAGAGTTTCTCGTGTGACATACCAGCCACTCGTTGGGCTATCGCCATGGAGGTAAGACAGCATTATGCTGGATAGCTGTGGAAAGGCATTGTGCCATTTAGTAGCTTTTTGTTTGCTTTTGTACACATTACTCGAGCGTTACATTTTGGATACGTTCGTGATTGATTTTAGGCTTCAGTTTATAGAAGCATTAAGTGGACTCAAATTTTAAATGCCATGCTCAGCGTTTATAGGCCGTTCAAATGCCACTGAGCTTGTTTGAGTGCAAATTTTTCAAAATCATGCGTGTTCAGAAGTTGCAAACAGCGTGTCCAGGTTTTTAATTACCCGAGAAACTCTAGTTGGGGTTTAATGTGTATGATTTACTTTGTATGATGATTTAATGTATGACGATTTAATTTAAAGCTGGCTGAAGCTTCTGCAAGGGTATTAGTGGCATCACTGGAGTGAGGGCTTTGCACGACTTGATGTAATGCTGCACTCAAGATGATCCCAGCTTTCGGGGACCAGAGTCAACCATTCGTGCCCTTAACGTGCCGATAAGTCTCATAAACCAAAAGATAAGCATACTGAAGGGAAAGAAAGCTATAGCAGACGGTACTCGAGAACGGTCATGGTGAGGGCCAGGAGTATTGAAATAATTTGCTCAAGTCGTATAGTTAGTTTAGTTATCTATCCTTATTTTATTTTGCAAAAAAAAAGGAAAAACTTGGCACCAAATGCTAAAACACTAGTGTGCGGCTTATAACTAGCAAATATAGTAGCTGGTGCTCTATCCTCTCTCTTTGCTCTTATGTTTCTGTTAATCTTTTTCGTCATGTATGTTATAGCTGTCACATTTTTACGGCACTCGGTCGGTTCGTCGGTAGCAGAGCAACTTGAGCTCTGCCGAGCTGTCAAGTTTACGTTGTTAGGACCCCGACTACATGTGCAGCCGAATAGCATAAGGCTTAATAATAATTTGCACATGCTTACATGCTTATTCACACTGAAGAAGCCAAACCAGGCTGTTATTATTATCATTCAAGAGATAATAAAGGGATACTATCACTATTCCAAAATTCAGGACATAACATTCCTGTTATCATGTCAGGCATATGTGAGTAGCAGCTTATTTGTGGCGCACAAAATTTTACTCTAGTCATGATCTTGTATTTGGCGGCAAGTTTAGAAATGCTGTAAGGCAATGCTCAGTAAACAACAGAGTCACAGTAAACACAGTAAACAACAGTAAACAAACAGTAGTCAGTAAACAACCCTGTGGCTCATTGTTTGGATTGGGTTGGTGTAAATTCAAAGTGTGCACATTCACCTCGAATATTGTTTGGATTGGGTTGGCGTAAATGCAAAGGGTGCACATTCACCTCGAATATGCCTACCCTTACACTATCTTTGCGAGCCCTGGTTTTCCAGTATGTGTTGCGTTGCCTGCTTCTTTGGTGACTGTGATTTTGGGTATTGAGAGAACAGTAACCATTACCAGGGCTTTTTTCATGGGTACAGTTGTCACCATAAGGCTGAACTTGCTTTAATGACCAGGCTCCTCTTGTGCCTTACCCAGTTGAGCGAAAACTGTGTTGTCAGCCTATGCGTGCCCACTGTAGCACAAGGGCCTCTCTTGTATACATTTAGCAATCCCTGCACAGTGTGAGCTGGCCGTCTTAGCCTCTCAAACGAAACGAATAAGGAGGACACTTCAACTCGGCGTTTAAGGGCATAAACTTGCAACATTAATGGCTCCCGTTTGCCTAGTCCCCTTGTAGGCTCTCTTTTGCATATAAGCATTTTGCCACTCATTATTGGTTGGCTCCCCAGTGCGAAGTGGCTGTTTTTCTGTCCACCCCATTTTAACGGCGCTTCTCCCGTTGTGCTCCTGGCAGAGACAAGCCGTGCTTCTGGGTGTGTACCAGGACAAGAAGGCGGGGGACTTTGTGCTGACGCCCAGTGCCAAGCAGTTTGCTGCCAGTGCCAAGGCCGTCAAACTCCTCGAGCTGTGAGTGGCAGCGTCGCGCACTTCGGAAAGCATTCAGCTTGGACACATTTTTCTTAGCATAAAAATGCTAATTCAGGCCCACCAGTCTTCTTAAACAAATGGCATACCAACGAAGACATTTTCTTTGACGTAGTCAAGCCATGCTTGGGAGTGATACGGAGCCGAGCCAGGAGATTTCCTCGTTGTGTAATGAACTTCATATAAAATACTAGAAGGCGTCAAGTTTTTACTTACCTGAAGATTCAATGTCTTTCGGATGCTTTGTACCAATCTGTCATTCAATTGTGTCTGCACGAGCTTGTGTACACTAGATGCACGAAACATTCCCAGAAAAGCAGCCCTGCTGGCGCAGATGCTTCTTTTCTATCTCTGCATCATTTCATAGTATATCTGCTTGTCAAGAAGAGGGTAAGAGAATGATGGGGCAGTTAGCTAATTGAACCCAACTGGAGGAAGTTGCACATCACCTATATCGTAACAATACATACCTGGCCAGACACAAGTGAGAATATAAAGCCATGCTCTTTGGATTCAGAAACATTACAGCTGAGGCGAGAGGCCTGAGTTCATGCTACACACACATCCCCGCTGCTAGTTTGCCAATATATGGAGCCAGAACTACGGTGATAGTCGAAACAGACAGGTTCTAGACTCAACTCCATACTAGCTTCTTACTAGCCCATTGATTTTGTGGCGCTCACGGTAGCGAGGGCTGTGAATCATGTAACACACTACTACATATGGATATATGTTACAAAGGTGAATAATGTTTCTCACAGGCTCGCGATAAGTGTGTAGGTGTTTGAAACGATGCAGATTCATTCACATTCACAGCATGCGTGACAAGTTGCGCACTTCTCACTGCTGCACATTGTCTGGATTCCTGAACAGCCGGCTATCTCTGGGTAGAGCACGTGCCCATGCTGTCACGTGAGCAGCGGGACTAGGTTGTCTAGGGGGCAGTTAGAGATTTGATCTGGATTGAGGGCTACTCTTTTATTACACATTTCCTGTATGCAGAGTGTTTACACGGGGGCCATGCGGACTGCTTCATGTTCCCTGCACCTCACCGCATACCCTCGAGAAATGACGCTATTGTATATTGGCAGTTACAGAGGGGGGGGGGGGGCACCTCCGCCTCCCCTAGAAACTTACCTGCCCGTCACCCGAGTGACACCCATCCAACATGCAGCTTTTGAATACCTGACCATCTGGTCGAGCTGGTCATCGATAACTACTCAAGTGGCAGCCCCGACTTTCCCTCCCTAAACTCTGGTAGCAGTGTCTACTGGCCCGTACTGTGCACAGGAAATCCCCACACTTTTGAACTAGTTGGCCCACCCACAACTGCGCAATTTTTCTCTTCTTCAAAGTCCCTCTTCTGTTGGTGTGCACCGATCTTCTGTCATATGGTTGCCTGTAATATTGTCACGGGCTGCTACCCGTGCAAATATAGGAGCAGACAACGGTTTTTGTTGCCTGGTGATACCATCCAGCTCCCTCCCTAGTGGGCTTCCTCGTATGAGTATCACTTGAGGCACTTGTGTCATGTTGAATCTGGCAGGTCAGTGTCACATTACTGGGCATAACTGAAGTAGTACGTAACGGAGTCATGCACAGGATGAAATGAAAGCTCAGTACGCTCATTTGTCTCATATCTTAGGGTAGCTGCTGCTTAGTGGAAATCTATGCGCTGTTTCGGTTAAGGTTTTACTTTAACTTTTGATGTACTGTATGTCATGTTGTGTCACAGTTATGCTAATGCCAACAAATCTCGAAGGCATGTCACATTCATGCAAATCGTGCCTTGTGAGATAAAATGTCGCAAAAACACTTATCATATTATTTCTCTGTGTTCAGGGTGTTTGGTTGTTCTCATGTTGGTGGTTTGATCTTTGAATCACAGGTAATTTTTCAGGCAATAATAAACAATCCAAATATTTCCAATGCGTTTTCTCCTATCCCTCCTAACATTTGATAGAAGGTTGGGTAAGTTGACGGCACATCTTCGGAACAGTGTGTTTTACTCATCTCTGTAGCTGTGCTTTTGTCAAGACAACGGAAGATAATGTTTAAGCCTTTATGCAAAGATGATCAGAGATGACGTTTTAGTTTTCGTTCTTTGGTGTACCTCCTACATCATCATCATCAGCCTGACTATACCCACTGCAGTGCGAAGGCCTCTCCCATATTTCTCCAATTAACCCGGTTCTGTACTAGCTGCATCCACTTGACCCCTGCGAACGTCTTAACCTCATCCGCCCACCTAACTTTCTGCCGCCCCCTGCCACGCTTTCCTTCCCCTGGAATCCAGTTTGTTACCCTAAGCGGCCATCGGTTATCCTCTCTTCGCACTACATGTCCTGCACATGTCCATTTCTTCTTAATTTCCGCTAAAATGTCGGTGTGCGCTACGTGTGCGATAAAAGCCTGAAATCTCTGATGGTTTGGTTTCTGGAAACTGTCTTCGTGGCTTGTATTTTTGCTGTTCACGATGCAGGACCAAGGGTTCCTTCAATAAAGGCGAAACAAGGATTTTCTATGGTCTGGACGAGGTGAGAAAATTTCGTTTTTAATTTCGCCCGGTATCGCAGTGTTGTTAACTGCATTGTTGTTGCCCAGGGAGATGGTAGAGTATGTATTAGGTCTCACATCAGTTTAAATTCTTTAGAGCGAAAGCAGTTTTTTTAATTAATAATTTATCACAACTTCCTTCAAGCACATTTCAAGTCTGGTTGCTAAGCAATAGAATATTTGTTTGGTGCCAGAGTACTTAATGAATTCCCTGAGCGCTCATGTCCGTGCAGGCCTAATTCTTTGCCTCTCAATGGCCTTCTTTACTTTTAGGCAGGTTGTAGCGAATATTTTTTTCTGATGACAGACTATTCAACCCTAGTATTGCCAGCAACTGTTATTGAATTAACCTTCCTTGTTGTCTTGATCGGCTGTGTGTCCACATAGGGCTTCTCTGCACCCTTTGAAAGCCATTTAGGCGTTTTGATTCCAGCAAAATGAATCGAGAATCTCTGCAGTAGACCTTCTTAAAAGTTGCGAAAAAGCAAATAAGACATTTCCAAATTTCTCTGGGTCATGCAAGTTTGATGCTTTATCCAGGTTGAAGACTCTGTTATTAGCGTAAAGTTGACCTCGGAGCAGTTTTATAGCTTTTATACTATCCGGAACATTTTGCAGACAAATGTCCAAAAACATACCAAATTCCCTTCCCCTTCTCTGGAATAATGTAAACCGTTCAGCTGCCTTGATGTTGAACTGAAAGAATGGGTGATCATGAGTATTCACTATCTACATGACTTGAAGTCAGCCAGGACATGTTTTTTTTTATTATTCCATGTAGGAATAGGAACTTGAAATTGACAAAAACATCACTTTGAGTGAAAAAAAGCCCTGCGGATTACAGAAAAAGCACAAATTACTGGTGAAATTCCAGTTAAAATCGAGAAGAAGAAACCGGCATGGCAGGCAGTAGCAGGTTTGTTGGCCGGATAACATTACAAAGTTTGTGGAGTTAGAAAGCCGCAGTTGGAACAGGACTGTGCTAAAGTGTGAGATATGAAAGAGGACTTTGCCCTGAAGATGGTGTTGTAAGGCTGATAATGATGATGGTGAACCTGACGGTGTGCCCTCGAACTGGCCTTGCAGAAGTATCCCCTTGCCTCTGTGGTGCACCTGGGCCCGCGACAGGCTGAGGTCCGTGAGCTGGAGGATTGTGATGAAGCGGCCGAGAACGTTCGCTCCGCAGTTGCTGGTGAGGATCGTCCTCTGATTTTTGACAGTAGTCAGACTGTGGCGGGGTCCTGGCTCGAGTCACTTTGTCTTCGGTTGGGAAAGACAGGATAGCCCCGGTTCTTAGATGTTTTCGGGTGCTCTGCCACATGCCGCAGTCAAGGCGAAGGATCAGATGTTCTGGTCAATGACTTGTGTGTGTCTACTCTGCATATTGCACATGTTTGCCGTGCTGTGACCTGAATATGATTGTGGACTACTTGCCGGTTTGTATCATTGGGAACCACTGAGGCTGCTGAGAATGTTTGTTGGGGTTTGTGGTCACTGGGGAAGTTCATCTTAACTGAACAATATGCGAAACTCGCCTTAATCGGATTCTTTTATTACATAGCATCCTATGTGAAACCGACCAACACTCTCGAATTGTGCATCACCTCTCAGAATTCATCTTAATCAGCCTCATCTTAACAGGAGTCTATTGTAAGGACTGCTTTGTTGTTTCAACTCACTCTAACTCTCATACATACTAACATACTCCAGAAGACAGAATGACAGCGAGGAAGCAGAAGTATTATGTCGCAATATTTGTGTGTCCACATCATGTGGTACTTATCACGTAACGCAACAATGCAACTTGACTACTCAAAACGAAACTGAAACTTTTTGGCGAAAAGAAAATCATTTTTAAGTTACTTACTCGGGGCAGACAGATTGCATGCGGTGCTCTATGTTTACTGATCACTTTCGTATCATATAAAAGCAAAACTAAACTAAGAAAAATTTGTTTTCTTTGCATTGTGTAGATCTATAGTAGAACCTCAGTTAAACGATCAGGCTCATATCATCTAAAATTATATCAATTTAGACTGGACCCACAAATCCTTAGGATTATGTGATGATAGTAAGATCTGTATGAAGTTGGTCTCCTGTCGTTTAGATATGCGGACATGGCAGAGACTGTCTTTCTTGGCAAGGTTCCAGATCTATCTGTTTTATGTTGGATTCTGGCTCGAGTCCAAAGGCACATGGACTCGCTGACACTTGTGACTGTTGATACAAACTAAGGTCCTACTGATTCGTGCTTGTACACATGTCATCCCCAGAACAGGCACCAACCATTCGTGATTTCCACCTTTCCTCCTCACAGCCGGTGTCAGGAGCCTGCGTGGTGTGGGTGCCACAGCTATTGACGTGGACCCCTGTTCCAATGCTGAAGGTGAGGGACTGCTACCGCAGGAGAGGGACTTTCAGTTATTGAGAAGTCCGGATTTCGTTCACCCTGTTGTGCCTGTGTGTTGCGCTTGTTTTCTTCTATTTGCCATTTTTGTAGTTGTGCTGTTGTTTTTTTCATTGCTTGTAGTGCATCACTTAATAATTTAGGAATAATGAGATGGTGTTTAAGGGTACTCAACTGAGAGAAGCCAACAGTCTGTGAGGCCGATAAACACATAGGGGACTGTGTTTTAGAGCGCAGCTCTTTGGTTCCCATTTCCATGTTTCGCGTCGTCGTCACCGTTGTCCCTTGTAATTAAAGCTACACTGCACTAGGTTTTCAAGCCGTCGGCGTGGCACCATGATACCGTGCCACGTGACCGTTGCCTAGCAACTATCCCGTAATATAGACCGAGAGCTGGGCCAAGAGAAGAAGAAGGAAAAGTAGAAGAAAAAAAGAAAATGAAAAAAAAGCTGAGAAGAAGCAAAAGAAGAGGAAGAAGAAGAAGAAAAAGAAGTATTAGTAGAACAAGAAGACAGATAACTCGGTAGTTGGTAGAGACGAACGACAACAGCGAGTTGCTAGGACAGAAGGTTTGTTCAGCGTTGTGACGGCGGCACATTAAATCCAGGTGTCCGCAGAAAAATTCGCTGCAACACTAAAGCTTTCGCTCTGTCACTAGGTTCAAGCCATGGTTAACCCCCCCCCCCCCCCCATCCACAATTTTTTTCCGTTATTCGGTTAACTAGAAGGCTTGATTTATTCGAACATTTTTCAGTATTCGAATTAGCGAGCGTTTACTGTACAGTACTAATTCGCGTCAACCAGAGAAACGTGAAAAAAAAAAGTATCCTGTAGTAAAATATATTAGGAAGAAGGGCTCCGTTCTGTTCACTTGATCCCGCTCTTTCTGCCCAACACAACACTTCTGCCTTCAATCTTAAAAGTTTTATAACAGATGTCGTTTCTGTCTTCCTGACAGAACTTTAACTTCTTACATGAAGGGTAATTATCATGATTTATTTCATGATAATGGCTGGTAAAGCACCAGATCATATGTTGCACACCAAGAGGTTTGCGCGAGGCAGAACAAAAGAATGCATTTAAGAGCAACATTGATGCCTGGACGGCCCATTTTGTTCTTTGTCCACATTTGGGAAAGGCGGGGGAGAGGTGTAATTGCAGAACAAAGTTTGCCAAAATTTGTTTGGAGAGGTCGATCTCTTACTGCAATCAGCTGAATTGGATGGATCAGTCAAACCTTTTACGCTTCAGTCAAATAATGTTTTTGTCTCCATATTGGTGAAACTCCTTAAAATTCTAAATTCCATCTTCCAAATTCTGATTCTGTTGATACAGAGAGCACCTTGAATAATAACGGATTTCTTCTGCAACGGCAGCTTGTCAGTAGGATTGCCGACATTCAATTTTAGGAATTGGTAAAGTAAAATGTCGGGCTAGTTTCTACTGATCCTAGGAAAACTAGAAATCAATTACACTAATTAGTAAAGGTCGTAAAGTAGATAGGATTAAATGTGTGTGTGATACCACGACTACATAAGAACATGCATCCCGTCCACCATAGGAATCGCAGAGAGAAATGGGCTCAAGCCCTCGGCAGACATTTCAAAGACTGTTCCATAGAAGACATGGCCTACATTGATAGTACTAATTGTGGGAACAGGAATATGATGATTTTGGTAGCCAGTGCTGAAATGCTCACAATGGCGGACACGAAACCGGAAATTATAGCATGCACCCTTTTACTCCTCCGATACTCGACTCCAGTTTGGAGGTTCAACTGGAAGCCCTCCAATTGGCTGAATATGGCACCAAGAGTCAAGACCTCTTGACCGTTGCCTAGGCAAGGATCCCGAAAAACTACCCTTTGTGTTGGACAATAAAAGCCTTACAATAAAATAAAGATAAAAACATTGGCACTTTTAAGAGAGCCAACTATTTGTCAGCTTTCCGAGGCCGGGCTAAACCTGCATTCATTTTCATGCAGGGATTGCGGAGTATTTTCTTCTTTTTTTTGGCACTGACATTACAAGTTAAATTCAGTGGGGTGAATGAAGGTAATTTATCTTTCAATCTGATTTTCTTGCATTAAACTCGTCTTTCTTTACTGTAGTAGCATTGTCTGCTAATGGAATATTAGAGATCCAGAGAATCGAATTTCACCATGAACAAGAGAAAAAGAGTGTGATGGAGTGTTGTATTCATTGTCCACTTGACCGATTTTCATTGGTGCCTCGAAGAGTTACGTGATAACCTTGGTGATAAGAATCTCACGGCGTTGCAAAATGTATTTATCTCGGAAATTGCATATGGTCAGAGCCAAGGAAATTCGCATGTGGAAGCATGGGCAATGCATCCACACTAATCTGTTTACGGTGACTGTCTCGAGGTACAGCTCTATACTCGCAGTGAGTAGAGCACGATCAGCGATCGCAGTGTCGTCGATCGCAAGCTGCTTGTAATGCATACAGCACAACTGTCGATTACGAAGTCAACGATGTGTGAGCAGTGCATGGGTGTATAAGGCTGTGGCCGTGGTTTGTATCATCCATAGTACCACAGTGAGAGAGTGTTCACAACATCTAAATTCTACAAATTGTATGCAGTGCACTCTGTCCGGGGAGTAATATGCATTTGTTTGGTTTGGTTTGTGGGTTTTAATGTCCCAAAGCGACTTAGGCTATGAGAGAGGCCGTAGTGGAGGGCACTGGAAATTTCGACCACCTGAGGTTCTTTAACGTGCACTGACATAGCACAGCACACGGTGTATATGTATCATCCTGAAGTTTGTATCAGCTGTTTTCATTTCACTTCAATATATAGTAGGCTGACGCAGCTGACCTGCTGACCTTACAGCTATAAGTCTTGAATTACTAGTATTGGAGACTAACGTGGAGACTAAAGGGTTCTAGTTGAGCTGAGGACAACGCAGAGGTGCTATGGAAGGGAAAATGGTTGGTCTAACATTAAGAGATAGGAAGTGCGCAGAGTGGGTGAGAGAAATAACTGAAATTATTGACATTCTAGCGGAAATCAAGAAGAAGAAATGTGCAGGACACATAGTGCGAAAACAGGATAACCGATGGTCGCTAGGGTAACAGATTAAATTGCGATGGGAGGAAAGCGTAGCAGGGGGAGGGGGGGGGCAGAAAGCTAGGTGGGCGGATGAGGTTGAAAAATTCACAGGGGTCAAGTGGGTGCGGCTAGCATAAGACCGGGTTAGTTGGAGTAATATGGGAGAGGCCTTCGCCCTGCAGTGGATATAGCTTTTTTCGAGGATGATGATGATGTGCTTGTTTGACAATACGTGGTTTTTATTATAGTGCATTGTATTATAATTTGTCTCCTGCTTGTATCTTTTTCCGCTGTAGTAGCCATTCTCTTAGTCATGTGTACCCAGATGTTCATTTATCTCTTGATATCTTTAAATGTGCATGATGTTATCGGTTTTTGTAGGACAGTGTTTGTATTAATGAATATGTATCTGCTAGTTTCCTTTTGATAGGTATCAATACTGTACCTTAATACTTAGCTTTTGTATTGTATAATACCTCTCCAAAGTATTGCTGTTTAGTTTGTGGCAGTTTCAATCTCAATAACGTTTTAATGTACGTTTCTGTCAGAAAACGGGTTAAAAACCATCGTCGAGCTTCTCGTGAATCAGGTTCTTGTTCTTATCCTTGCATTTGTTTTTGTACAAATATAAATGCTGAATGATTTGAATTGCAGCATTTTGATGCAAGGTTTTTTTCTTTGTTTCCTCGATGTGGCTTTTTCTCTCGCCCTGTGATCAGCTGCGGCGGAAGGATGCACACTGGCCCTGCATGCGTTTGAGGAGCTCAAAACGAAGGAGTCACGCAAGCCGCCCGTGACCGTTTCACTTCTGGGAGGCAGTGACCAGGACAAGTGGGTCTCTTGGCTATGCGACTGTTGATCGTACTTGATCGTGTCTCTCCCACGTTTTGTCCTGTCCCTCCTGTTCTGAAGCTTTAAGCGCCTCGTTATCACTTGCATTGATTCCATTAGTTGGTGGAAGCCCTTGTAAAAAAGGTTCTTCTCTCGTAAGTATTTTAAAACAATAGTGTCAAAGGCCCCGTTGTGCTGAAAATTTGTCACTCAGTGATGTGAGGGAAAACTCATGAGCCTGGCCCTGGCAGGTTGTAGCTGGTAGCTCGCGTAGCCGTGCAGTTGTGTGACGTCATGAGGACATTTGATTTGTAAGCATGAATAAAATTTATTACGTAGCCCATTCACACATGTCCGTACAGCTTGGTGAAAGTGTTCTTTATATGGATATTTATGTTGAAGTGTCCATCCCACAACTTGGTAGCTTATGAGTGCACGCTAACAGATATGTGCAAGATAATGGTTTGGTTTGGTTTGTAGGGCTTAACATGACAAAGCGACTCAGTCTATGAGAGACGCTGTAGGGGAGGACTCTTGAAATTTGGAGCACCTGGTGTTCTTTAATGTGCACTGAGATCGCGCAGCACACAGGCGCATTGCTTTTCGCCGCCACCGCAGGGATTCAGTCCTGTCTCCTCGGACGCTGTAGTCGAGAGCCCTAACGACTGATTCAACATGACGGGCTCTGCGAAACAGAGCACAAATAAGAGATTGGTGATTAGGCAAGTTGCAAATTCATGTACCCCAATGAGGATCTGCAACGAGGTCCACGGACGGAACCCAATAAGACTCTCGTGTTAAGTTCTGCCTTCAAGGCAGAGATTAACTGTCCCCTCAGCTTTTTTCTTCATGGTGTTTAAAAAAACGAGAGCACTTAATGGGGCATGGAGGATTGATTTCCTGGCTCTGTTTGGCTATATTGGCATTTTCTCGCAGCTAGAGACACTCTATCGGCAGGCGAGTGAGATTTAAAATAAAATTTTGTAGAGCCAAGTTTAGTGCATTAGCCTGTCAACTAGCATGAGCCGATAAAGAGCTGCGCGCTTTGCTCTGCCGCGTTACCAGGTCTGGCTGCTACCCATGTCTGGTCTACGGGTCTTTCAACTCTGAAGTGTAGGAGAGAGGCACGCATCCCCTTACGCCTGGTTCTGGTGCCCTCCCCTTCTCACATAGTTGCACTCCCTTCCTCTCGCTCTCATTCCTAAAGCTCATTCCCGCTCGTATGTTACTCGCAAGCAAGCGCCCTCACTTTTAGCTCCGGAGTGAAAAAGCAGCAGATGTGCGGTTGAACAGCCATCTCTGTTCAGGCAGCATGAACTAGTGGCCCAATATTGGGACTGTGTTGGTTATGTTCGGCTCTACGTAGAACCAGTGCATTGCCGGAAAAGTCCCAATATTGAACAGCTGGTTGACCCAATATTGGAACTGCTTGCAATTTTCGACTCTGCTTGGGTCCAGTACATTGCCAGTAGAGTACCAATACTGGGCAGATGGTTTGTGCTACGTGGGTGGTTACGTGTTGGTAGACGCACGTTTTCAAAACCGCAGCTGCAACTTACTGCCGCCCTTTTAGGACCCACAAACCAGGCGGGCCGCGTAGCCCCAGTTATGAAGTCACCAGGGGAAGCACAGAAGAAGGGGAATGCTGCATGATCATTTAAGGAAGTGTGCCATTGTCTGAGTGAAAGCAATAGGCTTATCCTGAAAGGCGGCAGGCCTCAAATGCCGTTCCTTTTCATAGCCACCCTGCAATGAAAAGGGATGCAACTGCATGTGCCTTGCATGCTGGCATACTCTTACTGTAGTTGAATGGTTGCACCGTATTGAAATCGGCCGACTTCACTCTTTGATTGCTGAATATCTTTCTTTGAGAGCAGTATTTTGTGATGACGCAGCTTTGCACGTATCATTATCGCGGTGCACAGAAGACAAGACATCCAGGGTGCCTAGCAACCAGGAAAACAGGGAATTATTATGGCAATTTTATGCACTGGGAAATATCAGTGAAATGCCGGGGAAACTATAAAAAATTTCGCCAAGTCAGGGAAAATGACATGGTACATTCTGCAATGCATTTGCATTTTACGCTAGTGCCCTAGTATATTATTTATGCTGAGTTTTTTTTATTTTGTTTTGTGCTGTCTCGTCGGCGCACGACCACCGCGCGCCACGGCGGCCGCAAGGCGAGGCGCGGTATATTTGATGCCAGCACATGACTGAGCAGCCACAATAGAAGACTCAGTACGCACGTGAGGTTGGTTCTTAATAAAATACGCGAAAGCGCAGCGTGACAGTAGTACGCAACAAGAAGCAGGAATAACCGCGCTGGCGGCATCCGCGCGAAAGCAGTCGGCGAGGTGTGCTGCTAAATGTGGGCACGCGGCCGTATTGAGTTAGATTGGCTCGGCTGTTTGCAGGGTGGGCGGCTCGCGTACTGTGAGGCTGTCGTCAGTGTGCTTTTAATTTTCATTAAACTTTTACGCTCTTTATGGCCATAAGCACTAATTGCAGCCTTTTCAATATTGTAAATGGCAGAATATGATTAATAAATAGCTTTTCGTTGTGAATTATTCGTCTATGCTCATTATCATCACTAGCTAAGTTTTGAGCCTCTTCCTCATCAGGGAATTTGAACTGAAATTATCAGGAAAAACCTGGAAAAGTCAAGGATTTTGAAAATAGTGCTTTGCTAGACACATGTGGTTAACCTCCAGACTGGAAAAATGCGACGCTTTCATGCCCTCAGTGTACACTATGCTTCTTGCATAGTTCATATATCTAATTTGCAATTTACTTCTAAGTGCAAGGGCGGTTTGTTAACTGTGTTCACGTAACCTGCATTTGGACATGCATAGCGATTCGCTACATGGATGTTCGTTACATCGAGGCTTAACTAGTATAAATGTTATCCACATGACAGTAGTTTTACCCTCTAGTGCAGAGTAGCGTCCATTTCAGTTTCCACTCTCATGCCTTTTATGGTACAAAAACTTACACTACGAAAATTGTACGGACCATGGCGACTGCTTTATCCTAGAAATTCAAAACACTGTGGGGCCATCTACACTCGTGAACATCTTTTCATGGCTTTTCCTTGTGATAAAGACGCGACTTTGTCATCTTTGAAACCAACTTTCGTCAGGAAAAGCTTTCTGGTCCCTTCAAGTTCATTGTGAAGTGTGTCTACCTTATTACACTATTAAACTCCACTGCTTTCAAAAACAGTAGAAAGAAATAACCGACCAAACGTTATTATAATGTTTTATCGACATATTCTTGACTGCTCATTTGCACGTGTGCATCTGCCGCTCTGTCTGTCCTCTGTGCCAGGTGGGCTCGTGGCGTGGAGAAGTCGGTGGCCCAGAACCTGGCCAGACGCCTGGCTGAAACACCGGCCAACCTGATGACCCCAACGCGCTTCGCCCGGGAGGCTACCGACGTTCTTGAGAAGAGGGGCGTCAAGGTCATAGCTAGGTGAGTCATTGCCCCTTCACTGCAACACGTGCCCCACGTACACTGTATAACACTGCACAACACAATGCAGTCCACTTATAATGGTATTGAGAAAACCAGAAAATCGAATTGTTATAGCCGGTTACCCTTACTGTCTGGACCGGCGATAAAAAAGGAAAAAAAAAAATGCAGAACACACCCATGTATTTTGCCATGCACGTAGGCTTGCCTTTGTAAAGAGTGAATCGGGTTGAACAGCGGGAATTATAGTAAAAGCACTGAATACTTGGTACAGGTTACATGACTAGTAAAATAACCACCATGCTTAAAACTGTCGGAAATTTGCGCTAGCTTGAGTGGCAGCTGAAGCTTGGCAATCATTGTGAACATTGCTACCGGCAGTACATATGCCGGTGGAAATCCTTTTTGTGTGCACGATGGTGATCAGCAACTGGATAAATAGCAGGACATACACGTGCTTGATGAGCTTTAAGATTGTAGAGTGCAAATACCCGTATTTTTTCGTCAGGCTGCTAGCCTTGAAACCCTGCCGGAAATCCCGATGAATCTGCTATTTAATCTCGCACTCTATCACGTCATCGTCGTGATTAGCTTGATTCCACAGACACACATCGTTCAGGTGATGGCGATAGGGCCGCGCCCTTTCCTAGGTGACAGGCAGCGATTGAGATGATGATAATGCTCATTTCCTAGCCACACGTAAAGCCTCTCGTGGATTTCTCCCGCACCGCTCTGTTTTGAACATTTACTTTGAGAATTCACGTCATTCTTTCTTTATTTTCTTCTCTTTAGTTCTCTCTTTAGTTGCTTTATATTTTTATCAGATATTCAGACAAATTTTCGTAGGAAATATCTTGTGGGTGGCCTGGAATCTATCATTGTATCCGATGTGCCGCCGATTATTGGTCGTTATATATAATTTATTTTTACATATCGTCAATAAGAAGGCTGAGACATCCCAAGAGTTTGATCGTTATAAGCAATACATTATTACATCTGATATCGTTATAAGTGCATTGCACTGTAATGCGACGAGATTTTTGCACTGAAGCCATTTGGGTGCAGAGGTTGGCTCAGTGGAAGTTGTGGTCTGCTGTTGGGAAAGTGGTATTCATGGCAAATGGTAGTCCTCCTCCTGGAGAGTTTGTAACGCGAAATGGAATGAAAACAAGTGGGCTGAAAGTTTGTTTTAATGCATCTGCAATCAACATGGTCCCAAAGAGCTGAGCAGTCCAGCTACGAACAAAAATGGAGAGGCACTGTCGTCGGCATCCCCCGAAAAGCACTCCATGAAATCGTTAATAAAATATTTACGATAGGTGCAGATGCATTTTATTTTATCTCTAAGTATTTGCATGACCGTTCCTTTTGACCTGTGCTCCATTTGTGTGGTACAGGGACCGCAAGTGGATTGAGGAACAGAAGATGGGCTCCTTCCTGAGTGTCACGAGGGGGTCGGAAGAGCCGCCTGTGCTGCTGGAGATGCACTACGAGGGCCCAGGTCACCTCCCGGGTGACCCACTGGTCTTTGTCGGCAAGGGAATCACCTTCGACAGGTGAGAAGAACTACCTTGCTGTCACCTTGCACCGTAGGGGGGTACCACCTTTCCTTCTTCGTTTACACGCTGGGAAATTTAACAGCTTGGCTGGAGCCATCGCATAGCCATTATTTTTGCATGTTGCTGTACATACCTCGATCCGTTATGTCTGTTTTGAAAGCCATTCTAAAGGATTCTGGTCAGTATAGTTAGACCCATGGTGGCATAAGGGGCTTTTCGCACGGTTTTCAGGTTTTTCTTCCCCACACTTTTTTGGGGGATTTTTCACCTTTGTTATAGCAAGCAGTGATTTAATAAACTCCAGTTAGGTATCGTTGTTGCAGTTATGGTAGATAGAACAGTTGTGTACAAAATTGTATAATTCAGGGTGTTCCAATAACTCTCGTTATAGCACTGCAGATGCCATTGAAATGGCCAGCACTAACCTGCAGCAGTCACTGGATTTTGTAGGCAGCAACTTTGAAATTGTTAACCCATGATCTGCTGAAAAGCAAGCAGTCGGGAGGGTGGCATGGCTTTAGGACGTTAGTTTGGCATATGCACAACTGCACCTTGCCTACTCATTGCTGATGCTATAATCGACAGTGCACGCCTACACGCATTCTGTTGCGGTATTCGTGTTGTACCAGCCCGGATGAGAGAACGTAATTCTGATACGCTTGCAGCTGCTGAATGTTCGGGATTTTATATCCGAGCGCTCTAGTTCTTGCACGAGATTTAAAACCGCTTAGGTTGACGTTTTCGCTGCCATTTCCAAGACAACTCATGAGATCCCCACACGCAGACACACCCTGTCACTCTTGTTACTTCTCGTGTGAAAGAAATATTGCAGATATGTTGCGCCATCTATGGGGAGGCCAGATAAATACAGAGAATGCTTAGTTTTACGTATCTAGATCTGCAACATCATTCTCATCATCACCCCGTCATTTTGTTGTCGTCTCAGCAGTGTAGCCATGGCAAATCAGCGTGCTGAATGCATCCGCGCTTTGTCAGTGGAAAGAATTCAGGAACTGTTTATGAATTCAGACTGAGATGAAAGTTACAACGGTTAAGAAGCTCAGCTAAGTGGCTTGTTCAGCGAAGACAGCCAGGAAGAGCCCCAGCTGCCTAAGAATGCGAGGAATAAGATGAAGCTCAATGAGTGGAATAAAACATGTCTACGTGTCGTGCGGCGCACGGTAGTGTATTGCTAGCACAAAATTTCCTCGTAACTAACATGCAAAAAGCGAGTTTCACCGACATGCAAAAACTAGAAGACCCGGTAGGGAGCGACGAGCAGTCATAAAGAATTCGGGAGTTAAAGGTTAATAGCCTCAAACTTTGCTTCTGTACGCATATATCTTGAAGCATAGCAAATATAAAGCAAATGTGCAATTTTATTTAAACATGCCTCTTGTACTCTGAATGTGTGAATGGCAAAGCAGTCTTCCTTTATGCGCTAATTTTCTCAGCCAAACTGGAGGGGAGAAATCCCCATATTACAGCTTTCAAGAGGGTTCAGAACTTCAGCTGTTAATTTAAGTCCCATTGTTGTGTTATTCGTCCTCATGTTGGGGGCAATATAAAGCAATTTAAATTTTACTGCTGATACTCGGCTCCAGAAAAAAACGCTCAAATCCAAAACTCTTGATGTTATCTGAAGGAACTGCGTACCTTGCTCATGCCAATCTGATATTCTGGCTTCGAGGATCCCTGTCAGGGCATAATTGAATTAGGTGAATGCAGTTTTGAAACTTCAGTCCATGTCGAATTTTTCCCGTGCATCCTTTTACGCTGAAAATTATGTGCTTGTTAAATTTTTTGTGACCCTGTCAAACTCATATTGCAGTGAAAGCTTGTTGATTCAGACTTCATTTATTTGAATTTCTGGATATTTCGAACTGTGCAAATTGTTCCGTTCATGCTCCAGTGAAGTCTATACATAGAGCAGCCCATTAATGCAAACGTGAATCTGTTGCGTCGCGAATAATGCACGCTACCTGTCACCCTAGCGGATCTTCCTGAACATGCGGCCAATCAATCAATCAATCAATCAATCAATCAATCAATCAATCAGTTTGGTGGAAATGGGGAGGGGGTAAAAGATCTCCTCAGTGGCACTAGGCAACATGGTGACAGCAACGCAAACTAGCGGTTTGAACTCTTGAGATGTCTACTCGACTGTTGCTTCTTGCTGATCTTAAACGGTTCAGTATCTTGCTGTGTTTCATTTTTGTTGTTAATTATTGAGCAATGGATGACGCAACCACTGTCAAGGTATATAGTGAATGAGGAACCGTCACAGTGTCGCCAGAATTGCGAAACCGCACTCGGGGACGGAACTGCGACGGTCGAAAAACAAAGGAATTGGATGTTTTACCGACTGCGGCTTTGTCTCGTCTTTCCAGTGCCCTCTACAACACATTGCATGTCGTCGTCTGCAGCGGTCATCTTGCGTTTAGCCCATGCAGTGTTTCTCTACTCTGTGTAGTGGTTTAGAATTGTCGTCTCTCAGGGGTAATTACTGTTTCGAGATAGTTTAAGGGAATATTGGAGCTGTGTGTGAATCTCATGCCAGTTCGTTGTTACATTACGATATTGCTAAAAAGTGTGCACGTTGCTTCAGTTGACCGGTTTCAATCTCGGGTTGGGAAGGCTGTAAAATCGGGGAACACGAGACGATCCTGGCGAGGTTTTTATTTCAACAGTCACGCAACGCCTATGACTTGCTAGTGTAAATATGAGTGTTGTGGAGGGTTGCGTGATCATTTCGTCAAAATGCAGTGGTAGCGGAACAGTCTTCTTCCCCCTTATATGCTGGGATGCGCTGAACACGACACACCTTACAGTTTTAAATGGGAAGTGGTGTTTATTCACTATGCCGAGGCCCTGCAGCAGAATGGGTTGACCGATGCCGTTTTGGAAAGAAGCAGAAGGGGATCATGTAGATCCGTAAAATGGGGTATTCTTACTGTGCAAATCATTCTCAATCACAGCTTACTATATTTCCTGGTTAATTTCAATAGCTCAAACATTGATTCATAAATTCAAATTAATGTTTTAGTGTGAATAAATTTTAAGGGTGCGCGATTATTTGAAAATTCAAATCTGAATCGAATATGTTTATCATTCGTTTCATATTTGGAAAACTGATATTCGGAATTTTCAAATATTCGATAATTTCCGAATGCACTGAAAATTTTATATTCAGTTCGTTTTTGAAGATTTCAATATTCGCACACCTCTAAGTTCGATTTGTGCTGGCATCCCCACGCAGTTCGAATTGGAGTTTTGCCGTAACGAGGTGCTCCGTATCAGGCTTTTACTTTGTTCATTAATATGATTGTCGCTGTAATTAAATTGCAATTGTGAAGTTCAGCTCCATGCAAGACATGACGGGCCTTGAAGTGATGTCTCTTGCTCTGTCCCCACCCTGGCAACAGTGGCGGCATCTCTCTGAAGCCGCGCAAAAACATGGACAAGATGCGGGCGGACATGTCGGGTGCCGCCTGCGTGGTTGCCACCTTCGCCGCGGTAGCTGCCCTCAAGCTGCCCATCAAAATGATTGGTAAGTCCCGACTATTACCCTCCGTGGTAAAAATTCCGAGAGCACTGTGGAATCTACACTGCAGAAATGCGAAAGCCTGAGCATTGCTGATGTACACGCGGCATCACGTTACCTCTAAATATCGTTATCAACCAAATGCACCCTCATTATCATTGCTCATGTCGTCATTGTCATCGCTACTATCATGCTTACGGTAGACAAGGAGAAATATGATGTGTGTTTCTTGATCTCAGGCGTGGCGCAGTTGGTTAGAGCACGCGGTTGGGGATCCCAGGGATGGAGGTTTGATTTTCTTTGCAGATGGAATTTTTAAATAATTATACTAAGTAATGAACAGTTAATGTTATTATATAATCCCTACTGAACTACTGAGTTACGTCGATGATGTCATAGTTTGATTGACCAGACTGACTAAATCTTCGAAATTGCCGCCTAATTCTATGTGACATCATATCAGCTGTAGTGTAACGCAAGAATGTGGCAGATTCGTGGCCGACAGTATGAGCAATTAACCCTTTCGCTGTCGGGTGTTTCTGGCTATGACGCACTCTCAGTGTCGGCTTGGTTTCAGGGAACGATCATATCAGGGAATATGCTAACGATTTATTTTTGATTATGATTGCTATACAAATACCATAGCCAACGGAATATGCACATTTCAGTGTTCTGCAGTTGTTAATTAATATCATCATCATCATCATCAGCTTGAATTATAAATGAGATAAATGAGGATAATACAAGAAAAAAAAAACATTGCTCTACACTTCATGAGAGTCCGAACCTGAGCTCGGCTCGTATTCATAATCAGAAGAGTCATCGCTCCAGCCCACAGTCGAAGATCCCGCGTAGTCAGCCATCCAAAAGTAACCGCGCACCCGGAGGGTGCACTTTTGGTGGCCCGCACAACCGAGAAATGACACGTTGTGAAATCAAGATGACAGATGGAAATGGAAAGAAGCTTCGCGCTCAGGCGCGAAGTTTTGAGCGCACGATAGAGAACGTATGATACGTCAGTGACACTGTGGGGCGGGGGCAGCGAAAAACGTACTGGTACATTCGTGACAGCGAAGGAGTTAGAGGGTTCCGCCTGAAGCAATAATGTGTAAGTGGAAGTTCACCCATGTTCCTTGCTTTATAGCTTTCAGTAGGTCTCTTTGTCTGTGATATATTTGTTGTGGTAGTTTGCTGCTGCTTACTCAGTCACTACAGATGACGATTGTGGGCCTGTGGGAATATTCGATAGACATTGAGCCAGATACTGAACATTCAATTCAGTCTAAATGTGTTTTTGTATTTTAAATCTTGAAGTGTTCAGCTCAGGTGAATAAAGTTTATAAAACACTATTTTCGCATGCTTTCTGTTTAATGTATCGCTCCTAGGATGTCACTGGAGTGCACGTAGAAAACTGATCAAGAGTGTGCATTTCCATTGCATTTAGTCTAAAATAAAGAAAAATGTTCCAAGAGCCCTGTTCCTCCCCCACCCCCTCTGAATGCGTTGGTCTGTTAGTGGCAGTAGGAGATTCTAAAGCTTGATAGCTTCGTATAGTTAGGCCTTTGTGGCCACTTCTGTTGTTTTTGTAAAAGAACCGAGCTACTGCAGAGCAGTAACTGAGAAGCTTTCTCACGCAGGCCTGACCCCACTGTGCGAGAATCTGCCCAGCGGCAGGGCCACCAAGCCGGGTGACGTAGTCATCGCCATGAACGGCACCACCATCCAGGTGGAGTGCACATCTCTCTCTTCCTGCCTTCGGGGAATCTTATTTCAATGTTATGTGGGGTATTTTGTAGTCAGAATGCTTGTTCGTTGCCGACTGTATACTGCTGATGCAGAGCAGAAAATCTCGGCTCGTTGAGTTGTCAGCATGATTCAGTTTCATCGCTCTTCAGCGTACCGGCTCTGAACACTATGTAGATGTATGCCGGCAGTAACCACTGACTTTTCTTCATAAAAGCCGAACTAAAGGGAAAAATGATGCCAAGACAGATGCGGTAATCATGTGCAGGCTGTTATGCTTAATTGGTTTTCGCGAAAACTATTGTCCACTGGTGTGGGCCGCAAGTCCGGGCCAGGCACGGCCTTACTGCATTAGATGTGTGATAGTCCATGTCGCTGCAGCACATCCGTGGTCCACGTGATGACGATCTTCTCCCGATGCAGGGTCCGTTGCACGCAGTAAGGCCTCCCATTCCACCCTGGTGGAGAGCTCCGAGCTCGGAGGGGGAGGATCAGCAGGGCACTTCATCAGGATATGTGTTAGGATAGCGGTGGGATGGAAGCACAAGGAACAAGATGGGTGAGGGCACCTGGGTACATGCGGGGTAGTAGGTAGGGCGTGGGGAGGGTTCGGGTCTGTACGCGGTGCCACAGGATTTGGTGGCGAATGGTAAGGGATGGGAGGGGTGGGGTTAGAGCTGACGCTTGGCTCGATAGGTCTGCATCAGCTTGCCGAAGGTATGCATGCGCTTTCTCTAGTCATTAGGGCCTGAGTTCACCGCCACCCGGTTTATTAGTCCTCGGGCTGGACATTGGCGGCCTCGTTGCCAGGATTTCCCGAATGCGATTAATGCAGTCTGAATCAGCCAGGCACCCACTCCTAACGTAGTGAATACAAAACAGACTGCCAAAGGCCACCTCTGTATAAAATTTGAGTCCAAATAAGTGAGCGGTCAAGGCAATGTATGTGTTGGCCATTTTCACTGCAATGCGCATAGCTCAGTATGCAGTCCGGGAGTGCCGCTGCTCAGTGCTTGCTCGTACTGTGTGTTTGGCCAAGGTCACATTGATAGGTAGCACGCTCGAAGTCGTGTACAGCGCATATGGTATCCTCTGTACAGCTTTGACGTAAGATAGTATGATTTATTGGAATTAATTTGGTTTGTCTTAATGACTTTGTAGTGTAGCGCACAAAAGTGCCCCGAAGACCGGAAATCCTGCACATTGTACCAAATGCACTTTGGTCATGGTATATGTCACGAATTTGTATCTTACTCAAATTTGGACCAGCCATGTTCACATCCCTGAGATTTCACTCCGCATTGTTACTTCGGGGGAAGAGAAAAAAATTGCACGGGGCCTTCAGGCAAACTGGGGTTCTGAAATCAACCGAATACGCCAGAAACGCTTGGCTCGTCGACGACTTGTTATCCATACAGCTGGTTTCCCCTGTCTATCCGTTTTGGCCTCACTAATGGCCTCAATGTGACTGTGCAGGTGGACAACACGGATGCTGAGGGCCGCCTCATCCTGGCTGACGCGCTCTGCTACGCAGACACCTTCAACCCCAAGGCGGTCGTCGACATCGCCACCCTCACTGGTGGGCACTCCTCTTACGTTGACAAAGTTGGTCGTCCTTAAGAATTTGGAATGCGTTGTACCCAGTCATAATATTATTTCTTTTAAAATTAGTTTTCAGGCTTCACCCTTGTATTGTATTTGGGCAATTAAGGGAAAACTCGTTTTTTCACCATACCGTGATTTCTACTGTTGTCTGTAACAACCGTATGATCGAAAAAAAGACTGCCTATACTGTAGTTGGCTGCTACTTGAAAAAATTGCGGCAGATGTCCATCAAAGGAGGCCTTTCAGCTACGGGCATTAACCAATTTTCGTGACACCCTGGTTAGTGGTGATCGCCTTTTTCATCTTCCACACCATGTGTCGTCACGCCAGCGAGTGGGACCCCTGTACAGCCAATGGCTACATGGCAGTCGTTTGTGCAGAACAAGTCTCTTTTTTTCTTGCGATGTGCTCGAGTATCGCGCAAGATTCTGCAAGAAATTCCGAAATCTGCTTTTTTTTTTTCGCGGAATCACAGAAAAGTAGAGGTTTCTGTCAGGCTGTTATCTCGCTGGCGTGACATGTCGTCACCGGTGATAGTACTGTGTGTAAGTTGCTTTCTACTCAGATGTGTGCGTAACATTTATTTTGAAGGAACAATCCACTTAAGCACCTAGCAGCAACCGTATCCCTTTGGTTACCACGAGAAGAAAGTTATGGGTTGCTTTGTTCGCTGTAATGAGAGGGGCTCATCGGTTTGGCATAGTCACGTGTCTCATAGTTGCAGCCGATTATCCTTGCTCCAAGCATGGCACAGTTTTCGGCGGTGCTTTTTTCGGCTTTAGCATTGCCATTTCCAAAAATTCAGGAAATGCA
This sequence comes from Amblyomma maculatum, assembly GCF_055883805.1. Lineage (NCBI taxonomy): Eukaryota > Metazoa > Arthropoda > Arachnida > Ixodida > Ixodidae > Amblyomma > Amblyomma maculatum. The sequence goes on along the minus strand of NC_139347.1, from coordinate 99,083,295 downwards.
TTCCCTCTTGTGAACACCCGAGGGTGCGAGAAGTATGATGTGGCTTGCCAAGTTTATCATCGCTTAACTTTTTTTTTTTGGTTCGAAGCAACAAGTTGTTTAGTTGTGCACTCACAAAACTGGTGTTCGTCACCACGATCCCGTAAGCTGACCGAGTGCTTCGCAGTTTGGGTTGGCCTTGCACTGTTGGCAGCCTGCTGAGGTGGGCTGCCGTCATTTGTTTCGCCTCGGTGTTTGACACCACCTCCTGTGCTGTCTTTGCAGGCTCCATGGTCATTTCCCTTGGCGCGGGAGCCACAGGTGCCTTCTGCACTTCCAACACTCTCTGGAACCTGTTACATGAGGTGGGTGAGGGGAGTGGCCCTTCCATTGCAAACAACATGACCGGCATGTGCAACAGGCAGTGTGGTACCTTATCACTATATCTGGAACCATCGAAGGAAACTATCTGTTAATTCGAACTTGGGCAGACCAGAAGCCCAAAGTTCGAATTACCCAATGATCCCCCTAAAAAAAAACTAACAAGAACCTCATGCATCTTGGCAAATATATTTGATGAAACACTGAGGCGATGATCACCACCTGCTGTTTAGTTTGTCGTTTCATCAGTGCTTTATTACGTACACTGCGCGCTTAATCGGAACCTGCCTTATTAAGCGGTGCGGGGCCCATAGCGTTGGGCTGATGCCATAGCCTTACATGGGCACAGACCTGGACTACACCAACAGTTCGATTTGGTGATATTTCACAACTAACGAGCTTTTAATTGCACGTCTTCGTGGTTACATGTAACAGAGCCACTACTGCTACACGTGATGGTTTGTTTTGAAATTGATGCCACCCAAGTGTGCTTGTTGAATATTCCGGGTGCTGCCTTCGCGGTCTTCACGGCATGACATTTGGGCCATCCCACTGACAACGGGGGATGGACGTACACGGACTGGAACAGCCCATTCTTCACCGCGGGGTACGGCTGTGTGCGCGTGTGTTGTGTGTTGTGGTCGGTGAGTGGCGCGAGAGAGGGACGCTCGTGCGCGTGCTCCCTTCAAGTGTAAGAGACACTCAGCGTTTACGGAGCAGTGCGGTGCATAGTTCACGGAGACGCTCTCCGAACAGTGTCCATAGTGAGTGCAGTTTGGAGAATTAAAATTCATGTTGTTGTTGTTGTTTCAAAAGTTCTCCCTAACGTCATGGAATAATGAACAGTGCTTACTCACCAATGGGGCTAACGAAGAGGGTTCCATTTAAGTTGAGGATAACGCAGAGGGCTATGTAATGAAAAAAATGGCTGGTGTATTGTTAAGAGATAGGAAGAGTGCAGAGTGGGTCAGACAATTAACTCAAGTTACTGACATTCTAGTGGAAATCAGGAAGACGAAATGGGCTCGGGAAGGACATGTAGTGCGAAGAGAGGATAACCTATGGTAGTTTAGGGTAACCACTTGGATTCCAAAGGCAGAATAGCTTAGAAGGAGGTGGTTGAAAGTTAGGTGGGCCAATCAGGTTATTGGAGTTCACAAAGGTCAAGTGGATGCAGGTAGCATAGGACCGGGTTAATAGGAGGTTATAGAAGAGGCCTTTGCCCTGCAGTGGGTATAGTCCGGTTGATGATGATCATTGTGAAGTGTGCCTTCAAGCCACAAATCCCCTCAGTGCTGCATTGCCGATTTTTCGGTAATATGTGGAGATGCCTACGCCACCAGCGCACGATGAGAAATGGCACAAGGAACCAAGGTCCACAGCAGCAATGTAATTGGCGGCTAAGGAGCCTGCAGCCTAGGGACTCTCTTCCGATGGTAGGAGGAGGGCGCCGCCCATATATGAAATCACAAGTAACGAAAGTTTGAGCAGCAGGCATGTAGAGCAAAACCACAATGTGGAGACAGGGTCCCCTGCCTAACCTGACTGTTAAGCTGCTGGGAGACCTGTTGAGCTACAAGAGCAGGAATTGCCCACCACTCTTGAAGGTCACTTTTTATGAGGCGGTTTGCACTGGATTAGAGATTAAAGAAAAGTTTTAATGGTTTCCTCTCAATCCTTCCACACTGTGGCGGCGGGCAACATCGAAAAAATGTAAAAAATGTATGAAAAATGTAAAAATGAAATCTAACCTTTCCTTACCGTCTCTCGCACAACGTAAAAAATTTTTACGCCTATGCTTTTTTCATAAAATTTATCATCACCCTATCGCTCTTCTCGTGTCGACCACCAACATAAGACTGGGTCTATTTTTTGCCGTACTGACACTTTTTTGCATTCTTTCATTCCTCGCACATCGAAAGAGTGGAACCACCTTCCCGCTGCCGTGGCTTGTATACACGATTATACTGCTTATCGTCAGTCTCTGATGACGATGCTTTTATCTGATGCGAATAGTTAGTTTCTTTGTTGCTTTGTTATTTTATTCGTCTTTTATTACTTTTTTTTTCTGCTATGTTTGTTCAGTTTCTTGCGTTGCGTTTGTTACAGTTGTTGTTTCTGTACTTTTTCGAATATTGTGTGTTGCTACATTGTAACTACGTTGTTGTGCCGCCTTTAACAAAAAATATTTTTTTTCTTGCGTTGTTTGCTTGCCCACTCCCCTCTGTAATGCCTCGGCGCTTGAGGGTATCGAAAATAAATAAATAAATAAATGAGGTAAGGAGAAAAAAAGAAAAGTTTTTAATGGTTTCCTCTCAATCCTTCCACACTGTGGCGGCGGGCAACATCGAAAAAATGTAACTGCACAGTAAATGAGGTAAGGAGAAAAATGTTTTTCTGCCGTCACCACCACTATCGGCCTACATTTCTCGGATAGTTCGATCAGTTCTTTCCTGGTGCTTGAGAGGAGGAAAATAGGCCGTGTCAGAGTGAGTCCCGGAGTAGTCCTTTAATTGCTATCTTCTTGCTGAGTGTTAGTGAATGCTGGAAAACTAATGCATTATTTACAGTTATCATATCTCATGCTTTTCCAGTTTCGTATTGCTAAAATGTGGTTTAGTTTGGAAGTCTAGAAGGATTGCACGGGGGGGGGGGGGGGGGGAGTAACTGTAACAAGCAGCCCAGTTAACAGGACACACGAGGAACCTGCTAATGACGTTGCTCGTTACAGATGTGCAACGCCAACTAGCCCGTCACATCACTCTTGGAGGAGGAGTATTACATATAATTTATCCACGGTTGAGGATTTTGATACTTTACGTTGGCTTCTACAGCATTCTTTTGCAAAATACTTTCATGGAAGCAGTGTAAGTAGTTGGCATATTATGCCATTTGAGTGCGGTTGGCTTGCTGGGTAAAACGGGGATAAAAAGGTGCAAACATGCACAAAAAAGGGCTGATGCAGTTGAGGTAGTAATCCAAGCATAGGCCGACCATCAATCACCACAGCTCACTATGGAAATCAATATTTTTTCTGTGAACTGCATTTGAGCACCTAGAAGATGGAAAGAAGCCAGTGCTTGCGAGGAGTACTAAAATAATGCCTTGAGATAAGATCAGCCACCTAGAGGAGCCTAAAGATAAAAACAAAGAAAATCAATCGTGCCGAGTCCTATACGTAGAACCACTTCGTCATCTTTAGCTAGGGGAGTTATACAGTAATAACGATTAGCGGGCTATCATTCTAAGGTCGGGGAGCAGCTGACAGTGAGACCGTGTAATGTCATATAAGACAGGCTGACGCTCTTCACCTCTTTCCGGTGCATCGTTCAGGGTTGACAGTCGTGCACTGTAAAACCTCTTTCCTTACTCTAACTCATCATTAGGTACGTAAGTAATGCCAATGTGATGAGCCTCATGGGAGAAGACATTTCCACGTAGTACGGAAAAGAAAGAAGCCAATTCCAGCATGAGCTGTATCTTTTTGTTCATGTTTTATTGCACATGCAGTAGTCATGACATTCATAAGCATGGACAACACACTCACATGATTTCATCATGTGCGAACTATTTATATAGCATGCGCAGAAGCTTATTTTTTTCCCAAAAGAATGCTAAGCGAACGGCAGGCATCTAAATAAACAACTGAATATCCAAAGTAGACATGCGTTGTGGTATGGGTAAGTGGGTATTATGCATGCATTTCAAAAGCAGATGAGAATGTTCCGACTCGAACGGCGTCTGAATCGGATGCCGCTGAAAAGCTTCCCGCCACGCATTTTGTACCGCTTTGTCACTGTTCGAGTGAGGCTTCGATTTCGGGCCGGACAGATGCTCCGAGGGGCCACCGAGTAGCCTAGCACAGAGCACGATAGCAAAGCTTCATGACCAGCAAACGTATATTGGAGGAGTCTGTTACAGATGGCACAAGCCAGCCACTGCGATGGCTTCCTCACAAAGCAAGGTTGCTTGGAGGCAAAGCATCTGGAACTGACAGCAAGGAAAAGGTTAAGGAGAAGGCGGGGGGGGGGGGGGGGGGGGGCTTTTTGCCATTGTCAGCGATGGACTGAATAAGTAGCAAAGTTTTATCTACGCTAGAGACGGTGAAAGTACAAGTAGAATTTCACTTGCTCCTAAAAAAGGAGCCGCTCAAACTTTGTGCTAATGGACCCCTTGCAAAAATTGTTAAGTAGGCTTTCCCACGCTGCTTCTTGCCCCAAACATGGTGTCACTGGCCGCCAGAAAAATGGCGATATAGACCTGAAATCGCATGTTGCCTCTGCACAGATGCATGTAGTGGTGATAGGGCAATTATGCAAATATGTTCTGATGCATAAATCATATGAATTATGGCCATAATGTAATGTTTCAATACATTGCTGTTCTGCCATTAGTGGGGAATGCAGCATAGAGGTGAAGCCGACTTGACATTTATAAAAGGGGTCTATTGGCTCTTTTATAAAGGGAGAAGTTTAAAACTCCTTTGTACTTGCTCTTCAGCCGCACCTTTCAAGGCCATAGAGTTAATGGATGATTAGTTTTTTCTGGATAATTTTCTTTCGTTTTTTTTTAAGTATACTTGCGAGCGTATGCTGGGCAAGGCTGACTGAAAATAAGTTTGTTTGAAGTTTGGTCTCCTCATCACGTTCTTTTCCTCCACTGGCCTTGCAACCGTTAACGGCACTTCACCGAAGTTCTGCTGCACCATAGTTCCAGTTCCCCTGCCAGCAAAGTCTTTAGAAAGCGTGCCGTAGAGCCGAGGTTGTGTGGGCACTTTTGCTTGGGTGAGTGAGTTTGTTCCTGGAAAAAACAGTTGACGCCTTTTGCGGCATGTGCAGGCTGGCAGCGTGACTGGTGACCGGATGTGGCGCATGCCCCTTTTTGAGCTGTACCACATGCAGATGACCAAGCCCACCATTGCGGACATCAATAACATCTCCAAGGAGGGCCGCGCGGGAGGCGCCTGCAACGCGGCTGCTTTCCTCAAGGTGGGGAGATTTATCCCCCTTTATTCACGGGGAATGCCTGAAACACTCAAGAGAAGATAGCCTGACGATTATTTAAAGCCATCAGCGCATTGCAGTTTATTTAGACATATTGTATTGTAATGTCTCATAGCATTATTTGATGTGGCAGGGTGTTGCGTATGTTTTCTTGTTATGCTTTGTCTGGTTTGTGTCTGCCATTTGCTATTGCATTGTTTTATCTGTCACAACACCTGTTATCCTTTCTCATTTTTATAATGATAGCTGCGGTGTTTAAGTTTTGCATTTTATTCCCTGTGTTACGCCTAATGCTTCTTTCAGTTTATGTTCTCGCATTGATGATATTTTGCTTTGAAGTCTTCCTTTATATCTTCTATATCTACTTTCTTTTGACCCGCATTTAGCGATGCGTTCTCGTATACAGTCTCTTTCTAGTGCGGTCTTAACTTTGCAGACATTTTAGCACCCAAAAAAGGGTCCCATCGATTGAAAACTCTCAAAAATTTGTAATCGCGAAAAAATGTTTGTCAGGCTTTTAAGGAAGCTGCGTTCACCTTCTGTTATGTTAGCCTTCTGCTCACAAGCAATAGAATTAGCTCTCATTTGAGGCACAGTTTCGCTTTTGTCACGTCCGTACTACACTTGAAGCCATGCAAGGCGAGACAAGTCTATTAGATTGCAATTTGTTTCCATGGCGCCACTTTTCCTAATGGTTAAGATAGTGAAGATTTGACTGCAGTCGGGTGGTCGGGGCTTCAATGTTCCAGCCTTCGTTCATGTCCACGCTGCTGCAAAATCAAAACTTTCGTTCCCCTCGAAGTCAGAAATATTCGTTGTTGCATTCCTGGAGTGTAAAGGGAGTTCGTAAATAAAAACCTGAAATATTGTACAGGTCATAGTTATGGGATCCCACGATTTGTCTGTGGTCATTTTATATCACTTTCGTGCATTTTATTGAATATAAGCCTCTCGGGCTTTGTGTGAAATTGCAATAAATTATATAAATTAGTCAGTGTAATCAGGTTCATCTATAATGCAAGGATCGTAAAGCCTTAACACCCAGATGAAGCCGAAAGCCTTCTCGCAATAATGATTTGAGGTCGTCAGTAAAGTAAAGCGTGAATGCGAAAAAAAGTTGCCTAATTATTAATAAGTTGTGTAAAACCGTGTCCATCATGCTTATTCACTAAAAAAAAAAAACATATCAGTGAGCGTAATAAAACTTCATTTGCCAAAACTTAAGGCATTAATTAAATGAGCAGTTCACAAATATTAGTTTGCCATAGTTGGGCGGCAGGCAATTTGTTTTTGTTCTTTTCATTATTTATATTTATTTGTTTATAAGAATAGCCCTAGAGGTCCTGTCGGCTGAATTACATGGAGGGCGGGGGGCGTTACGGGCAAATCATCAAAAATAGACAAAACCATGACAAAAAAAATTCCTTGTCTTCTTTACAATTAGTTATTTTAACATTGAAAGAACAAAATAAATAAACTAAATTTTGTTAACTCTTCTGGAATCTGCATAGCACGCGGGCCAAGTTCTTTGTATTTGAATTAGTGTGTGGAGCGTGGGCAAACGCGGTTTGGTTTCTTTGCCGAGAAGAGTGGGTGGTGAGATCTGTCATTGCTGCTGTCCTGCAGGAGTTTGTGAAGTGTCCCCATTGGGCCCACCTGGACATTGCAGGCGTCAAGGAGAACAGTGAAGAAGTGGCCTACCTTGGCTCAGGCATGGCTGGTACGTGAACCCTCCTCTCTCTTTTGGGGGGGGGGGGGGAGAGACCAACGTTGCTGGTGTAATGTAGGCCTAGAGGTTTTCAAGCTATGCTTTTTGGGCTCTCTTGAGGGTGTATATAAATGCACGCTTACTTCCACCCTTTCCTCTGTCCACTGTATCTTTGGAGACTAACCGGGCTGTTATCGCTCATAGCAAACTTTTAGTCTGCATCAAGTAACTACTTCAGCTGAATTCGGATATACCAAATTCAGATAGGATTGCGAAAGAGTTCAATATGTTGATAATTTGATATATAAAACAGACTAAAAGATGAGCTTATCCAACATGCATGGAGTTGCTGTGTTTGCAACTTGCTTTCCATTTCAGTTGTGCAATATTGTAATCTCGGCACACCAACACTCGTGGAGATCGGCCTGCCGAGAGGGGGCAAATGCTCGGACTGCCGGTTTCAAATGTTCGATCTGTATGAGCCGAGTGCGCAAAACATCTACTTTCAAAAACCCCTAGCACGACTTTATATCGCCCATTGGTGAATTTCAGGATGTTTGATAAAAATTTTTTTTGCTGCTTACCAGCATATGTTTCTGCACAATAAAAATATTTCTAAGATGCTCATGATTTTGAGGGATGTGGAAATATTAAAATTTTAGAATACAAATACGGGAAAAACATTCCTTCGAATGTCGAATAGAATAACTAATATCTGATAAGTAAAAAAAAAAAAAGAAGATGGAAACTTAAAAGATAGCAGACATTGTCTTGGTCGTCTCAGAATTAACATAATATTTGGTAATGACATTAAACTATAATTGCACAGTAAGGTACGCTCTACTGAAAAAGTTTAGTATCAATTTTATATGGAACTCTGTACACTGGTTTTCTGTACAGAAAAGGCCTGCATTGCAGTAAAGCGCACAGTGCTGTGAAACTGCGGTAAATTCGAACATTTTCAATGCGTTAGGCAATTTTCGAATATTCGAAATTCCGTGTTTCGAATATGAATCGAGTAAGAAAAATATTCAATTTGTATTTACATAATTGCGCGCCAGTAAAATGCTTATATTTGCACATTCCTAGTTTTTACTGTACGAGAACGCATGCCCAAAATTAGTGACAAGATAGTGGTGTGCACTTCAAGTAGAACGTTTTGCAGTTCACCCTTCTTCGTTGCGTGCAATTTGCGGATGCAGCAAACACTTGAATAAATCTCATATTCTATTTCTTGCAGGTCGACCAGTGCGCGCGTTGGTGGAGTTTGTGGAGCGCATGGCCAAACTGGAGAAGCTTTGACAGGGTTCAATTGACTAGGGCGCAGTGTCAGGCCATTTTAGATTGCTGGCTACTTGTTGACGGTATTTTCTTTGAAGGAAATCTACACTCTACGATTAAAACGCCGTCCGTTTTTTTTGTTTTTTTTTTGACGCACATGACTCATACGTTTTGATACGCGTAGCAGCATTTCTTCCTGGGTCCTCCAACAGTACTTGCTGACGTTCACCTTTTGTCAAATGTTTAGAGCCCTGGAGTTGGCTTTTGGGTCATGCGCCATGTCTTCGTTTTCATCACGTTTAATTATTCGAATGGAGATAAAATAGTCCTCAGCCTTTGCTCTGAGACTTAAGGCTTGTGTAGATGCTACAGTTATCGAGCTATCACGTAACCGTATGGTACTTGAGCTCATTAGTATCGATGAAGCATAGTACACGTAGCCCTTTCTTTTGAATTGTTTGGTTATAAAATGCCGCCGGTTAGTATTTTTTCATCGAGGTATGGGTGAAGTGTTGTGAATAGATGAAAAATTAGGTTCAGAAAGGAGCAGTGGGGATGAGTGTGAAATACAGCTTCAATTGCAATGTAATGGTAAATTGAAAACCTGAATCGCAGTTGAATTAAAACACCTGCGTCTACACATAGGCACACAGTGACAAAACGCTCTAACCTAACTACTTTAACTATGGAGTGCATCTACTATTTCTGTTTCGAGTCATTTCTGAAAAAAAAAAAAGAAATACGTAGAGATGTTGGATAGTTTACATGTACAAGAGGATGCTCGCAGCTAAAAAAAATATAGCTGAGACCTCTTCCTGTCTCTTCCATTTACTGGCAAGAAATTGTATTAGGTGCTGCTGAATTTGCATAGTGGGGCCTGGAGAGTATGGAACTCGGCTTTGATAGCTATATTTTGATGTAGGCAAAACATAAAAATTATCTTGTACTCTGGCAGCGATGTTTGTTAAACAACTCAGCTTGATTGACACTGGCGCGCAGCTTTCCACTGTAGTCCACAGTGTTGAATTGTGTTGACTTGTGTTGAATTTTCATTTATTTATTTTTTTTGGCACCACCAGCAGCTTCCATAAAAAGATCCATATTTCCCGAATAAAATCAGCTCTGCGAGGCATCGTTCCCGTCTGTGCTTGCTGAAACCATGGGATGCCATTTTTTACTGTGGCCACTTTTATTTTTCCAATTGGCTTTTTTTCAAGCAAATCGAAAGACTTTGGTCGACTGGGCCCTAGTCCTTTATTTTAGATTGGTTTAGACCTGTCAATGCTTAGCATGTGCAGGGAGTTTCTCGTTCCACTTTATTTCTTACTTTAATTTCCTGTTTTAGCTCCGAATGAGACTTCGATTGGAGAGTATTGTTTCAGCCAACCTATCATGCATATAATGAAATTACATAATGATAGCCTAGTAAGTTTCAGCCTAACATTGCGGTCAGAATATGTGAGTATTTTTTTTGTTTAGCCTACATACTCAACTTTGTACCTGGAGATAAATTTCTATGTGAAGGTTGCATTTAGGGTGTCGCATATTTGAGTGTGGATATTCCATTTCGCCCATATTAATTGAGAGTATGACATTCATGATGGATAAGAGGGCGCAGACGGAACGTGGACACGGAGAAGAATACAACAAGACAAGCGCCATTTTCACAACTAGTTTATTAGGAAAAAAACACGAACTCTTAATTATGAACAAGTATCTAATCGACAAAAGATACAGTCAGTGAAGAGTTCGTATTTTTTTTCCCAATATACCGGTTGCGAAAACGGCGCTTGTCTTGTGTTCTTCTCTGTGTCCACGTTCCGTCTGCGCCCTCTTATCTATCATGAACAACTAGCCCAACTTTCCATTCTGCTGAGTATGACATTGTTGTTAATCAGCAAATGCAGATGTATTGATACTAGGTGCTTCATTCGTGAGAAGGAAAAAAACAAGTTTTATTACTTTAGTCATCCCGCAACGCTTGTCTCTATGCTAGTGCAGTTGAACCCGGATAATTATGAATTTTGGTTATAAGTAACCTGCACTGAAGTTTGTAGCTTACCAGTAGCGCCACCCAGTGACTGTTGCACAACTGCGTTTAGTAGGACCACTGCGGCCACCATGACCGGACGCGAGCTAGGTTTATGCGGCTGAGTGAAAGATGTGGACTGATGTTCGTGATATAATACAAGAAGTTGCTACTAAGGTAGTTCCAAAGCAAAATAAATGCAAGAAAACAAACTGGTAATCTGAAGATGCTTTGCAAATATCTGAGGAAAGAATGATGCAAAAGTTATGGGGGAAGAGAAATATACAAGGTTCTCAATGCGAATTTTCAGAAAATAGGAAGCAGAGATAAGAATGCCTTCCTGAACATACAGTGCCAAGCAGTTGGGGACAACAACCAATTGAGGAACACAAGAGCTCTGTATAAGACAATCAAAGATATCAAAGGAAGCTTCTGTGCTAAGCTGGGCGTGATAAAAGACAACCGAGGCAGGGACCTCACTGAAGCCTCAGAGATAAAGAAGAGGTGGCAGGAATACACAGAAGAACTCTGCAAGAAGGATCCAGATGTGCAAACCCAACATAAGACGATTGTGATTAGTGACCTCGAGCCGGGCATCCTGAAGAGTGAAGTTGAATGGGCCTTAGCCAGCCTTGCTAAGAACAAAGCCAGCGGAATTGATGGCATTGCAGCTGAGTGGCTTCAAAACCTCAACCATGACGTCGTTAACGTCCTGTATACATTATGTCAGTAAATTTGGACAACCCTGCAGTTTCCACAGGATTGAAGGAGGTCAGTTTACATCCCCATTCCAAAGAAAGGCAGTGCCAAAGATTGTTCCACTACCGTACGATCGCGCTTATTTCGCATGCTAGCAAGGTGAGGTTGAAAATGCTCCATGTAGGCTGCAGTAGTATGTGGATCGGGAGCTTCCGGACGTCCAAGCTTGGCTTCGCAAGGGCAGAGGAACTAGAGACCAGATTGCCAACCTTCGTTGGATCATGGAAAAAGCAAGAGAGTTCCAGAAACCCATCTACTTCTGCTTTATTGATTATGCGAAAGCGTTTGACTGCGTAGATCACAGCAGATTGTGGCAAGCTCTTCAAGAGATGGGAGTTCCAATTCATCTCATCTGTCTCCTCAGGAACCTGTATGAAGGGTAAGAGGCCACAATCAGAACTGGACATGGTCTTACTGATTAGTTTCCGATTGAGAAAGGAGTGAGACAAGGCTGCATACTGTCGCCCTGCCCATTTAGCCTATATGTTGAGTGCATTATGAGGAAGGCCGGTCTGGACGAGTCTTCAGCTGGAGTGAAGATTGCTGGCAAACGTATCAACAACCTTAGATTTGCGGATGATACCACTTTAATGGCAGAAAGTGAAGTGGAACTGAAGAGACTTCTGATGCGCGTACAAGAAGGAAGTTTGGGCTTAAACTGAACCTTAAAAAGACAAAGATCATGGCGTCTTGCCCTATCAAGTCCTGGAGCATCAAGGGACAAGAAGTGGAAGCTGTGACAGATTTTCTCTTCTTGGGCTCCAAGATTACCCCGGAAGGAGACTGCAACCATGAAATAAGGAGACGCCTGCTTCTGGGAAAGAGAGCCATGGCTAGCCTTGACCGCCTAGTAAAGAGCAGTGACATTAGACTGCCAACTAAGATCCGTATAACTCGTGCTATGGCCTTTCCAGTGGTGATGTATGGATGCGAGAATTGGACTGTGAACAAGGCTGACCGCCGAAGAATTGACGCGTTTGAATTGTGGTGCTGGCGGAGACTCTTGAGAGTTCCTTCACGGCCGCTCAATGGAGGCGCACTTGGGTGTAGCCCGTCGCGTCACCCAGAAGAGCCGTATTGCGCCTAGTTCTCATCGCCACCGCTGCGGCGCCACCGCTCCGGGACGAGTCCGGGCGGAGAGCTGCGCGCAGCGGCCGTGGCTGTGCTTTAGTTTCGGCGTCCGCGCGTGGTCGGCGCTTGCTCAATTTAGGATTATGAGTGGCGTTTCACACATTATGTAATGCTATGTGCAAGTTTGCTATTGATAAGGTGATAGAGGCAAGTCATCATCAAAGGGCTTTTTCAAGTCATTCGTGGTCTTCCGTTTACAACGAGAACGAGGCAGTCGTGTGCTTCGCTGAGTGCCCACCCATTTAGTTGCGTTTCAACCACTGTAATAACGTATTAGATATAGCAATCTTGAAATCGGGACATGGTCTGGGACCATTTATTCAGCGTGCACTTTTCTGGAAACTTACAATTCAGGATGTAGCGTTCAACATTATTATTGTTCAGCCTGTTTCTCCCTTTTCACTGGAAATAATATTCAAGTGGGTACCATCACCAAAACATACTAGCTAACACAAACTGTTGCAAAAGAAACAACACAAGACAGCCAGTTCAACGACACGCCCGCAGGCTCAGGCAATTTTTTTCTCGTTTGATTATGAAGCCACGTGATGCACAGAAGACACGCAAGCTTATTTTACAGGCGAAGAACTTTCCTCAAAAAAGGCTTATGTGCAAGCGTGTTTTTTTCCACTGTCCGATTGATGTTGCCTGTCCAGTTGGTCAGCAGTAGTCACATTAGTTTGGTTAGGTCCTTAGTGTGACTGCGGTCTTCTCTCTCGCAAATCAACTCCGGAAATTGCACAAAATAGGGAAGAAGGGATGAAACTAACATGTGGCACAGCTTGCTGCTTCTTATAACCTGCGGGCACTTCATCACCTTGCTAACAAAGGTGCATGGTGTTTTTCAGATACCTTAGGCCTCCATCATCAAGAATTTTGATAAGTCCAGGGTTTTGCAGGAATCACAAGGCACAAAGTTAATAAATGGATGGGGGCTAATAAAATAAAATTATTGACACTCTAAAGAAAGCACTAGAGGTTATTTAAACTTTGGTAATATACAAATAATGAAAACACGGGCAGGCACTGAAAACAGAATAAATAAAAATGTTTCATAAGATTCTGTAAAACTATCCGTATACTTTTTCTTCAAATGGACGTGCAAGGTAACCAGCCAAGAATGCAATGAGGGCTAACTCTATGTCAGCTGCTGGTTCACACCACACATGAATGAACCCAAGCTGACTCGAAAACTCTCTCGCAGCAGACGTGATATGGCAGTTGGCAAGGTACTTTCATAATCACGAATGCCAAGTTTTATAGCTGCCTATTGTTGATAGGGGCACTTGCAGACTGATGCTTGCAAGATGCCAACCTGCATAAAGCATGGCAAAATGTGTATAATCTCAGTCAATATATATATATTTTTTTTTTGCTAGTGGTACCTTCAGTATTTTCTCCGAGGTGAAAACTGCAGCCCTTGCGTCAACTCTGTCGTTTCCGCCTTTGAATTGCCTTAGGCTGCTAAAAAGCAATACTATAGACCCGCTTTCAGAGCCTGCTTTAGGGCGTATCGGAAGCTGAAAATAAGATTCTGGTATGCAATGCACTAGTAAGGCACCAGAAGACATTGTTGTAAGATACTTGATGTGATCAAGAAGGTCCTTAATTTGCGCCACTGTGGATCTGGTTGCCATGATTGCCACTTCGTACGTTTGTTTGGTTAGCCTTTGCTTCGACGTTCCTCCTTGGACCTGAATGTCTTCGATATGGCAAAGTCCAACTCAAACCAAGAGAGTCGCTCGTCATCTGACAAATAGAGCGGCTCCTCTTGGTGTCTCCATGGCTTCACTTATGCGATGTTGGGCAAGGGTTGATATCATCGTCATGAAAGTGATCGTGACGCAGCTATCTTGAAACACACATGCTTCAGGATGACACGGGGGGTTGTCCAGGAGGAAATGAAGTGTAGCTATAACAAGTGGGGAAAATAAAGCTATTGACCTGCGCACATTAATTTTTACGAGGTTGTTTGGCTCAACATGAGCCCGCGTGAGTAACTTAACTTGTAATGTGGGCAGTTCGGGAACACGGAGGGGACAGCTGAAGGAAGCAGGATCTTCAGTTTTATGTTCTCCCTGTAATCGTCATCTGTGAAGTGCAGTGAGTATACCAGTGACTTGTCACTCGGCTCCCATCGCCTTCCTTTTCCACCGCTGCCCTCCCGAGATCTGTTTTCCAGCCATGCTGCTCGACGTTGTGAATCGCATGGGAACTCATGGTAGCCGATCTTTTCTTGATTTAGTAGTGCACAGTGGCACACAGCAGTTGCCTGGCATGGTGCTGCATACGCTTAGGACGCTGTTGACACATGCACCGATCACACGCATGCAGAACTATCAGAACCACGTGGTTATGCTGAGTAGTCAAAACGATAACACGCGCCAACCCAGCCAGCGCGCTCCTTCCGCGTCGTCTGCTCGTCCGTGCCCGGCGTGCCGGCGGCGCTTTGTCCTGAAGTGGTGGCGCCCCCGCGAAGAATGACGGCGGAAACTGTAACTTCTCCCAATACGCGCTTCCCCAGCCATTGAGGCGCGACGCGACGGGCCGCACCAAGTGCGCCTCCATTGAGCGGCCGTGGTTCCTTGGACTGCCAGAAGATCAAATAAGTCGATATTATCGACCATAAACCCTGACTGCTCATTTGAGGGTCAAATTCTAACGGTAAAGTTCTGCTACTTTGGTCATCTCATGAGGAGAGAGGAGTTGCTGGAGAAAGATTTGATGTTGGGAAAGGTTGAGGGTCACCGGAGAAGGGGTAGGCAGCGAACGTGATGGTTAGATGGCATCCTTGAGGCGCTGCAGATGAAGTTATGTGATGTTAGGAAGATAGAGACCGGAAAGCATGGCGTGAGATGGTCCATAGAGTCACGAAAAGCCGGACACGACTGAACGACTGAACTGAATTGAGCAGCGAGGACAGTTGTGTTTCTCTTTGGTGAACCTGCGACTTTCAAAATGCAATGGCATGCCTTTGTTTCTCTACAGATGCTTTCCATCGGTTTTTCCCTCGCGAACAGATCATTATATCGCGGCACAGAAGACACAGTTGGAGTGGACAAATTTTCCCCGATGATGCCTAGCCATGACGGCTCTGAAAAAGAGCAGCAGGTAAGTATGGCCCACATTCACAGAGATTAGCAGGCGCAGTATGCTGAAATCGATATGTTAGATGTTGAAATTGCAGGGAGGTCATTTCACTTTGCTATGATAGCCTCCATTGGCGATGCTTCATTGCAGCTAAGTCTAATTTATCAAAAGTGGGCATGTAGTTTAGTGTGCAGAGATGCCACGTTTTGCAAGCGTCTCAGTTTTACCCTAACCTGCTTGTTGGAAATGCTAAAACTGGAAGTGGTGGGAACCGAACTGGCATCCAGTTCCAGCCTTTCAACTCGGAGTCGAAACCTTGACTGCACACCCTGTGCAATATTTTGAGCTAAACTACTTTCACATTATGAGCTGTGTATGTCGTATGTGCATCACCTGACAATGCAGTGCTCGAATCGGTACAGTACACTAGGAGTGTATTATCGGACGGTGTCCAATGTAGTGTGTCACAGTTCAAAATTGGGGAGAGGTGTCTCTTAAATTTGCTCATAATATAGTGCATTGGATATTCGTGTGCACTTTAGAGCATGCAAACTGGTTCTTTTAGCAAATGTGACGTGTACCACTGACACAAAATTGTGTGGTTTTATTATTTCGTACTGCTAGTGTTCAAGCCATATATATGTGCTTTTAGAGTTGAGGTATGTGCTGAGGTAGAAAAAAAAATCCAGGGGTGCACTTAAGTCTGCTGAAGTGCAGTACGGAGAAAGCATTTCTCTTACTGCTGCCAGGCGATGCGCTCGAACCCTACTCTTACTGGAACTCAAACCCTTGCTCCTACTTCAACCTATGACCTTTTTTGGGATTCGAGCCAACAAACGTCTTTGAGACCCGAGTCCAAGGACTTCTTCGGGACTCGTGCCCATTTCCTTCGTTGGTACTCAGACCCATGACATTTTGTGGCACCTGAACCCACAATATTTAGTGGAACTGAAATTCTTGGCCATATTTTCACTCTCGAACCCTCAACCTTCTTTCTCTCTCCCTAAAACCAATTTTTTTATTAATGGTTGACAGTTCACTCAGACTCGCTCTGATGACGGACACTTTCCACACAGTATGCCGACACACGGTGGTGACACCACTCGTGCTGCTAGAAATGATTTCACATAAAAAAAAAAAAATGGGGCATTTTGAAAGGGTGGAAAGGAATGGTTATACTCCCGTTCTTATATGACCAGTATGTTGCCTTCGCTAATTTATACTTTAGAGCCCACTGCAGTTGGATTTCTCCATACCTTTCATTCATCCATGCTATTTCCATAATGAAAGTAATAAACTTTGTATGAGAATTGCATTAATGGGCAGACAGAAAACGAAAGCATGCCAACGCCATGTTCGAATTGGGAACAGCATTGTTGTTTTGTGAGCTGTAAATTGTGTCCTTCTCATGAACACGTGCAGTCTGCTATCAGTACATTAAGATTATTTACTGCATGCGATGAGACACGTCCCATGATCTCATTCCTTTATTAACTGGAAGAGAATGAACTGAAGGCCACCAATAAAGATTAGGTGCTTCCATGTTCATAGGATAATACACAATGTAGCTACTGCCCGAGTAGTGTGCCATATGTAAGACAGGTTTTTGCACACACTGTGTTTGACGCAGGCCAACTAGCGTGAGACTCAAGACTGGTCATCTTTCATCGTAAAGCATCATTTTATTTTTATTAAATTAAATCTAGCGATTTTGCTCTCACATCCTCCTTTACGGCCTTCATAGGAGGTTGCTGCATACAGCAATGCAGTTTGGAAATAAAGTCACTTGAATAACAAATGACATTTTATGCTATTCAATGTCAAACCCACAAAGCAGTAGCATTGATATCCCTGTTCCAGTATGTTTACAGGCATTTTTCAATACAATTGTCTGTTATACTTGTTTCCAAATGATGAATCCTCTCAGTAAAGTTAAGTGATAGTTTTAACAAACAGCAGTAAAGTTTAAAAAAAAAGAACATTACAAGAGTTCAACGCTGCTGAACCAAATATTGAGCGAAACCATTAGCTGTGGGTGGCGGAGCGTTCTTCTCTTTTTAGTCTTCCTGAGCCCACGTGTAAAGTCCGCTTTAACCAAGCCGCATGAAAGTGCCTTAGTAGCCTATAGGGGTAACCTGAATTCCAGGGTCTTAGCAGGTTGATTCTGACATAACCGATCCTTGTGAAACCAGAGACCCAAGTTGGCAGCTCCTGCCAGCCCATCGCTCGCTTTTGTATCACGGGAGGTGCGATTTCACGCGCTGCGCAGCGGCTACGACAGCGTTACACCGACCGCTTGAGTTGGTAGCCCAGCTCTCATCTTAGTGTCACGTGGGGTGTTAGGTCACAGCGTCACGTGGGTAAGACGTGGCTACCGCCAAGTTACGCTGAAGGCTCGAAACCTATAGTAGTATTGCTTTCGCAATAAAGGATATGTCTTTTAACTTCTAATTTTGCAGACTTGAATTATATATAGGAATACTTAATTCACAGTTTACTTAAACTTAATTCACAGAATACTTAAATCACATAAAGCTGTTCACAGTTTAGTATATGAGCAAACATAGAAGTTTAAAATATAATTGAATTTTGGCTGCATGTATTTTTTTTTTTTTGCTATGATGTGTAACAGACTCGAACACATGAATCAGGAGTATTACCGTATTGCCGATATATTTGCAGTTATAATCACCAATGTATCATTTGTTGTGAGTTTTTTGCGAAAGCAATACTACGAGGTTTCGGCCCGTCGCATAGTTCTTGGCCGCAGTCGCGAATGACCTTGGATAGCCGCGAAGAAGACAAGGAACAGAAGGAAGCACATATACAGACTACATGTCCTGCACTGCCTGTTTCACATTTGGAGCGCCGTCTTGCCGTTGTCAGATTGGGAGGGGGATTGACACCCGATGCCCCAGAGTCACACATAACTCATCATGTATAACTCATCATCAGCCCATCATCATCCATTCAACACCTCCGGCAAGTTCCCCCCCAGGGCCAAGTGGGGTCTGGGAAAGTTCTTTAGTTCGAGGTGAGGGTCCTACCCGGACAAGGGGGCCGCCGCGTGATGCCCTCACAGGAGTGAGTGTCATCAAACGCAAAGACGGCCTGCAGCGCCATCGTGGCATCGAGGCAACGAGGCGAACCTTCATGACAGCACGAGTGTCACTAAGGACAACCAATCCCTGTGAGAAAATCATAATAACACAGAGAGTGTTCCACCCTTAACCGAGAAAATCACAGACGGCCCGCACCAAACCTTCGAGAACCTCTGCTCGCCAAGGATGCGACGTTCCCGCTGCAGGCAGAACCAGACCTCTTTCCGTATCTTTGCGATTACTTCATAGAGGCCCGGAACTCTGCTGTTGTATGCGGCCGCGCAGCGTGCCAGCCATACTTGGTACGCGCACTCCACGAGCAAGAGGACGAACTGGTTAACGGCCACGCCTGGCAACGGGTTCAGGTATTGCACGGTCTGGTAAGGTATACCCGGAAGCTGGAAGAGGTTAGCTACACGACGGAGAAGCGCTTCAGGAAGGAGACACCGAAAGAATATGTGCACAGTGTCCTCTCTACCACCACAAGCCGGACAAGTTGTTCGCAGGCTGGTCCGTGTAAACGCCGGCGCCTTAATGGGGAGGACTCCCCTGGCGAAGCGGTACATAAAGGACGCTCTGCTTGCTTCCAAAAAATCCGCTGTGATATACTGCCAGCTGGGCTTAACATTAGCAAGGTCGTAAAGACGGAGGTGAGGTGGGAGACTGGGAGTCAGAAGCCTAACTAGTTCCTTTAGGGGAACCGAAACCACATCAATGTCCGCCTCCTGCTTACGCAGACGCTCAAGGCAGGTAGCTGCCTGAGCATAAAAAGGGGAAGGAGAGCCAGATCGTGGCACGCAATGAGAATATGTGCTCTGGGCGAAAAGGCGGAGTCGAGTACTCAGAAAAAACGAAGTCTTCTCCCCGGCGTCACGTCAATTCATCTTAGCTCAAGGAGCCAAGAAGCGATAACAAGAATGCTCTCCGCGTTTCGAACCCGCATTGGTCGACTCGCTGTTCAGCCCAAGTCACTGCATATGTAGCCGGCGATGAAGCCCTTGAATACTGAGCTCTTTCTGAGGCATCAGCACTGTGGACATATTATGGCTTTTCAAGCGCTCATCTTTTAGTAAAAAATATGTTGACAAAGACCTAATCTGCTCACAATTTTCATTGCGATCACTCGAAACTGGGCTGGGTTGGTTGGTGTCTCGTTGCTCCCACGCGATATGCGACGCGACGCCCCCAAAAGCGGTCGCGCTATGCGGCTAGGTATTGAGATGGCGCTGCGCTGGAGGTTTGCGAGCTAGCACGTGTATAGAAGTCTATGCGTTATGATACACTGGTGCGGTGGCCTCGAATGGGAACCTTTCCTGCTTGTTGCCATTATGAGCGGCTAAGCCATTCTCGTGTTTTTTTAGTAGTGACTGCATAAAGCAGCACTTTTATTTCTAATGCGAAAAATGCTATCGGGAAGTTTTCTGGTGTCTTTTTTTTTTACGCAACAATGTTAAAGGTCACGTTCTCCGTTCACCAGAAAATCTTGTGTCGGCGTAGTGGACGAAAAATCACGAGCATGTCACTGGTAGACAGTCGCTGGAAGCTGACGTGGTCGGCTACTGACTGGCCGTATGGCTGGATGACGTTACATTTGGCAGGAGCTGCCAACTCGGGTCTCTCCTTTCTATGGGAGGATGGTGCCAAAATCAGCCTACCAGGACCGTTGCGTCCTAAGAAGACACTATACCCCTAGGCTCACACGCACACTCATATGGCTTAGTTAAAGCAGGGATTTATATGTGGAGTGGTAGCCTATACGCTATCGCGTGATGTAATTAAAGGCGAAGCTTAAGTGTCCCCATTAGTTTTCTTTTTTTTTTTTACAGTCTTTTGCTCGTCGTGTTCTACGCAGGCTTAATGGCATAATCACGTGGAAGTTCACATTATCGACAGCTTTACTTGTATGTGTGTTGTGTACTACAGAGCTCTCGTTTTTTAACATGTCACATCGTAAGCGTTGGATGTTGACCATGCTTTGGGAATACTTCTTCTGGCCAATGGTAAACATATTATAACTTAAAAAAGTTTAGCATTGGACTTGTGCGGGTCTCTAAACAACGCTCGCATCGAAACATGAAGCGGGAAGCTACGGAGCCAGCTTCCATGCTGAATCATTCCGCATGAAAAGCTATCACAATGACCCCTGACTACGGCGTAAATAATTGAAGTCCTTCGCGCTTGCAAGGAAGCGAAATTAATTTCAAACCCTAACAAATATTAGATGCAGCAGCAATAGTCTAGTTTTTATTCCCTTCGTTTAAGCAGATATAACATAGTGGTTTTTCCTAATTGTCAACGTATCAGTTAAATTAGAAGTTGATGTTTAGGTTGTTTGCAATTAATACGAGACTAGCTTTCAAAACGATGACATTGGATCAAGCAGCTACTGCCAATCGATTTAAAATCGAGAAACCCTCAAAGTGATTGGTAGTTTTTACTTTGAAAAAATCAAGTAAGGAAAGTATTTAGCTTTACTTTTCTGTACATTGCATAAACACTTAGCGATATTTCCCACCTTTGCCGCCCCCGACCGAAATGCATTGCGGAGAATAGACGTTTTCAAATCGAAATATAAAGTATGGGACTATACACACTATGAAGTTGTGTGTTTGACTATAAGGAGTGCTCGAACCGTACGTTACCAGATGCCATCATTTTGGCTATTACACCTATTTGCACTTGTACTAGGGGTGAAACAAAAATTACTTGCACAATATTTAGTAAAGGCGTGGAGAGCAGGGCACGAATGCGGTTCTTGAATACATATAGCGTACGTCGCCCATCTTTTATTAAAAACATCAATTTTAAACTGGTTAGTGACTGCAATAGCGTGAACGCTCCTATTGTGTCGCAGAATATTCAAGGCCCGTCTTTGCTCCAAGATAATCAACATCGGCCAACCGGCCATTTCAGGTCAAACCCCGATTGATTAAGCCAGATAACCCATTAAATATATAAGCATGTAACCGATAATCCTTTTTGTCTCTAAGGTATATAGTGTCAATGATCACATGCAAGATTAGACAAAGCGTTGAAATCAAATAAAAAAAAAAGCGATATTTTAGCAAATGGACCAAGGCTACGCTCATCGAACTCATGAAAGTTTCGGATGCAAGTTTCTTCGACGACATCTGATCGCGTGCAGTTAAATTCATTGCTAGAGGAGGGAATGGACGAGCCGACATTGGGAGGCAAGTGGCAGGTTACGTTCTTACTTTACTGGGATAATTCCATTTCCTAAACAGCACTTATTATGACTTAAAAAGTTGTCTAGACACGATGTCACGTTTATAAAACGTTAACCTAAAGTGAAGTGTTAAACTAACGCGCTACCGCGATATGACAAGCTTTCGAATATACTATTGTTGCGCGGCCACTATGCGCATGCGCGCATCTCGCCCGTAGCAATAATAATGGGTTCCATAACGATACTGCAAGGAATGCGCGTCACGGCATCTGCAAAATATGGCAGAATCTGGAGCACGTTAAGTTAGCGCCACACCACCCAGCTACGTATTTGGAGAGCGTTACTGAATATATCCATGCTTCTGGCTGCCAAGGTGTTCACCTCTTTTCAGAAAGAAAGATGAACATCAAAACAACAACAACGACAACAATAAAAAAGAAGCCCACATATTAGCTCCAGCTAGACAGACGCGCGTTTTCTTTGGTACGATCAGAATGATTATTTCGTATTGTGAAGGGCAGCAATTTTAGCTCCTCAGATATTTAATCTCTATGAGAATATTCTCAGAGCGACAGTGACGTCACCCGGCACTTCCGCTGCTGCAGTTTTCAGGGAATAGCAATACGCTTCGCTGTTGCTATCGCAATTCAACTAGGGTTAACCAGACTTAAACCACAACTGATTTTTCCTACTATTTCCTAACATTACTCATTCGTGAAATATTCCCGGTCCAAAATTTATTAGCTTTCAATTTTACTGCACCTCTTTCCCTACATCTTTTATATCTCCAGTCTCCTTACCTGGACGGCAGCACATTTTTGATTCTCTTTAATAAAGTGTTTCTCATGCTATGAAATTCTTTTTTTTTTCTTCTTCACCTAGGAAACTCTGCTGGCGTGTCAAACTCTCGTTCTGCGCGTTGCTAACGAACACGTACTGTAGAAATTCCTAATGAAAACGTTATATATCATACAGTCCACGTCAACATCATGGATGCTATTATTACACGTGCAGTGAACTCTGGCGAATTCCCTACTGTGAGTATGTACCATGTGCACCGCGGCGAGAAGAAGAAAGAGAAGCATTCGAATTTTCTGTCGGGGTAGCTGTCTGGAGAAAACTCGCCTACTCTTTGCAGTTAATCCTTGACCTGTGTCTCCCATGCAGCTGGATGATTCGACGACTTCGTCGTACAGCACGGAACAACCACTGGCTAGATCCAAGGGAGCGAAGCCGGCAGGTGACGAGATGACCGAGCATTCCCCGCCGCTGCCTGACAAGCTCGAGTGCGGTCCCAGGAACCGAAAGAACGCCGGATGGAAATCACAAAGCCCATCCGGCGTATCTACGCCCTCTGGGTCACGCCATCGCAGCCCAAAGGCTCGCAAGGGCAAGTTGAAAACCGCTAGTCCCCGATCTCCAAGCAGGGCCGGGACCCCTTTGACAGGTTCGCGGACGGATGTCTGGAGAAAGGCATGTACACCGGCCGGGATGCAGACGCCACAGAGTCAGCAGCCTTGGCCTAATCGTACTACACAAGGTAGGTGCAGCACGTACGTGTCTTCAAAGTAAATATTGCGCAGAAGTCAGCGTCTAGATGGCATAAATGCCACTATGCATGTTTGCTGCGCCATGTTTCGATGCCAAGCAGGCACACAGACCGCATGTTATCACTGAGGAAACCGTAATGAATCTGTTTCGTTTGGTTTGTTTTTATATCGCAATCTCTATTATTCGGTGTGCGACTTCAGATTTCGGCTCGCTGCGTTCGAATGACCTTAAGCTTGGTCCGAATGACCTTGAGTGCTTGTGTGACTGCACCGACATTTCCCTGAAACCAACTTCAACAAAAACCTGAAAAATCGTGCAATGAAAGGCAGTGTGATCTTGACTTAAGTGTCAGGTGCCCTCCTAAACGTGGGACAGATATCGTGCCTTCCTTGCCGCAAAAAATGACCTATACAGAAACTATAAAAAGTTGTACCCCTGCCTCCTTTTTTCTGGAGTTGCCTCGAGATGGAAGAAGAGAGCGCGTGGACTGGCAAAACTTGAAGTCCCCTTGCCGACTCTGTGCGACATAACGTCCTGAAGGGCGCAAGCCTGACCCGCGGCATACTGTGTCAGCGGTTTTCACCGCCTGAGAGGCAAAAGTGGAAGATGCCCTCCAAGAAGCCGTCCTGCCGCATGCATCGCGCTGAAACGACGGAGATCAAGCAGGAGCAGTTCTTTATGACAACTCCACCGGAAGGCTACCGCTTTTGAAAACCCGCGTGGGGTTGCTGCAAAGCTTTGGTGTGGCGGGCGGAATGCAAGCAGAACAGACTTGACGTGCGTGGTGTGCCAGAAAGCAAAATAGATCACAAAACACGCTGCTTTACTCTGTCCGATACTCCAAAGACAGCAGCAGGCCAGAATGACTTTCAAACAGACATTTGGTTTTGAAAGTCTTACACATTTACAACAAAGTTCAAGCCATGCTTCAACCCTCACAATGTTTCATCCCGATCTTCAAACGCAATATTTTCCTCCGGTAAATGTTCTGTCGTGTCCAAGGGCGTCGCAAAAGTCTTACTCAACTGCATGCACCACTTTACGTTAACGCGAGAGCGGCAAAGCCTCCGTTCAATGGGGAATCTGGTGATGCCAGCTGCTGGCGGTGCCATGTGCAGAACAGCTCAAAAAGGTTTGACGTCACACTTAGAGCTGCAGAATGAATGCAAAATGAATTTGTCTGAAACAGACATTCAGGCAGGGGCAGATCTGAACCGAAACCGGCAAACCTGATCCTACCTAAGACACGTTACTCGAAGGCCACACGTAGACACCTTCGCGTGGCATATTTAAAGCAGGTCTTTGCCCTATAACGTGTGACCTACAGCTTGTCGTGGTAAAAAAAAAAAAAACTACTTTTTGATAATGAGTACTCGTGAAAGTAGTGAGGCACAAGAAGGTAGTCATTTGGACATATAACAAAGCGTAAGTCGGTCAATAGTTAGTAGGTGAATGACGATTACGGAAGAGTTGCCTTTGATGGTAGCTATAGCACTGTTGGCGGGCGCCGTAACGATATGCAACACATTCAAAGCGTACGATACTGTCAAGTTATTAGCAAGGTGTGAAAGCCAGCCAAAGTAAGGCAAAATATTTGGCACTGCCCGCACGCATTGGTTTGTGGAAAAAGTAAAATAATGAAATGCAAAGCTACCACCACGAAAACGTATTTTGCTTGAGCTGTTCATCACATTATCTGAGTGTCTATCATGTTTAAACTTACTGTGGTGTCATGAAATAAATTGTTTCAGAGCGAATAACCTTTTTTTTTTTTTTTGCACAGAGAGTAGCTTTACAGGACCACCTAAATAACGTCGCAAAGTGACAAATAGTTTACAAACAAATGTACTGTGCGGTCAGATAAGTGGCGAGAGACAAGCACTAAACATCTATATAACATCATCTAAGAGAAGATGCGCAAAGCCTGTCAACTGTGGGGTGAAGAGAGGGGTGCGCGAAGACCATTTGTCGGCGCGAAGTATAGTGTGAAGACGTTGTACCCGTCATAAGTCTCGGAAATTTTTAATGAAACGTTCAACGTCCAAGCAGCCGCAAATAATTTTATATTAATGCACGAGAGTTAACGCGCCGAAGCGAAAAATGGTTGAAGCAAGCGTAAGAAAGAACTTAAGCGCATAATAATTGAATTTAATTGACAGCTGTGATAGTTCGGAAATTTATGGCAATGAATGTGTTTCGTTATTTCGAATAGGAATGCTGGATAGGCGTTTAGTGTACGCCTGCGCGTCACGGACGACCATGCAAATACACCCTGCCCGGCGAAGTGGCTCATTGACCAAAAGCTTTTTCGACACTGCAGAAACATCAACACAGCCAGGAAGAACCTCATAATGGCTCAGTAGAAAAATCTTTTGCATAGAGGTGGCATCAATGTCCACTTTACCGTAAGCGTAGTAAAAATAAAATGCAAAAATAAATATAGGCCAAATGCTGTTAATTCACATCTGTACCCGAAATGTGGGCTAGTAGTTGCATTTCCCATCGTTTTTAACTTCGAGCCGAATGCATATAAGGGCAGCTGCTACCTTGCTGGCTTGTGTGGGTCTTGGGCTTCTCTTCCTTTCTCGGACTATCTCCATAGTGCAATATCTGTTGCTTAACTTTTCACCGGCACAGTTTCTACACCTTGTTTACCTATGAATTCCTCTTTTCGGACACTGGACCAGGCGCCATACCTCGTTTAAATTTCTTTTATTATATCATTCACGGGGCTCATGTTGATGCGTTAGAATTTGAAGTCCCATCATAACGAAAATCCCTCCTTCGGTAAATCCCTGTGTACACAAAAGCCACTTGCAACGGTTGGCAAAGTAGATGAAATTAAAGCCTCCTCTGCCCTCATACGAAAGAGGGGGAGATGTTGCAAGGTGTTTCTACAGGAGCTGCGAAAAATATTACTTTGAAAACTCGGTAATAATTTGTAATAAATTACAAAGAATTACTCCGCAAAAATTAAAATGAGAATAATTCAGCAAAAATGAAAGCTGCTCTTAATGATTTACAAAAAGTAAACAAAAAAAAACGATAAATGATTTGGCTTCTTAGAGAAAAGCAATGCTGCTGAGCAGTTCGCTCATTTAGAGTTGACCAAAGAATGTCAGAAAGCTGGGCAGGTTGCACTATTGGATTATTGAGCAAAAAATGTTTACTGAGTACACAAATAGATTGGTGACGTTTATTAGAAATTACGAAATGGAGGAGTATTAGCGAATCAATTAAAAGCAAGCCAATGGCCTAATGCTAGCACATTTTCTGCGCAGCGTTAGAATAAAGCACGGCCTGAACTTTTCTATCCATGCAACTCCGTTACCTTACGTTGCGTTCTTCTTCGTCCAGCAGGCACAGACGCTCTGCGTCCCCCGGCCACTGGGGTGTCTGCTAAGAGCCCAGAACGACAGCCCAAGGAAGTCACAGCAGAGGCTGAGGGTTTTCGCAGGCCAGCCGTTCGATCCTCGCCACCGAGCCCCGGAGGAATCCCCCTTCGTGAATCGAGTACTGGGTTCCCCATTCTGATCGCACTCGGTCTCTCCGACAAACGCTTGAGTGATACTTTCTCGGTGAGTGTCCAGAGTTTCTGCGGCCCATTAGACCCACCGGTTACAATACTGAACTGAACCCTTATCAGCACACATTATACCACGTGGCGGCGTTAAGGGTCTCGTGTAGGAGAAAATGCGGCGCCGTAATTATAGTCAGTGCACGTGAACGAAACACCCTTATAGGTCGACATAATGATGATGTCACAGCCTGCTGCAATAATTTTCTTAGTGTTTTAAAAACAGAGACAGTACATTTTACACGGCACACAAGGGACAACCGCAAGACTTCACTAAGCGTCTACTGCATGAATGCATGGCATACGTAGCTTTCATTGAGCACGCAAACGCATCATCATTCGTAAAAGGTGCACCTGCTCCTTTCACCCTCCTGCGTGGCATGCGATTTCGTAGAGAATATAGTTCTTTCATTGCCAGTGGCAGGGAAGGGATGCTGACACACATGTCGCCCGCCTCGAAAATTTGAGACTTCAGTATTTTCGTTTCTTCCTTCTGCATTCAACAAAATCATTGTTTTAACGTTACAACCACATGACCATGACACTCGGAAAACCTTGGAAGGCTCTCCCCTGATGAGGTTGGTACAGGTGGGTCACCGCCGCTTGCGGCGGGGGCTAGCCTGACACCGAATTTTTATCTGTTGTAGGCCGTCATTGCACACGCCACCGCTGGTGGTGGAAGACGGCTGTTATTGCGGCGCGCGTCTTTCTTTTTCTCTTCCTTTTCTTTCTTCTCTATATTCTCTTCTATCTGCACGAGACAGTGGAGGTGGCTCAGCTACAGAGCCAGTAGCAGGCCCGTGCCTTTTCTTTTCCTTCTTCCTACAGCCACAACAACAACAACAACAAAACCTTGGGTTTATATGTATGGCGTTTGGTCTATGCTAGCGCGCGCGCGTGCGTGCATGTGTGTGTGTGTGTGTGTGTGTATGTGTGTGTGTGTGTGTGTGTGTGTGTGTGTGTGTGTGTGTGTGTGTGTGTGTGTGTGTGTGTGTGTGTGTGTGTGTGTGTGTGTGTGTGTGTGTGTGTGTGTGTGTGTGTGTGTGTGTGTGTGTGTGTGTGTGTGTGTGTGTGTGTGTGTGTGTGTGTGTGTGTGTGTGTGTGTGTGTGTGTGTGTGTGTGTGTGTGTGTGTGTGTGTGTGTGTGTGTGTGTGTGTGTGTGTGTGTGTGTGTGTGTGTGTGTGTGTTATTCGGAAGCTATTTGGAAGGCTATTAGGAAGGCTGTTGTACAAAGCTTTGATTACATTCTGGCCACCTGTGGTTTTTTAACCTTAGCTTAAATCCCAAAGCCATTAGCACCACGCGTTACGGCTCTTAAACCCCGCGCAGTGGCCGCAATAGTTCCCCGGTCTCGCGAAAAATGTGGTTGAGCACCGCAACTACTGCACCTCGGTGGAGGTCGGGATAGTACCCGGCTCTCTCGGCAATGGCGAAAACTTATGTGAAAGCAGCTCAAGAGGCTGACTGAAACACTGGAACGAGAGTTCTAAGAATGGCCGAGTAGTGTAAAACAGCGGAAGGCAAACCGGATCTTTCACATCACGTTTCAAAGCGAACTCAAGGCTCTTACTATGCTAAGTTCTTATTGCTGGCTCCGATTTCTCAAATCGCTTAGGAAAAAAATCGGGCGATATTTCTTGACATTTAGGTTTACTGTTAACAACTTTTTATTGGAAAATGAAGACCGGTGGCCTTAGCTTGAAGATGGGACTTCTGCATATGAAACGTTTAGACTGTGTGACTGCTAATCACAATATCCTAGCAATTTAAACAGATATCCCCTTCGCGTCGAAACAAATATGCGGCAACACATGCGCGCGACACAGGCGTACTGCAGGATTCTGCTCTTAGAACTGCGTTATCTAAATTAGCTTTTTTTTCGCTTTGTTATCGTGAGGTTTAAGTTTAAGCCACATATCATTCTGTTCCTACACAAAACTAATTATTTTAGAC
The DNA here is from genome assembly GCF_055883805.1 of Amblyomma maculatum. Lineage (NCBI taxonomy): Eukaryota > Metazoa > Arthropoda > Arachnida > Ixodida > Ixodidae > Amblyomma > Amblyomma maculatum. The sequence goes on along the minus strand of NC_139347.1, from coordinate 99,054,565 downwards.
CGACGAGAATCACTCGGAGACAATTATATATTTCTCGTGCTATGTTTTAGGTTGTGACAGCGTCATTATTGTCTTCTTTCAGGTCCCTTCGCGGTCCGTTTCTCGGTTGGAAAAGATTGTGGCCGCGACCGCGTGCATAACCCTCGTGGTCGTAGTGGTTCTTGGTGTCATGAAAATAATATGGCCTGTTCTACCAGACGTGTCCAAGGTGTGTTTCAGTCGCACGTGCCGCTTCTACGCCGACCGGCTCCTCTTGTCCATCAACAAGTCGGTAAATCCTTGCGACGACTTCACGCAATTCGTTTGCGGAGGCTGGCAACGGGAACATGCCCTGGATGTCTGGGAGGAGCATTTCGGCCGCATTTTGAGTGAGCTCCACCGACACTTGAAATCTATCAATTGGCGCGTGGTGGGGCAAAATGAATACCAGCGAGCAGCTGCCGTCTACCACAGCTGCGACTTCGTGTTTCGAGGCATGCGGGATGAGCTTCAAGCAGTCAAGGCCGCACTCAGCGACGCGGGCATCGTGTGGCCGAAGCCTTCCGCAGGAGCGGATGCCCTTTATACGATGCTCTACTGTTCGCTCAAGCTAGGTTGGGACTCTCTGCTCAGGTTTGGCGTCGAGCATTCTGGCGGCACAAATAAGCTGCTCGTGTCTCCTGGAAGGTCCTTACACATCGTGCTGTTCAGACAAGCGCCTAAAGAGGACGGATACTCGAAACAGATCTACTTCAACCTTCTGAGGGAGAGCTTCAGAGATGGTGGAGATGCGACCATCACAGTTACCTACGAGCACATGTCAGCTGTGTCCGAACCGGCACTTAACGAGCTCTCTGAAAACCACTTGTGGTACTACGAGCAGCGATATGAGGTTAACCTTACCGCGGAGGCCCTAGGCGTAGGACTTGCAGCAGCTCGCTTGACGGAAACCCTCAAAATGCTCAACCTCAGCCTGCCCAGCGGCCTGCAGATGGCAACCATGTATCCAATCTTTCTAGCAGCATTGCTCAGAATCTGGGAGCGGTACGGCGAGGACACTTTCCACTTATTTGTGTCGTGGTGCACGGTTCAGGTTGCTGCCCTGTATGCGAACAGGCGACTGATACTGAACTATTACAACCTAAATCTTGACAAAGCGCTCGTCTATCACACTGCGTTCTGCGTAAGCAGAGCTGCGTTCTTCTCGGCGAAAGCGGTATTTAATATCTTCAACACTCACGTCCAGCGAGGGAACGCAGCAGCCAGAAAGATGGCGATCGCGGTCCGGCTTGCTTTCTCCCGCCGCGTTTCCAGATGGCCTTCCTACAACGAAAGCGTAACCGTTGTCAGCAAATGGGACTCTCTCGAGACAGCTTTTCGTGCCTTCGAGAAGTTAGGTGTGCCTCAAGTGCCGGACATGACAGATTCGTTTGTGACAAATTGGCGAAATTCAGTGTTTGTCAGAAGTTCAGCTTTGGAAGCCAAAATATTGGAGTCGATATGCCAACTGTGGTTCTATAATGTGGACTGGCAGAAACCTGACTTCATGTTGATGCCCTACGCACTGACCTACCCATTTTTTGACACAGAGCTACCAGCACCTATTAACTACGGAGGTCTAGGATGGGAAATGGCTAGCGCACTGGGTTCACTCTTCCTTTCATCTTACAGGGAGCACAACGCAACAAAAGTGCTGACCGAGTGCATAGAGCCGCCAGACATAGCTGAAAGAAATCAATTCTACACGGCACGGGCCATTGGGTATGGCGCTCTTGTAGACGCTTTCAAGACGAGTGATGCCGCGCTGTCGAAGGCCATCCCGTCATTTGGGGACTATACGGACCTACAACTCCTCTTCATTGCCTCTTGTCACGGCCTCTGTCTCGGTGGCCTCAGCAACCAATACCCAGTATGCGACTTGTTTGCGCAACATATCCCCGAATTCTCAGAGGCTTTTCAGTGTGCTTCAAGGGACCCTATGAACCGTTTCGCATTTTGTCAGTTGCCGTGAAGATTGCAGCCTGGCATATTTACTTATTTATTTCAGATACTGTCAATTCCCATTGGGATTTTTATAGGATGGGCATATACCTAAAGGCATCTAGACTATAATAATGGCAATACAATGAGGTTACAAATACACGAGTATGAAAAAAAAAGTAGTTAGCAGGTAATAAACAATGTCAAATACAGCACATATGATTGACAATAATGCAGTTATAATTGGTAAATAATGTAGTGATACATTAGCTTGCTTATACAGTGATGTGAGTGGCCTGTTATATTTGGTTAGAGATTGTTTACTCATTGCGTAGTAGTTCTCCTATAAGGGTTACAACTTTCGGCAATGATGTGCTATTAGTCATGCGTGGATCCAAATCATTCCGTTCCTTAATTGTACATGAAAAAAACAATGAATGTCTCAAATACTCGGTGCGGAATGCATATTCTTTGAGAAATTTGCTGTGCTTATGACGGGAAGGTTGCATTCATCTAAGGATATATACAACGAGCTATCTGTGTTTGGTGTCAGTTCAGTTCAGTTTAGTCGTTCAGTCGTGTCCGACTCTTCGTGACCCTATGGACCATGTCACGCCACGCTTTCCGGTCTCTCACTATCTTCCTAACATCACATAACTTCATCTGCAGTGCCTCGAGGATGCCATCTAACCAACGCGTTCGCTGCCTACCCCTTCTCCGGCGACCCTCAACCTTTCCCAACATCAAATCTTTCTCCAGCGACTCCTCTCTTCTCATCAGATGACCAAAGTAGCTGAGCTTTAACTTTAAAATTTTACCCTCCAATGAGGTGTTTGGTGTATTGCGTGCTAACTGGAACAATAATTTTATTCGTCATAGCTTGGCGCGGTTTTGTGTAAAGCTAGAGGCCTTTTTAAGTAGATGAGATGGCGAATCAGTGATCCTATATTTAGTGAAAATATATATAACTGCCTTTCGCTGTACTCCTTCCATTTTATTAATGAGCTGATGTATATAAAGGAGCCAAATTGTGTTGCCAGATCCGAGAGCTGGTAGTATAATGTGTTATATGCTAATAGTTTTGTTTCTGATGGTGCTTCACGAAGTCATCTTCTCAAGAACAACAAGTATTTTAAAGTAGATACAAAACTAATAATATGAGATTCCCATATATTTTTTCTAAATAGATATCTTTTTTTTTATTGGGGGAGGGATGGGGGTCTATTAGTGTCATTATGATTAATTTGTGTAACTAATTGGGGCCTTTCGACGACCACAGAAAAACTTTATGTGAAAGAATAGTGCTGACAAACAAGGAGAATCTACCACCGACTGCTGTATTCGAAAACAGGTGCCTTTATTATTAATGTGCAATTTGCAAGCTTTTAGTTTTTAACTGACTCCCGTATGTCTATCGTTGGCGGCATCCTTACGTGCTTTTCATAGAATAGTATTTACCATTATTGTCATTTCGTTCTCTCTCTGTACAGGGTTAAGTTGATTAGCCGTGTGTCCGAGGCCCAGCGGAGTCGACTTTACACAGAGAGGAAAAAGAGAACAATTACGTCGAGCAGAAACTCAGGGCGGTCTCAGATGCATACGAAAAAACAGCGCTAACATTTTTATCGGAGGCTGTATTTGTACATACCGCAACTTGCATACTAGCTTTGGTGACGACGAACATTCTTGGTGCTGCCTACCAAACCTGAGCTATCCTGAAAATTTAGGCGAAATTGCTACATATATACGCAGCTGGTGAAGTGTAAGCGCGATGCAACAACTGAGAGAAGCATATGTAGGCACTTTGGGCTCTCATCAGATCTTGTGATAATGCGTTACGCTTTCGTAATGGCTAGATATGAGCCCTGCAAATGGCTATATAGCTTTGATGTTCGTACTGTCAGTGCCGCATTTAATTTATTTCTCCGCGCGACCATTCACGAGACCTTAGTTTTGGACAAAATACAGCACTGCATAGTACTACCCAGAAATGTGGCGCAACAAACACAATCACATGAGTAGAAAACACAGCACAGGCGTACACAACCCTCTGTAATATAGAACTGAACACACAGTTCCTCTTCACTACTCAGCTACAACATCCTCTTCTACAATCAGCTACATCTCCACACACCTCTTCTTTACCAAGCAGTTAGTAGCACAATCGTCCCAGTACAACACAACCATCGTCCAAGCATGACAGTCACAAAGTCCACCACATAGACACACACAATAGAAAAAAACCACCACACATGTGCAGTAAGACTGGTCTACCAATGCACCTCACCTGTGCAGTAGGACATTGGATTGGAAAACATTTATTGTCAGCAATGAGCGATTTGTGGGCACTACACTTAGATGACCTCAAGTCTGTTGCTCTCAGCGACCTTATGAGCCCACTCAGTAGCCCGAACTTTTGTCATCGGGTCTGAGCTGATCAGTATAGCCCCCCACCGCTCTAAAGAAGGGACTGGGTGTAGGTCCGCCAGTGGTGGCGCTGTTTTGCAGCTCCATAATATATGATCGTATCCGGCTATTTCGCCGCAGTGTTTAAAATTTGGATTGTATTGTGCTGGGTACATGTGTGATAATTTAGATGGGCTGAAGAAGGCACTCGTCTGGAGCCGACGCCAGGCTATTTCCCGCCTTTTGTCAAGTTTTTTGTCTGGTGGAGGTTATATCCGCCTATCTAGTTTAAAGGGATTAGTGTAGTCATGAAATGAGATACGTGCATCTCTCGAGAAATTGGGGGAATCAACCTGGCTCACTGCCATCACAGGTACATCCAAATCTCGAAAGCTATATAGCCATTTGCAGGGCTCAGGTCTGGCCATTACGAAAGCGTACCTAACGCATTATCACAAGATTAAACGTCCCGATGAGAGCGCAAAGTGCCTAAATATGCTTCTCTCAGTCCTTGCATCGCGCTTACACTTGCTTTACAAAGCGAAGAAGAGGTGTGTGGAGATGTACTTGGGTGTAGCATTTTTGACTGTCATGCTTGGACGATGTTTGCGTTCTGCTGGGATGATTGTGCTACTATCCGCTTGGCAAAGAAGTGGTGTGTGAAGAAGATGTACTTGGGTGTAGAAGAGGATGTTGTAGCTGAGTAGTGAGTCCCCCACTGTGGGTATGTGCCATTATAATGAGGGAGAAGAAGAAGAAGAAGAGGAAATGTGTGTTCAGTTCCATATTTATTTATTTATTTCCTCAAAGGTCTCGGTTGAGACATTACATGAGGGAGTGGACGGTATCTGGCAAACAATGGTAAAAAATGTTAAGATGAAAGGTTGGCGACGCTCCGCTTGAATTCTAGTGGGTTGATGATAATGGCAACTTCGGTGGACAGGTCATTCCAGTCTCGTGCAGTACGCTAAAAGAATGACTGCTAAAATGTCACAGTATGGGCTTGTAGGGGATACACAGCGTTACTGTGGCTGAACCGGGCGATGCGGTGGGCTCTTCTTATGTAGGGGTTATCAAGAGGCAAATAATGGAAAAATTTATGAAAAAGGTTAAGACGTGCTATCTTACGGCGCGAGGCTAGGGGGGGGGGGGGGGGGGGGGCAAGTTGATTCGAGTTTTTAGTGCTGAGATGCTTGAGTGGTAGGAATAATTTGATAGAATGAATCGTGTTGCGCGGTTCTGAACCAATTCGAGGGCGTTAGTAAGATTAACGTGGTGCGGATCAAAAATAGCGTTAGCATACTCAAGCTTGGGACGCACAAAGGTTTGAAAAGCAAGCTGTTTAATAGGGGGAGGAGCGAGTGAAAGGTTACGGCGTAAATAACCTAGAGCACAATTAGCAGAATTTATTATGTGATTAATATGACAGGTGTGTGGATTATATTACAGTTGGTAGTGTGCGCCTGTGTTGTGTTTTCTACTGATGTGATTGTATTTGTTGCGTCACATTTCTGGGTACTATGCAGCATCAACTCGCCGCTCAAGCTGTCATATTGGGATACAGCACTGCAAATTTTTGTCACTCTTTCCCAGTGCAGTGAGCATAAATAAGACATAGAGCCTACCGTTTTCCTATGTAGAAAATAGGCAATACCAAATTTGAAAAAAAGAAACCATTTTTTTCTTTTGCGATTCTAGCTATTTCTAGAGACATTCAATTCACGACTCCAGTAACTCATGCGGCAATGTACACAGCATGTGACCTTGATTTAAATATTATTTGACCTCTTTTTTCTTGCGTCAATATGCATGCACCCACATGTCAATACCACTAACAAGACAGGCCCCTACTACATAGTGGTTTGATCTGTACGGCAGTACTGACTCCCTTCGCTGAAGTTACGGCGGTGCAATTAGGGCCATCCACGAAAAACAAATACTGCGACTATGCAAGTATGTTCGAATAACTTTACTCGGAAGATTTATTTTCAGGTAAGAATCAATTTTTTTTATGAACACTCATCTAATGTTGCATGATTGTATTGTGATCATGGCTCCGATTTTTATGTGCACATTCCTCGACAGGTGAACTTTCAGTAAAGGTCGCGGTATTATCCACGGCAATATTTTTGTTTATTGATGTTTACTGTAACAATTTAGCCATGAAACCAACATTTCATTGCGCATAGAGTGGCTAATAGTGTGCTTCGCACTGTTGAATCTGTCTCGCTGTGTTTGCACACATAGCGAATTGGACTGTGGAAGTCGAAAGCGATCGATGTGAATTAGTATAAGCTAAAACTATTTGGCATACGATTTAATAAAAGTAGACTTGTTATCTTATATCGATGTATCGCACGCAGCATTCACTTTTCTCTAAGCTATACGCAGGCCACTCTGGTGAATGCTGTGCAATTCAAATAGCCTAAGAAACTGTCGAAATGTGGTTCCCGAGTCAAGACGGGGTCAACGCGGAGCGGCAGAAAGCTCTGCATGTAGACCACGCGTACGCACTTCGTCGCCATTAACGCTAGTGGACCTGATGCCGCTCAGGTGGTTGGAACCTTCATATAGCGCAGTCAGCTTCAAATAAACCGCAAGGGATCTCATAACTGTAGCAGTGGATAAAGAGCGGCTCCTTTCAGAAGGACCTGTTGCGCATGCGCAGTTGCACTCCACCACGTCGGACTCTTTGGTGAAATATCACGCTGCAAGGCTGATGTCCGCGCGCACAGGGTGACGATTTAGGCGTGGTTATCGTTATGGTTCTTCAGTCCGACCAAGGTGACGTAGCTGGCCGCTATAATCTGCTCGCTTTAGAGAAGAGGCTGCAATTCGTCGCTGCAGCCTACAAATATAAGCACGGCAACAAGCGAAAGTGCTGCCGGAGCCTCGAATCTGTCGATCGTCTTTGTTTGGAACATTTTACGACACCTAAAACGTTTTCCGGTGTTGCTAGTAGCAACAATACACCTTGTTTGCTGTGACAGTAAGCTGGTAACTGATTACGGCAGGTTGTCAGACTTGTACTACCTCATCATCTTCTTCACAGATTTCCCGTGGTTTTGTAGCAATTAGAAGACAGCACAATCCCTTCCCCTTCCTCCGCCAGAAAAAGAAAAAAGAAAGAAAGAAAAAAGACCGCAGGATTATTCATTAAATATATAATTTTTGTAACTATACCGTTTCACAGTGGACAGTAGAGAGCGCTTGGAATTTACATCTTATATTGCAGTAAATTTGTATCCTACCGGAAAACTAAGAGGTGCAGTGCTGAATTCTCCACTTTGGTCGAAGTAAAGCTAATCTGTGCGAGTTAAAAAGCTAAAATAATCACTTCCAGGAATGGCTCCTCTCTTGTAATACCTAAAACGACAATATGTGATGCTTGTTGCAATGCTGCTTGTGTTGATTTTGTTGTGACTGATGAAATGAAATCTAAATCTAGAAATCTAATATACAGATGTGTATTGTACGTTCATTGGTTGCGAAAAGTGTGCGGAAAGGAAGGTCCCGCTTTGCAAGTAGAATTATTAGGAGTATAGTTGACAATGTGACATGCCGCTGACTAAATTTAGGATTAATTTCATCAAAAATGAAGCGCCACATGGCGCAACGATTGAGTCGGAATAAAATATATGAAGGGTCAAATTCCGAGTAACTGTCTCATCAACTAAACTGAATGATGCTAGTGAGAAAAATAACTGACTTACGCAGATCCACACAAAAAGCTTCTGTTACCCTTACTGTTTCAAAACCCGGCACCAAAGCCGCTACAGATAGAATGGACTGCAAATTCTGTGAAATGTATTTCAGCTATTTTATTGCGAAAGCAATACTGCTAGCACTTTTCTGCCGTCGGTGGAGGTCGTTCCTTCGCTCCGGCGCAGCTGCGGCGCAGGACCACGCAACAGCGTGACGTCACGACCAGAGGAGAGCAGGGGCCCCAGCTCATCTCTTCGGCCGTAGTCGTTCCTTCGCTCGGCGCGGCGGCTACCACCACGGCCTGTCTCGAGGGAGAGAGCGCTTCTCTTCTCTTACGGCTTCTCCAATGGGGTCTGTTTCCACCGCCCACCGCGCCTCGGTGGGGTCGCCACCGCCCCACTGCTGCTCCTCCGCTACAGCCATTCACGCGCAAAGGAAACACGTGCTCGCTTTTAGCTTCGCCCGCGTCAGTTGCAACCGGCAGGTCCTGACATTTCGCCCCTTATGGCTTATGCAAAGTCCGTAATCAACATAGAACATTTATCGTGTACGAGGAATAAAATACAGTCAACACTCCGCTCAAGCGCGCGCTCCTTCGTCAGTGCGGCCGCGCACGGTCGCATGAAGCTTCGGGTACACTTCAACATTTTTTACCCCTAAGTTTTGTACAAAAATAAATTTACCAGGCTATGCGATGTGACTTTGAATGTTTTAAGCAGGTGTAGCGCGACCTGACGTGAGTGCATGGTGAACTGTTGGGTGGAAATTATTTCAACCTCTACCGTTTTCGTTTACATCAGAAGAGGCACCGGCAAAAATTCATGGCGCGTCTCAGCTAGATTCAGAGTAAAGAACAAAAATTTACTCATACATATAGTAAAAATTTCACTTGTCTAGTGGAGTGGGCTGTTCTAGCTTCGTTCAAAACACATCAGTCGGTTGAAAGACCGACGATGTATATGTAGTCTCGCGACTACTTTTAATCAAGGAAATGGGCATAAACAGTTAAGCAGAATCGAAAAGAGCGGCAAAAAATAAAAAAATGTGTCCTTCAATTACACATTGCACTCTATATTCATCAATTCAGCAAAATGCGACATGCGTCTAGAAAAATCAGTCTCAAAATCTTCCTGCACGGCTTTTGCACATAAGGAGTTGGCCTCTCGGTCTTTTCTGTCACTTTCCTGGTAGAATTAATTGAGAAGAAGAATTCTGAGAAATTTTTCAAATATCAAAGAAGCGGACCTAATAACATAGCGTTTGTCAATTCCTTTCGGGCAACTCAGTGTTGAATTCTGAAATGCTGACTGAATCAGGATCTTAAGTACTTCGAGAACATGTGTAGTAGGTGCACGGCAGCTCTTTCGAAAAAAAAAAAAGTTTGTCCAATAGGGCAACAAGGTCTGGTTTCGGATAATGCAGTCCACTAGAACATTGTCCTCGTAGAAGAGCGTACTGCATGGGGCTGCTTCTTTCGCTAGTTTCAAGAAGAATAGCGCAAGCGTCACACCCGAAGTTGATTAACTAAACGATATATCCAGCGACGTAAGGTGAACCGGAATATGTGACAGTGGGAAATGGGATGGTAGGAGATGCCATCACTTCCTTCAGTGCCTTTGCTCTCAGATGAAACGTTCGTCTTGACAATCTAGTCATGTGGCGCTAGCTGTTACGGCCTTCGCATCTAGCATAATGTTATTCCCTTCCGCACATTAACCTTACTTTCCCGAAGAGAGCCTCAATGGGTCGCTATAGTGAGTGTGTCCTTCTTTAACGCTTTAGAAGTTTCTTGCATACTTTCGATATAGCAGGTGAACTCATTTGTAGGTCACTGCATCGAGTATCACCTTCATCATTTATTGGCCTCTTTTTACCACTTCGAGCACAAGTGGTGTCATGAATATCAAACCATTTTTTATTGTTTTCATAATAAGATTAATATCATGTAAAAATTTTATTAAAACCATGTTTATTTGCAAAATTAAAATAATGCTTATAATGTACACATTGCCTAATATATGAATTGTAGTAACATTTAAAACTCAACCCTACAACGTTTACTTTGACTGTTATACTAATACTTTATATCATGCAAGCATTTTGCAATTTACATTACATTTTTATGAAATTATTTTCATCTTCGGTGCTACATGAATGGTTTCGCATCTAGCGCTGAAAGCCGGTTTTGCTGTTGCAGACGAGTTGCTGTCATGTTAGCCTTGAAGAAGCTTCGACGTGATCAGTTTTTTTTTCTTTTTTTGTTATTCGTGTGCAGGCTTGGGAAAAATTCGGATTAAAATGGACAAAAGTAGCTACCATGCCGCAATGCATGTCATAAGCTTGTAGAACATTTGCAGAGCGACAGTGTTTTTATATAAAGACTCCGTTCACGTGTAAAGTACGCTGACATGCCGCTGGAGTATCTACCTTCCGTGTTCTTTTATTTCGGGGCTGCACACACCACGAAACAAGCGACCGACAGCGCGAAACCATGCAAAAGCCACCCGCCGCCGCTGAAGCAGATGCGGAGCGAACAGTGAGCAGGTCGCGCCCATTGCGGTGGCGGAGAGCGTGACTCTAGGAGAAAAGTTCCCATTGTTCACGCGGCGATTGAGAAGGCCGTAAGAAAGAGCGCGCGCTTTCCCTCGAGACCGGCCGTGCCACCACTTGACGGCCTCCTCAGCCCGCCGCGTGAGGGCGCTCCGCCGGAGCTTAGTCATGTTGAGGAGTTGTACAAGGCGTGTCGCTGGTGCGACGTGCTGCGGGCGTCGTGCCGAGGAGACAGATGAAGAAAGGCAAGAGGGGTTGGCTAAGCAATGCGCCTATGCCGCAGAATGGCGAGCCCGGCGGCGTTCTACAAGTTCAGTGAGCGAAAGTAGATGAGTAGAGCAGAGCGATATAATTACCACAGAAGAAAGCGCCGTGTAGAAGAACCTTGGGACCGGAGAGAAAAACGACTTGCTAAAAGAAGAAATACGTATGAAGAGAAGAAGCAGAACGTTGTGGTGAACCGAGGCGGCGACATTATGGCTCAACGACTGGAAGAACAAGAGATGAGAGTCGGCGAGTTTGAGTGAAAAAAAAAAAAGGCGAAGCCATGCCAAACTACGAGCAGAGCCAAGCGCAGCCAGGGAGTTATTGCTTTCGCAATCACTCACACTTAACCAGAGCGAAGCCACAACTAATTTTTTTAGGTAACATGACAAAGATTTCTTTTTTCGTATGAACTGGCAAATAACGATGCGTGAAATTTTTAGACCATATTCTGCAGTTTTGTTTGTATCCCATCTGCTGGCACTATACTCCACGAGCGCAGAAAGTGCTTCTTCGTTATGATTCTATGCACTCGAAGAGAGTTAAGGGAGCCCTATAGCCAGCTGGTGCCTAGAATCTGATCTGACAGTCATGCCTGCGCGCAATGCACACCAGCTTCAAAAAATGTTAGAGAGCACTTTGGGCCACTGAAGTGTGATGAGGCGAAATCCATTATAGTACGGTGAATCGTAACGCTCCACTACGGCACCTCTATCTCCCTCTCTTCTTTCACTCCCACCTTCCTCCCTTCTTTTACGGCGTGGTACATCTGTCTGCGGAGAATCGTGACCGATGCTGCGCCTTTTCTATCTAGTAAATGAATTTCAAACGCCGTTCTTGCTTGCTGTACTAACGCTTCCTAGATATCCAGGTTGATTGGTTGATTTGTGGAGTTTAACGTCCCAAAGCGACTGAGGCTATGAGAGACGCCGTAGTGGAGGACTCCAGAAATTTCGACCACCTGGGGTTCTTTAACGTGCACTGACATCGCACAGCCTAGATATCTAGGTCTGCTTCTAGGTCTGCTTCTGTTTGCTGTGTGGTGCGGCGTTCGAGGAAGCGGCAAATGAAAGGCGCTGCACGGACGCCTGGATAGGACGCCCGGCGGAGTCAGCTTCGTCTGTGCATGAATCGCCTGGATGACGTCATCACCAGTCCTGACGGTACATCGCGCGCCCCTTGTAGAACACAACCAGCATTTCATTGAAGGCGTCAATGTTCACCGGGCCTTCTATAATTCATTTACAGGAAATGAAAGGTGCAGTATCTGTCCCTCGCGGAATCCCGCAATCCTCACGATAGAGAATGGGAGTTATATGAACGTTTTACCATCCGGGGCGTGGCACAGTTGGTAAAGAGCTCGGCTTGGGATCCAAGGGATGGTGGTTCGATACTGGGTGGAGACAAGATTTATTTATTTATTTATTTTAATTATCTCCCTCATGGAATGGCCATATATGGTGCTCTCTCGAAAGTGTGACACCCTCTGCTGACAGCCTCTACCAACAGCTCTTGCTGACAACGATGAGTCATTGAAGGCTTTAGCCTTAATAATCAAGTTAACAGGTAGTTTTCAGCCGGCTTCCCCAGCTTGATCATTTCATCTGTAGCTGACAACTTACTTAGAAGGTTAACAATGAAAACCGGCAATAAGAATGAGCGCATGCTCAGAAAGAGGGCCACGGTTATACCGTATATACATCCACAAAGTCGCTCATGCCCGACAAGAGGACAGTGGGGCGTCCCCATGCTTTGTTAAGCGGCACGAAAGATTGCCGGGTTATGTAAGAGAAATAGCGGTGAAAGAGATTAACGAAAAGGATGCAATATATGAAACATGTCGAAACATAATGTGTCTTGGGCGTGGTTTATGAAATCCCACTCAAGTGTGGAAGCGTGTATGTTCGCCATACAGCATGCTGCGTGAATGAATGCGCAGGGGAGCATGTTCGGTCGATTCGGACTAAAGAATGAGAAAAATTGCCCGCTCATTGCATTTTCTCGAATTCTGAGTGAGATATGTGCGTGTTTTCCCAACGGTAAGTTGATCTTTCCAAGCATTAACTGGAACTCATTAGCCGTCCCTCCCAGTAACACCGAAGCTCATGCTTTTCTCCACTCCTGTCTTGATAATTCGTTACCGCAGCTCGTTCATTTGTCTACGCGATCCTCAACCATTTCTGCTAACATTTTGGACCTTGTGTTGTCAACCGGTCCCGACATCTGCTCCGACTTAAATCACCTTGATTGGCTTTCTGACCATGCCATTATAACTGGCAATCTCTCTTGCTCTTTCAACAAAAAGAACATAAGAACAAAACAAATCCGATGCTAAAATAAGGGCGGCTATGTGTCTATTAATAACAAACTGCATCTTTCTTTCCCTGGAGTTCCTGGATGATTTATCTCGCTCTGTTGAAGAAAATTGGATACTTTTCAAAGATACACTCAATGACCTTATCAATAACTTCATCCCAGTAGTTACAATCAAAGAGAATAAATGTGCACCTTGGTTCAACCAACAGCTTCGTCGACTAAGCAATAAAAAGAAGCGCCTTTACAGGCAAGCAGATAAGAACCGTCTTTCGAGTGCGTGGAAAAAAATACAAGGAATGCGACAAGCTTTACCAAACGCCTCTCAAGTCAACCAGGTGCCACTTTTTCATTAAGGACTTATCATCTATGTTAGCAAATAACCCTCGCCGTTTCTGGAAAGTGATAAACCCAAATAGCAATCCCGATATAGTTCTTACTGATAATGATGGTTTCCAGTTCCTGAAGCCCACTGTGTTCAGCTATTTAACGACGCGTTCTCTTCCGTTTTCACTAATGAACACACCTCGTCAGCGCCTAGCTTAAATAATATTCCTAACATATCAATGTCCGAAATATTAGTCAGTCAAACTGGTATATTATGCCTACTTAATAATCTTAAGATTTCTACCAATTCTGACCAACATGGCTTCAATCATAAAATACTCAAAAGCACATCGCATTCCATTTGTTCAATAATAACTGCCCTGTTCTCTCAATCATTATCATCTGGTCTCATACCTCATGACTGGTGTGTTGCCAAAGTAATACCGATCTTCAAAACCGGTGATCGTTCTTCTCCGCTTAACTATCGCCCTATCTCACTAACGAATACTTTCTGCAGACTTCTTGAACACGTCATTCACAGCCAAATTTTTAAGTACCTGGAAGACAATAACATAATTTTCAAATACCAGCACGGTTTTCGCAACGGCTTCTCTTGTGACACACAACTCGCCGGATTCGTTCATGATTTGCATTCATCCATTGATGCTGGTGGTCAAATTGATGCCGTTTTTCTCGATTTTTCAAAAGCTTTCGACCGTGGTCCTCATCATAGGCTTATACTCAAACTCAGTTGAATATTCAACCTACTGTTGTTACTTGGATTGCGGATTTCCTCAGCTCTAGACTTCAGTTCACCTCCATTAATAACTACAACTCCACTCACTCTAAAGTCACTTCTGGGGTACCACAGGGGAGCGTACTTGGCCCACTCCTTTCTTTAATATATAATAATGATCGACCCAACTCTGTGCATTCTTGAATTAGGCTCTTTGCGGATGACTGCGTAATATACCGAAATATTTTTTCTTTCACTGACCAACAATGTTTGCAAACTGACTTTGAATGCAGTAAGTGCATGGTGCACAGCTTGGCTTATGCCACTTAATGCTTCCAAAACTAAGCTTTTGTCTTTAACTCGCAGCGCTCGCATTCCCACAACTTATTTTCTAAATAACAACTCTGTCGAACTTGCTACTACCTACAAGTACCTTGGAGTTCATCTGCAATCTGACTTAACAATGCACAACCACATTAATATAACTTTAGCATCCACCAACCCCTCACTCGGCCTTCTAAATCACACCTGAAGAAACTAGCGTTCCTCACACTCATTCGTCCGAAGATTGAATATGCATCAGCCATCTGGGATCCTGAACAAGCCTATCTCATAGCTAACATTGAGTACTTGCAGAACCGTGCTGCGCGTTTTATTTATTCTGACTACTCACATACTACCAGTGTCACTGCCCTAAAAAATCGCGCCGAATTAGAAGACTTGTCTCTCCGCCGCAAGCTATCACGGTTAGCACTTTCTCGTAAACTGTATCACCATACATCGCTCCACCACGATATTTTCCTATCACCATCGGCCTTCTTTCCACGGCATTCTTCTCAATGGCAACGGAAATACTCCAGTGTGGTTTGCGCAGGTCTACTGGAGAGTAAGGTGACGATTATTTGCGCAGTAATGTACAATAGAACACGATTAATAGAGGGAAAAAAGTACCCAACTAAATTTTAATCTTTCGCTTTAGTGAGCATTATTACAAGTCAAACTTGATGACATTCAACAGCGACAATAAGCCCAATTTCTAAAATTTATCAATTGGGGCCGTGGTTGAAAACCTCGAAACCGAAAAGGATGCTTTTGAAAGTTCTTCAAGGCAGCTCCCCATGCCATCTAGGTATGAAAGCACGTCACTTGAATGAAATACAAGTGCATTTTCTTCATTTGTAACAGAGAAGATGTTTATGAGATTACTGTGGCAATAATACTTGAAGAAATGCCCTTTTGGGGACGTCAGACTGGCTTATTAATAAAGCCGTATATTTCCCGTTCGATACATTGAATAGCTATTCCGATTCTAAAATCATATAAATCTGATTCGCCCCTAATCTTCAAAGCCTTCTTCAATTTAGGAGTATATAGTGCTGTCCCTTAAAGTAAAAAATTAAAATCATGATTAGGTAATTTTACTCAATCATCCTTTTATTGCAGATTACAGTGGAAATGATACCCATATTCTCTTACAAGGAACCTGTCCAAGCTGCGCAGGCTACTCTTTACATATTTTGAAGCGAAAATGTGTAATGAATAATTCTGAACTATACCGGTAACCGGTCAACTCCTCCTCGTAAGCTCAGCGCCATAATCTTACCGAACGAGTACGTGCAGTCGGAGTTTGGTGTCCACAGAAAGCGGAAAAAACACGGCTTCGTAACGCATGGATCCCACGTTGTGTATTTAAGCATGCGCACCACGCGTGACTTAATCATCCTGCGGGGAACTCCGTGCATGATTAAAAAAAAAAAACGCAGAACTAATGCAATCCTGTTGCTTCTAAGAAACGTAAATGCGGTTTTATCCTATCAGCATTTAAAAATCAAAACATCAAGGAAAGAACGTACTAATTCCTTGCCCGCCCCACGATGGCGACGAAAATGAAATGTTGCCGTTCAAGGCCGTCCGGATAGTGTCCCAGGGAAGAAACTTGCGCTTGCTGTTAACGTAAAACAAGAACTGTGAGCTCAAGAGAGCACGGAGGCAACGCTACTACATCTCGGGTGGCCGTCTGACTTGCAATATGGAGCAAACGAAGTGAGAAACTAAGCTATGGCACCCACATACCATGAAACTACTCATGTCTCTGCTTTTCTTGTTTTGCAACAGTCTACCTATATGCCTGCGGGAGTTTTGTGAGTATATACATATATTTTAGAGCAGGTGTCTGCCGATTCCAGCCTTGATGAAAATGTCGAGGTGACTAATTCGTGTAAAAGTCCTCTACTTCACAAAATGCAATATAACAGTGAGTAATTAGCCCGACTGCGTCACGACTTTTCAAACAAAGTGTGACGGATGAACATGGCAAGTATTAGAAAATAAGATCATTTTGAGCTCAGTGATGTTCCCTCTTGCCCTCATATCGAAACATGACGGATATTTTAGTAACGAAGTGCTGCGATGATTGCGCGGAGCGTCTTCTTGTTTCCATCCTGAAAACCTTACAGCACCGTCCCCTTCAGTCTTGAAAATGGACTTGTGCTAAGTTCTGCCATATTGAAGCTGTCTAATATAGCAATGCCGCGTTTGTTTTGTGTTTATGTCGAACAAGATAAGCTTGTTGTCCTTTCCTACCATAGTAAATATTCGCAGGTATATAATAGAGCGTCGTCTTTCATGCGTGTTTGAATGAGGCTGGGATGGATGTGAATTCAGCAGTTGTTTCGTTGACGTAATCGACAGACAGTGTTCTCTTTATCTTTTTACGGAATGTTCGGGGTCGCTAGGACGTGCACTGTTAGAGCAAAAGAGCGCTAAGGCTTATATGCAGTCAATATCTCTGCATTAGCGCAGTCAGATAAAGAAAGAAACTAAACGACCTAGCGCTGCTGGTGTGAAATGCGTGGACTGCACGTTCAATATGTTTACTCATGCGCATCACAAAATCTTAGTCAGTCTTTGGGAAACTCCATACCTGTACAGGTCAAAATAAGCAAGAACAAGGCCATCGCACAACACGTAATCTGTTCTATCACTCCAGTATTGAAAAAAATAAAAATAAAAAACGAAACGTCTTTCTGCCCGGAGGGAAAACAACACTAATAAGGAAAAGAAGGCTAAATCCATCAATTTCCTCCCCGCCGGTGAAAAAGACAGGCTCTCGTTCAAGGCCGTCCGGAGAGTGTTGCAAAACAGGTGAAGTGTGCAGGCAGGGTGTTTATTCATACCCAGCAACACAGAGCCGTTCCAGGTAGGCTCAGTGCGCTCTTTCTTAACGCAATACAAGTACTGCGAGCTCGAGGGGGCACAGAGGCAGCACAACTATTTCTCTACCGGCCTTCTCAATTGACCAAACAGAGTGAGCACCCCATCTATATCACCCATTGTCTCCGAAACGTACTTGCCGCTGCAGTTTCTGTTCTGTTTGATTTTCTCATAACAGCCTAGCCTAGCTGTTAGTGGGGCTCCGAGTGTTTTGTGGGTCGTCCATAACTGTTCAGTGTTTCAGCTTGGGCCAAGGTGTTGAAATCATAAATGCATGTAAGATGTTTCAATTTTGAAAGATATATAGTTTAACAGTGTGTCATCGTGCTCAGCTCCTGGATGGTTTCTCACACGTAGTAAGCCTAAAAAAAAAATAAGAAAAACTTAGACTTCACTTATGTTCCTTAACTCTGTCTCCCCGAAACGTAATATAGATATGGATGATGCAGGCAGCGCCGCTA
This sequence comes from Amblyomma maculatum, assembly GCF_055883805.1. Lineage (NCBI taxonomy): Eukaryota > Metazoa > Arthropoda > Arachnida > Ixodida > Ixodidae > Amblyomma > Amblyomma maculatum. The sequence continues at coordinate 99,036,631 of NC_139347.1, read as the reverse complement.
TTATTGTGCACACAGTCCCCGTGTTTATACACTGAAAACTGCACTGCATATTTCCTTTGAAGCGGCCCTAGGCCTCATAAAATATCCATTCACAGGGAGCCACTCCGATTTATAGTTTTTATTTACCTTAAGAAACGCAAAGAATCCCTTTAAACTAATCAAACGAAAGCCTGTTGATGACCTGTAGAGGTAACGTCTCCGAGTGATCACCTAATTAATGGTCATATACTCGGTTCCCATACAGTTACCTGAACTTCCTTTTCAGCGCAAGGTCTGTTTCAATGATTTTGCGATCTTTATCTAACATTTCTCACATATTTAGGTTAGTTTCAATTTTATCTTACGTCACTACTCTCTCGACTACAAACATGTTCTGTGCAAAACTGCGTCAAACAACGCTGACAACTACGGGAATGTTTGCGTTGAAAGGCACCTGCAAGGCTATTCTATTATAAAACATTATTTTAACAATTTTGTTTAATCTGTATTTAGAGGCGCAGGAATATTTTTATGCGCTTGTGGGACCAGATAAGCTTTTATCTGTTCCGAGAATGCGCTCCAAAGTTGTGGTGCGTATGTTGTAGTGTCATCTTTTATACTCCACCCCAGTATTTCTCTTCATCACTATACCAAAGCTGTGATGAGTGCAGATGCGACATTCTCATGAGGCTCAAAGTGCCAGTATGAAATGACCATACGAGCAATGAGATATCATGTTTTAAAATGCCCAATAGACAAACGCTACTTCAAATTAACGTACATACCCTCGCGTTGCATACGATATTCTTCAGTTTAGATATCGCGGTACTTCAATGTCATAAAATTGCGTTGACAGCATGGCGGCGCGCTTCAAAACAGGTTGTCTTGCTTCGGTCTGAACTCGTCGTACTTACTGTGTTCTTCTTTGCATTCGTTAATCATACACGGTGCATCAGCCTTTCATTCGATTTCGTTTCATCTACCGCAGCATCCAGGAGCGATTAATAACAATCGTTTTTGATTTCGCCCGATAATTTTGTCTCTCCTAGGCCTAAAAAAGAAAGTTGCTCTTTGACAAAAATGGTTTCTGTCTAGGTGGCGCTACTAGTCCGACATTGCCACTGCGACTTCGTTTCTACATGCTGAGCTAAAAGTGGGGATGTGATAAAGAGCGTAACATCGTTCAAAATGCGGTTCTGAAACTTCTGAATGCTCTTTCCTGGGTTTGCTATGTGGCACCGTGCATTTGTAATCTTTTCTAACAATATATGCATAAGCTGTGATAATTCGACGTGTAGATAACGTGGCGCTTCGAAACACCTTAACTCATTCTCCTGAATGGCTGATAAGCCTCCTTGCTTTCATAGTGCTGAAAGTTAATTTTAGAGATGCCGTATACTTGTCTCTGGTTGCGACGGATTTTTCTCTGAATTCAGCAGATCCTTGTTTGAAACACTGAAAAATAGTACACTTCATTTCTGTTTTCGAGTCAGTTTAGAGGCAAAGGCAGTCCCCCGATTCTTAATTTTTTTTTCTTTTCTGACCAAACTCTTTTCGTTGCCATCGTTGTTGTGCAGTGGTATCCTTAAACGCCCCCTTGGTTTAAAGCAAGACGTTAGAACGATATATATAAAAAAGAGGATTCTAAACATGCTTGCTAGCCTTACAGCTCAAATATGGGCTATGTGGTTGGAATATGCAATAGATGGACGTATTATGCAGTGTTTCCGCTTTATAGACGCTAATAATTCTCTAGTTACATTATTAATAGAAACAGAGATAAGTGAGTTGGACGATTAAAACACCCCTTCACAGTTAACCTGAGTCCAAGCCAGGTGAATTTGGTCAATTTCCGATTTCTTCTAAACTTGCCCACTAATGTAACCGCTGCTTTTAGTCCTGCACACGGCGACAAGAAAAATAATAGGTCGCACGCTGACTGTGAGTAGATAATACTGGGTAATTGCTGAGGTAAACTTGATGTGCGGGCGACACTTTGCCCATTGTCTTTGTAAGTCATTTGCAGATGCATAAAAAAAAAAAGAAAAAAAGGACGTGATCCGTCACTATAAAGGCCCACAAAAATTAATTTAGAGGAGAAAGTTCCTTGCTCAAGAAGAAATTGATTCCCATGCATGCGCGCACTTTTGCGTTTGTGAATTTGTTTTACTAATAATTAAGAAAGTGCCACATAAAATGGCAGCTAACAGCAGATCATGCCTGGGAAAGTATAGGAGATTCGGTGTTAGTCATTGTGACGTAATTAACATAGTCATGACGGTAGTCGGTTGTGAAAGTATAAAAGTCGCATGTCGCCATTAGAATCTAAACACAAGACGTTCGAATTTAACGCCCGGTGCTCTGGCGACTGAGCAACGTTGACAGCTATTCAGTCTTCTACAATATTAGGTATTTTTATGCTGCGTGTAACATACCCTTTAGTGTTCGCCAGCACCATGCTTGTCCATGGCGGCAGGTCGTCATATCTATTCGACCTCGAAACTCATTAATGCACCATTTACAACATGCATCATTGCGCTAGATTCAACAGAAAACATATAGTGACAACAAGAAAAATAATTTTTTATATAATTTCATTACTTATCACGAGTGTCACATAGAACATCAGCTAACGGGCGGAGTTGGAGCTATGTGATAGTTTCCACAGGTCACTTATGGCATCTAGGCTGCCAGATCCGAGGACATCGTGAGGCTAAACAGCAAACTAATGTAGGGAAAATGGCAGCTTATTACGAACAATCTTCCCACAAGAGCCATCCTTCATACAAGCCCGGACCATTTCAAGAAAGCCATAGAGACATTGTTTTATTAACACCAGGCTGTTTGCCCACCCCTAATGTAAAGCCCTCACCTAAGGACCCTTGAGGTATCCGAAATGAATAAATAAAATAAATATAAGGAGAAGGCCAGCAGTCACACACATCAGGGGAAGCCTATGGGAGTTTTTAATCAAGGTCCAAAAAACAGCGATACGTTTTACATTTTCGGAGTATTTATATTATACAAGCTTTATTCCATTTAAAAATAAGGGTAACCTTCGCAGTATAGAATCTGTACGGGAAATTACCAGACTCTGCCTTCTTCTATATTCTATCATTCACCCCTCAATCATTTTTTATCACTCCTACGCATCGTCACTCAGTTAGAGTAAACCACCCAGAAGCCGCCCATCTGCGTCGACCACATACATTCGCTCACCTGAAGACTTTTTGTTCAAACAACCGAACACTGGAATAGTAGGCCTGCCGGAGCTCTGATTTATTGCGAATGTACGCGCTTCAAATCATTCATTGAAGAAATAATATTCACAATTCACCTCTTGTTATCCTCGCTTTGTGGGCCTATGAATAACAAATAATAAAGATGTAATCAATAAGGTAATTTTAATCAACGTGAAATAATGTATGACGCTGGAACCAAGAGCGTCATAACTATTCGACCGCGAAATTCATTGATCCACCATTTACTGTTAGACATACATGATTGCGCCTGATTCAACAGAAAACATATAGTGACAACAAGGAAAACAATTTTTTTGATAGTCAATACTTACTATAACATATTAAAATGTTTTGCAGTACACGACAGTCGATAGACCTTGAAGATGCTGTATACTGCCATTACTATAAAAATTATGGGTTTACCCTTCTACAGCAAGTGCTAAGTTTGGTATATTTTTCTAAAAATAAATCAGAACACACTGCAAAAATGTGTTTGAAATTTTGTTAAAACGCTCAGTATGGAGCGTATTAATTTACCCACGTTTATTTTCACTTTTATTCTTAAATATCGGTAATCCTATGCGGTGGAAGCTTAATTTTATAAGTTTCTGGGATATAAGAAGAAATGATAAAAATAGCTAGCTTACAATGCCTTCAGCTTCAATTTAGTGAACAAAAATATAGAAAGTGCCTCACAAAACATGTGCATGATGTCAACGATCTCAGGTCAGTACAGACTGTCGTTCGTCGCGGTTGTTCTATATAGAGCACACATGTGGTTCTAGAGAAAGTTTCAGCCTTGGTGACATGTGACGTCGCAAAGGCGTATGGCGGCGTAGAACATACCATCTTGCTTAGCAGATTGCTCAACTACAACCTCAATATTACATTTATGCTTGGATATGTGAATATCTGAAGGACAGATATTTTTACTGCATACAAGGAAACATCTGTTCTAATGTATGTTATTAATCTAGAGGCGTTCAGGAGAAATCGGGGCTTTCGCCGCTGTTCTTATTATTTTGCTCAGTGACATTCCCATTTTTCCTGCTGATATCACAACTTTCGCGTATGCAGAGGGAATAACTTTTCTAGCCTCGGCCAGGGTTATTCGCTCCCTCTACCAGATTCTGTAGGCTTATTTGGATGCTCTTGGAGTACAGTTGGATGATATTCATTTATGCGGCAAGCCGTATTTCCATCAGACACACAATTGCATATTTCGCTAATCTATCGCTCCGACTAGATTCCACAGGTGGAATAGGTTAAGTACCTTGGTGTTACTTATCAATAGCATCGTATTGGATCGTTCATATAAAAAAGAATATGTTTAAAGGAGAACGTGCTGAATGCAGGCTGACACAAATCCGGGGTGCGTCGTGACACGTTATTGTTACAGTAGGAAGCCTATGTGAGACCTATACTTTAATTCGGTTGCGTGTTTTTCTGGTAGACCGAATTACAAGATTCAACTCCTTTTATTCCATTATGACCTGAGGCAATAAATAACGTTAATAAAAAAAAAACTCCTTATCTTACTGACAAGACCCGCTCAGCGCCTCTGCCTTGGTCTCGGAAAATCAGTTTCAAAACACCTGTTTTATCTGGAAGCCTGAATCTCTGATCTAAATTCCCGCTTCCAACTACTCACGGTGCCAACTTTTATCAGGTCGTTTTGCCGTGGTCATTGATGTCAGTACTCCCATTTTTGTGTATGAACAGAGCTTATTCTTTTCTCATCATTGACCACAGTATCAAATTCCACAAATTACGCTAACGCAGAACCTGTAGTCACAGGTTGATGTTGACCTCAATTCTTCACGGTTGGCTGATGACACCCGGGCAACAGTGGAATTGAATTGCGACCACAACTCCTTTCATGCGAAGTGCACGCCCTAAAACATTGAAAACATTTTCTTTTTTGAAGAGGTATACCCCCATCGTACTGTTCTGCAACAGATGCCTCCGGTAGCTGCGAAAAAGCGGTAGTTGGCATCTTTTCGCAGGATTTGTCATGGAGATATTCTGCCCGTATCGTGGATTACATTGCTATATTCTTCGCGGAATTTATGGCTCTTCGATTGGCTCTGTACATTTCATGCTATTTGTCACATGTTATCATCCTCAATCATTGTTTGTCAGTTTTATCCTCACTTATAAACTTCATAAAAATATAATTTGAGTCATTTCCTTCTAATTTTATTCCATGCACTTTGAGAGAGGTCTGCTTTGCCCAGGTACCGGATTCTGCAGGTATTCATTCAAACTAGGTGCCTGATTTCTTAGCAAGATCGGCACTTAATGCGTCAGTAACATACCTGGTCATTAACTTCAGCCTACAGGCGATTCCCAGGTTTCAGTGGTTCCAGCACAGATCAGCCAGGCTACGTGATTTCTTACTAAATACCACAGATTATCAGCACTTAGCATATAACTGGAATGTCCATTCATGTAAAACGAAACTGTGTGAGGTATCAGTGACCCTGTTGCGAGTCAGGATTCTCAGTTTCAATTTATATCTATGCAGATGTGAGTGGAAACCGACAAATCTATGTGACTCATGGGGGAGGTTGAATCTATAAACCAGTTTTTTTTTTTTTTGCCCTCGCACGCAGGCAGGTGGCTTCACACCAGGAGCCACCTTTAGGGCGCGCGTGGCCCTGGGACTTCGGATCGCGAAGGCGCGTCGCGTATAATACCTATTCGCGAGCAAGCTCTCTTCAATTATGTCTTTAACGAGCTATACCATCTACGCATGTAGGTACGTGCTGTGCATCGTTTCCCCTCTATTTGAGAATACTGTAGCAATTTTAAGTGGACTGTTCCCTCGTTCACGCGATATCCGAGGATGGTAGCCTACGATGCAGGTTACGAACTGGAAAACATCGTTTATTAGCAGTAACCTGCTGGAGATTTTTTATTTTTTTTTCTGGCTGCCGTTCACATGTGATAAAATGCACATTATTATTATTTTTTTTACTTTTTGATTTTGTGCTTGAAGATGTATAAATTTTTATTTTTTTTTTATTTTAACTGGATCGCTTCGCGCTGAAGGTTGTTTAAGCAAAGCGTTAGCGTTTTCAGTCATCAGTGGTTCGTACTTGGCTTACAGTTCCTTTACGGGAATATAAGGACGATCACGAGCAAAGCAAATTGTTATTTTGTATTTCAGAGAGAGGTCGGCGTGGAAAACGGTGGAGCGCACCTGAGACGTAACAAATAAACACGATTTCATTACAGGCTGCAAAGCTGACCCAAGCTCATGCGCAGCGCTTTCACACATACCGATAGCTTCTAAATAAAATTTACTCGCCTTCTGGCTGCAGAAGAAGCGAGATCTCTCTACTCGGTTAGTATTTATTCAAGATTTACGAATAGGGAAACGGTGTTGTGTCCCGTGCACAGTTGTGGGTCAGTAGCTAGGACTCTCGATTAATGATTCCGATGACGTAGGTATGACCACGGCTCGATGAAGGTGAAGCCGAAGGCGCCTGTGCAGAGTGTAGTGTAAGCTCGCGTTGAGAGCCCCAACTGGTCGAAATTTCCGGAACATTCCCCTACGGCCTGCATCTTAGCCGATGCCATTTTGGTATGCCAAACTTCGCATTCCATCTGGAAACTGAGTTAAGCTCCAGCTAGCATTCCTTTGCTCCCTCTTTCTTTATCATGTATACGACCATGTACGTGAAGGGTTTAAAAAGGCGTATCGTGCGTGGCATGTAGACGCAACAGTTCTGTAGGCACTGTATAGATATTCCAGGCATAAAAACGATCCTAATGAGGTGGTGGTTTTAAATAATGGGCAGCAAACCTTTTCCGCTATGGCTGGCAGTAAGCATGAAGGGTTCTTTGAACTTGCTAGAATTATATATGAGCCGTGCACATACGAGTAATGCTTGCAGTTGCAGTAGGCAAGTGCAAGTTTGGACTCAAAGTGTTTCATTCATTTTAAGGTAGTATTCTTTTATTGCAGTGGAAAAGTTCTTGGCAAGCTTTACGTCATAGGGTAGAGAATTTCAGATTTTGACACCCGTAAACTGCAGCATACGCGCACCATAAACGGTTCTTTTCATGGGTAAATTAAAATTTTCGTAAGTGTGGCTTCGGGTTGCACGTGACGGGATGTTAAATATAGATATATCAAAGGGGAGGTTGGTACTTACTATTTTGTGAATACATTCAGCAGTGTTTTTCCGACGAAGCAGGTCAAAAGGCAGCATGCGTAGTTTAATAAATAGTGCTTTGCTGGGTCTAGAGTAGTCGGAAAATGAGATTATTCTAAGTGCTCGCTTTTGTGAACGTCTAATGGGTTCTAGGTAAGTATTATATGTCCAACCCCACGACTCAATGCAATATGACAGGTGAGTATGTACTAATGTGAAGTAAAGGACTCTCAGAATATTTACATCAAAATATTGGCGAATTTGATGCAGAGCGTAGCAACCCGATGCAATCTTCATGCAAATCGAGTCAATCTGATGTTGCCAATGTAAATGGTTGTCTAGGGTCACTCCAAGGTACGTAAAGACAGTGGTTGGTTCAAGCTGGGTCTGACTGATAGTTAATATAATATCACTCGAGTCCAGTGATTTTTTCCGTGAATGGAACAGTATGTATTTAGTTTTCTTAGTGTTCAATGTTAATTTGTTCGCGAGATACCAGTCTGAAATTTTTTTAAATTCTGTGTTTGCGATGCTTTCTAGTTCGGCAGTATGACAAGCAGTAACGATAATGGCAGTGTCATCAGCATACATGAGAGCACTGGCTGATGATAATCTCTGAGTAAAATCGTTGACGTAAAGTGAGAAAAGTGACGGACCGAGTGTTGACCCTTGCGGTACTCCTGTGTATAAGCACCGCACATTTGATGTTAGGTTATTCATGGAGGCAACTTGTTTGCCATCAGTAAGGTAACTAGAAACAAAGTCGAGCACCCTATCGCGAAATCCATATATTCTTAATTTATTAAGCATAATGCCGTGGTTCACTGTGTCGAAGGCCTTTTTTATGTCCAGAAATATAAAAGCGGCCAGCTCATTTTTATCTAATGCCTGGGTGAGTGTAATGACTGCTGAGCTAGTAGAGTGCTTTGGGCGAAATCCATGTTGCTGGGGGCAGACAATATTATAGTTCTCAAGGAAAGGGAGAATACGTTCGGACAGAATTTTTTTCAAATACGTTATTAATAAAGCTAAATACGGAAATAGGCCTGTAACTAGAGGGGTCAGAAGGGTCACCATCTTTAAATACAGGGGTAACTCGGGCTACCTTTAAGGGTGACGGGTATGTGTAATTCAGCAGGGAATGATTGAACAGCCAGCATAGTATGGGCCCTAAGATATCAACATTTTCCTTAATAAGCTTTGCAGGAATGCCGTCCAAGCCTGCTGCCTTGTTTGTTTTCAACTCCATGACAACCGACAACACCTCATTGATTTCAACTTCGTGCAGAGCCAAACAATTAACAACTGACGCTGGAAGCTCCTGCCAGTCAACATGTAAAGCCCCTCTTTAACCAAGCCGTACGAACGTGCCTTAGTGGCCTAGAGGGGTAACGTGAATGCCAGGGTCCTGGCAGGCTGATTCTGACATAACCGTCCCATGTGAAGCGAGAGACTCAAGTTGGCAGCTACTGCCAGCTTGGGGCGGGGCTCGTCTAAAGGTCAAAGTTCAATGATGGTCACCGCCGTTCCGCGCTGAAGGCTCAAACTGCGAGCAGTATTGCTTTAGCAATAAAAGGCACAGGTACTGTAAAACCGTATCCTGTGGGCGGAAATAATACAAGGCATGAAATCGATAGAACCAAATCTGTGGAACGTTATTCCATCTAAGCAGCATACAATGCCCTCCGAGAGCAATGCACTCTGCTGATTTAGGAGGATTGGTCGTGGCGCATACGGGAGTTTCATCTGAGCGTGTACGGAGTTAATAGCAGAATGGCTTCCAGTGTTGGTGCAGTGGATAATCGTTTTACAAGTACTTGGGTCTTGCATGTCCTTACAGTGACCAACTATAGTGGACACTTATACAGGTCAGACTTTATGTGCCAACGTTTTCAACGCCGCTTTGTGTGTGAATCTCATGTAAACGCATGCAGCCTCGGTCTATGCATAGGGCTTGCGATAGGCACGCAGGTGTAAAACAAATGAGTCGGTGAAGCCAGCCTTTCACGAAGCTGTCGTTTGTAGCGTGCATGTGGAAATGACCTGCTGCATCTCTGCTGTTAATATTTATTTGTTTGCATCCCTACGCTGGGGTGCAGTGGTTAGGGAGCCAAGTATTCTATTCCCAAGGATGGGGATTGAATCCCGGACGTGGCGGCCGCTTTTAGATGGGGGCGAAACGCAAGGCTCCCGTGATCTGTGCGATGCCAGCTCACGTTAAATAACTTCGGGTTATTTAACTTCGTTAAATAACCATTTCGGAGCCCTCCACTGCGGCGTATCTCATAGTCTGAGTCGCTTTGGGTCATTAAACCCCATAAACGAAACCAAATCATCTTTTTCCGTCTGCATATGGTGGCCTCAGCTTTTAATTTATGCCTCTGTGCGCATACTTCTTCACCAGAATGGCTCGATGCATTTTTACGCGCTATAGTGATATGTAATAACACGTAGACCGATCGCTCACGGGCCATAATTTACACGGTATTGATTTAGGTATTTGACTGATAGAATCGGAATTATTATGACACCAGGCGCCTGGAGAACCGACCGCATAGGCACCCAGATAGCCTATTTGAGTGTAGGCGATGTCCGCAATCTAATTCGAGATGTAGAACAATCCTCCGAAATACATAGAGAAGGTTTTAACGCGATAGAGCCAGTTCTACGGAGTATCGGCATCGGTGTCGGCTGCACTAATGCCGGATTACGTATGTAATCACGCCGGCCAGTTCGTAGTTCTTGTGCAAAGCGCGGCTTTAAATTCATGCCGGGTGCTCTTTACACAGCATGCCAGGTTTGGAGTAGATGCTGGTGGTTATGTTTGAGTTAATTTAGCTGGAAATTAATAGATTCGCAACGTGAGCAGCAGCGGACGGGGACCATTGATCCTGCTGCTTCATACTCTTCAGGCGCAGCTTAAGTGTCCTCCATTTTTATTGCGTAAGCAATACTACGCGAGGTTTCAGCCCGTCGCGTAAACCCGGCCGGTAGCTACGTTTGATCATTGACCTTTAGAGAAGAAGAAAAAAAAAAAGAAGACGAAGAGAAACAAAAGGAAAAAAAGAAGGAAAAGACTATGAAAAAGATAGAGATAGAAAAAGAAAATCAAGAAGAAGAAGATGATGATGAAAAAGAATATAAAAAGAAGAAGAAGAAGAAAAAGAGAAAGAAGGAGAAAAAGAAGAAGAGAAAAGAACAGAGGGAGAAACTACGTCGGCTTTGCTTACGCAACCTACCGTGCTTAACTAAACCTAAACCCCAGCTAATTTTTTTTATGCAGGCATTACAAGTACTTTGTTTTGGGATAGTTGGTGCGTAGCCATCGTTTAAAAAGAAAAATGGTGCGAATGGGACAATGAGAAGAAGGAACGTAAACCAACAGGACTGGCGCTATTTACATTTATTTCCTTTTTACGTTCCTTATTGTCCTCGTAGCATTCGCGCTGTTTTTCTGTTTCAAGCGGCCGTTAGGTTACCCAGTTGTAAGGTGGGCTTTATGTGGAATGTAACCACTATGGTCCTGTAACGCGAAACTAATCGAGTCCCAAGCAGCAGAAAGTTCAAGCCGGTAGACATGATCTCTTAAGCAGTTTTCACTGCTTGTTTACATTTGAGCTATTCGAACTAGTATGCTGGAAATATTGGCGTTATCACTCACCGACGAATAATTTAGTAATGTCTAATCTCCTAATGAATGTACCTTGCGAAACGACTCGAGAACAATCTGCAGATTGTGATGGCAGACCTAAGCTTAGAAGAAAGGCGGGTCCAAATTTTAAGACTATGGTAGCTTGGGAAAGAAATGCAAATTTATGGTCGAAAGCAAAGCATTGAACGTTTTTTGGAAAGGTAGTGACATTTTTCAAGACCCTGAGAGTGAGGCTGAGATGGGATAAGTTCAGGAATTGGTTGGAGCCATTGCTAACAGATTATCAGTATCATAACAGTAGGGGAATATGCAGCATATCTGTCTTGCCAGTATTGACCTATGGTGTATAAATTGGAGACTGTCAAAACTGCTTGCATGTAAAAAAGAACAATGCAAACAGTTAGAGCTAATAAGATATGCGTTTAGCGTTTAAAGCCAGGTGTAATGAGGAGATGTGTAAAAAGCAACATTGAGTTAATGACGCTCCGGATGAGATGAAAAAGAGACATCTAATGCGAAATGGAAGAAAAAAACAGTGACCGACTTGAGCCAGAAGTTGACACAGGCAAGAAAAACACACCAAGGACGGAGAATATCAGTTTAGTTGGTAAAGTAAGGAGGTTAGCAGAGGTACTGTGACGTAAATGGAGCGGGAGAGGTTTATTGGAGAAGTCGTGTTACGACCAAGCATCCGCAATTGCGCGCTCTATTGTTCGCCTGTGGGCATGGATAAGTTTTGTGAATATGTGGTGATGGTCCAATGGCTCTAAGTGAGCCTGTTTCCAGGAATCCTGTTTTGTAAGCCTGTTTTGCTTTGTGGACACTCTGCAAATGCCAAATTGACCCTGCCAAGAGAACGTCTGGAAAAACACAAAGAAACGTCCCCCTGCGGGAAATAGCAGGAAGTGCTTTCTTTCTTTTGTTCACCCTTCCAGTCGAGAAGTGCTATCCTCCAGTGATGAATGCCTCCTATCCAAAGGAGACGACAGAGTGACATGTCCGCTGACGTGCAGGACAAGAAAGGAGCATGACTCATACGGCCATTAAGTGATTTCCCGGGAATGCAGGAAAGATTTGCAATTGTCGAAAAGGGACCATGTTGGGAGCCCTATGCGGCGCCACGTGCACTCGGGTTTCTGAGAAGTAAAACCCCTTGACAGAACCAGCCTGTGGTTTCTTTGCTGAAGAATAGAAATGTACCTCCTCTCCTCGCCGTTCCCAAGCTTTTCCCGCCAACAAGTGATCACGCCCAACGAATGAATGCCGGACCAGTCAGTGCTTCAGACCATCAGTGCAGTGATGTGTTCGATTGGATGCCGATACCTGAGGGGCGTGCCCTGGATTTGGTTGGTCAGCATCTTCAGAGAGGGGCTGGACATAGGGGGTTTTTAAGGACGCTGCAGAGCACGAAATGTCGCTCTGGGCCCTGGGTAAACGGCTCATCCAGTCGCTTCTCGCTATGAACTCTTAACGCTTGCCATTTTGCTGATGTACCCTTCTTTTTCGTGTAAATAATCTTGTAAATAAGTTTCTCAAAGTGCCATTAAACCTGCTTGTATATATTTTACCAACTTCGAAGATTCAGTCCTTCTTCAACCCCGAGTCTCTGCACGCTACCAAGTGAAGGCCGGGTCGACGTAGCCCCAGCGTCACGACAACTGGTGACCAGCGTTGGGATCTGAATCTACAAGCCACAACATCTGGTGATTGGAGGTGGATCTGAAGCTACAAGCCACAACATCTGGTGATCGGAGGTGGCATCTCAAGCAACAAGCAGGCGCAACAATCGGCCAACAAGAGGGCAGCTCGGAACATCGATCGCATGTGTGGGTGAGTGCTTGGCTTTTCTTCTGATGTGGACCAGGTTCTAGAACAGGGTTAGATTTTAGAACTGGTAAAGAGAGTGTGGAAACGCCTTTAGGTTGTTAGTTTGCACAGTTGTTTTGGAAGTAGCCGACACTCGGAGCGATCATGGACCTACAAAAGCTGCAGAAACCGGACCTGTTGCTATTGTGTGAGGAATTGGGAATTGATACAAGTGGTTTGGCACGAAAACCCTTGATTATAAAGGCAATCACTGATCTGGGAACCGATGATGAGGAGCTCAGTGAAGCATGGAACCTCATCGGTCAAAAAAAGGAACAGCTCAGACAGCAGAAAGAGCGTGAAATTGAAAGAGAAGCAAAAAAGCTGGAGCTAGAAATTGAGCTCCGTAAATTAGAACTAGAGTTGAGCAAGAGGTCGGGCGATTGTCCCCAGCTAGCGGTACCTCGTCTCAACAAGGAGGCAGATTTCAAGATGTCAAAGTACATGCAGCCATATGTGATATCAGGGGATATCGGTCTGTATCTGGCTAACTTTGAGCGAACTTGCGAAAAACTGTCCTTCCAGCGAGACACTTGGTCTCAGAGATTATTGACGGTTCTGCCCTGCGAGGCAGCGGAGGTTGTCGCGCGGCTAAGCAAGGAGGACGCGGACAACTACGAGAAGGTCAAAGCTTGCCTTCTGAGAAAGTATAGGCTTAGCGCCGAGGCGTTCAGACAACGTTTTCGGAACGCTACTAAGTCCAGGGACGAGAGTTACCCTGAATTCCTGTACAATTTAAGAGTTAATTTGGGCGAGTGGCTAAAGAGCACTGATTCCTACAGTGATAGGGACGCTGTAGTCGAGCGAATTCTTTTGGAGCAGTTTTATAGCTGCCTCCCAGAAAAAGAAAGAAATTGGTTACAGGACCGAGGCGACATTAGGTCGGCAACTGAAGCTGCCGAACTCATTGAGGAGTACGCTTCGCGCCGACAATTCAGCAACCCAGCAGTGGATAGGTCCCGCAATCCCAAGCTGAGTGTGAATAACCGTCAGAAAAGGCACTTTGCTAGATTTGCAAACGAAGAAAGGAAGGCTTTTTCAGGCAAACGTCCTAGAAAGGACGGCAGTGAGAAAAGTGGAGAAGTGACCAACGCGAAGAGCACAAAGAACAAGCTTGAGGCTAGGAAGCCGCTCACATGCTTTAGGTGTAATGAGCAGGGTCACATTGCCGTCAACTGCCGGAAAGAAAAGATTGCTTTCTCGTATGTCAGGGACTACGATGAAAATATGCAGCTTTTAGAACCCTACCTGCATGACCTAGTAGTCAACGGGAAGCCTTGCAAGGTACTGCGCGATTCGGCCGCAACGATGGATGTTGTCCATCCGGCGTATGTGTCGCCTTCCGACTATACAGGACAGCGTGCATGGATCCGCCAGGTAGTGGAGGAACAGAGTGTGTGCTTGCCAATCGCGAACGTGGTCATCGAGGGCCCTTTCGGCGAGTTAACAACCGAGGCTGCCGTTTCAGAAAAGCTGCCTAAGTGCTATCCGTATTTGTTTTCCAACAAATCGGACATGCTACTGCGAAAGAGGGGCATCCTTTTCGGAGACAGAGTTGTGCAAGCCTTAACACGTTCAAAGTCGCGAGAACTAGCTACACTGCTCATTCCAGAAAACGCCACAGTGGAGGAAACTGCAGTTAAAACAGTGGTCGATGCGGAAGATAGCGGGTCAGAAAACTTTGAGAGCGAGGCATCTCAGATAAGTCAACTTGAAAGGGAGCTTGATGAGACGCGGAATGAGGACGTTCTTGAGAGTAACCTCTTGCCGCCAGTGTCTAGTAACCTCACGAGACTTTTAAGTGGAACCCGAGAAGACTTAGCTATGGAGCAAGCCAATGATCCCAAGAATAAGCTCGAAGTACAGTGGGAAGGACCTGCTGAAGTCGTTGCAAAGCTTTCTGACACTAACTACGCAGTGAAAATCCCCGATAGGCGTAAAGCAGTGCGCATTTATCATTGCAATCTTATGAAGCCTTATGAGCAGAGGGAAACCATGGTAAATCTAACGTTAAACCTTCCTGAGGAGATTGGGGATAACTTGATTTGCCTCAGCGGAAAAGGAAGCAACGCTCAGGAGCGTCTCAAAAAGACGGAGCAGAGAGGAGAACTAAAGAAATCCCAGCTGTCCGATCTGGGCGAGATAATAACAGAGTTTGAGGCCTGCTTCGTGGACAGGCCAGGCAGGACTGATTTGACTGAGCACGATATTGAGCTGACTTCAGACGTGCCAGTGCGATCAAGGTGCTACCGATTCTCTCCAAGGCAAAGAGAAATTCTGGATAGGGAAGTAACTCGCATGCTGGAATTGGGAGTAATAAAACCCTCGGAAAGCGATTACGCTTCGCCTATGATCTTAGTAGATGCTCCAGGTAAAGACCCTAGGCCTGTGGTAGACTACCGAAAGCTAAATTCTCTCACCAGGGATCAAGTGTATCCTATTCCGAATATTGAGGAGAGAGTAGAACAGGTCAGTAGAGCGGCATATGTGACTACGCTGGACCTCACTCGAGGATGCTGGCAAGTACCGCTCACTGAACGCGCCAGCAGATACGCGGCTTTCGTCACTCCGACGGGCAGCTACCAGCCAACAATGATGAGTTTCGGGCTCAAAAATGCTCCATTTTGTTTTTCCCGACTCATGGATAGGGTTTTAAAGGGGTGTGAAACATTCGCGGTGCCTTATTTAGACGACATTGCGGTTTTTTCCGACTCATGGGCGGACCATATGGTACATCTAAGAGCTGTACTGAGCCTTTTGCGTCAAGCTGGACTAACCGTAAAGGCCGAGAAATGTTGCCTGGCAAGGGCGACCGTGGACTACTTGGGTCACAATGTAGGTCAAGGTTTCAGGAAACCCAGCGAGATTAAGATTTCTGCGGTAGCAGACTACCCGCGGCCGAGCACGAAGACGGAAATTCGAGCATTCCTGGGTCTGACTGGGTACTACAATCACTACATTCCTAACTATTCAGCTTTGGCTAGCCCTCTGACCGACGCTCTCCGCAAGACAGAACCGACAAATGTAGTCTGGGACGAACAAAAGGAAGCCTCCTTCGTAAACCTGAAGGCTGTGCTGATTAGCCGTCCGGTATTGCGAGCTCCAGACTATGGCCGAGAATTCACGGTCCAGTGTGATGCCAGTGATCGAGGGTTAGGTGCTGTTCTCTGCCAGAGAGATGACGACGGTAATGAGCACCCCGTGCTCTACTTGAGCAGAAAACTGAGTTCTAGAGAGAGGGCTTATTGCGCGTCAGAGAAAGAATGCGCTTGCATTGTATGGGCCATTCAAAAATTGCAGTGCTATCTTGGAGGGGCCAAATTCACCGTAGAGACGGACCATTGTCCCCTGGCTTGGCTGCAAACTGCGACATCAAAGAACAGTCGCCTTCTTAGGTGGAGCTTGATTTTACAGCAGTACAATTTTGAAATAAGATACAAAAAGGGGAAGTTAAATGGGAATGCGGACGCGCTTAGCCGCTCTTTCTAAGCGGTCCGAGATGTTCCTCACCATGTATCCAAATTGATAATCAGGTTTTTTTTTTTTCGTGCGCTTGTATATGTGTGACTATGTAAAGCAGCACGTTTGGTTTTCTAGGAATACGTGGGTCCTGAACGTCTTGAGAGTGGGCTTTTCTCGAACAACAATGGCAGTTTTCTTTTAACCTGGTCTCTTCAGACGGGAGCCGAGTGCTTGCTTCGACATGTGGTTGAGTTTCAGACAGCTCGAGCAATTTGGCCTACAACAATCAAGACAACGCGACAAGCAACAGCGAGCTTCAAGCGTTCACGTGCAGGCCATTAAGTCGTCTCTTCATGCAGCAGCTGGGACTGCTGCCCTCCGAGTCTCTTCTGGCGGGGGAGGAGGCTGTTACGACCAAGCATCCGCAATTGCGCGCTCTATTGTTCGCCTGTGGGCATGGATAAGTTTTGTGAATATGTGGTGATGGTCCAATGGCTCTAAGTGAGCCTGTTTCCAGGAATCCTGTTTTGTAAGCCTGTTTTGCTTTGTGGACACTCTGCAAATGCCAAATTGACCCTGCCAAGAGAACGTCTGGAAAAACACAAAGAAACGTCCCCCTGCGGGAAATAGCAGGAAGTGCTTTCTTTCTTTTGTTCACCCTTCCAGTCGAGAAGTGCTATCCTCCAGTGATGAATGCCTCCTATCCAAAGGAGACGACAGAGTGACATGTCCGCTGACGTGCAGGACAAGAAAGGAGCATGACTCATACGGCCATTAAGTGATTTCCCGGGAATGCAGGAAAGATTTGCAATTGTCGAAAAGGGACCATGTTGGGAGCCCTATGCGGCGCCACGTGCACTCGGGTTTCTGAGAAGTAAAACCCCTTGACAGAACCAGCCTGTGGTTTCTTTGCTGAAGAATAGAAATGTACCTCCTCTCCTCGCCGTTCCCAAGCTTTTCCCGCCAACAAGTGATCACGCCCAACGAATGAATGCCGGACCAGTCAGTGCTTCAGACCATCAGTGCAGTGATGTGTTCGATTGGATGCCGATACCTGAGGGGCGTGCCCTGGATTTGGTTGGTCAGCATCTTCAGAGAGGGGCTGGACATAGGGGGTTTTTAAGGACGCTGCAGAGCACGAAATGTCGCTCTGGGCCCTGGGTAAACGGCTCATCCAGTCGCTTCTCGCTATGAACTCTTAACGCTTGCCATTTTGCTGATGTACCCTTCTTTTTCGTGTAAATAATCTTGTAAATAAGTTTCTCAAAGTGCCATTAAACCTGCTTGTATATATTTTACCAACTTCGAAGATTCAGTCCTTCTTCAACCCCGAGTCTCTGCACGCTACCAAGTGAAGGCCGGGTCGACGTAGCCCCAGCGTCACGACAGTCGGAAGAGGCTTTAGTGCTGCAGTCCACACACAGGAAAAATGAAATTGAATCATCGTCGAGGTGCCTAGACTCTAGTCGACTCCACGTACTTCGAAGCGATTACTGATTTCTCAATCAGTGCATATAGCTGTCATTCCTGACCCATTTGTCGATCTCACTCAGAGAAAACGTTTCTAGTGGTCGTATCTCTGCGATTCTTAGCAAGGGATATTTTCCTTGCATTGCGATGCATTTTGACCGCATGGCTGAAAGCGAAAATTCAGAATATGGGCTGATTTTACAACGATGAGAGGAATGACTAAACGTTTACAAATTTTTTACAACTTTTTTTTTTTTTGCTTTCCATAAGGAAAACAAGACCTCACACGATATGAAGAACAGAGCATTGGATGAAGTGGAAGAAACACCTGAACTCATCGACAATTCTTTAAAGGAACTCAAAAGTCTCCTGTCCGGTTTGTATTTTGGTTTAAATTTGCTAGCGGCTGACAGATCAGTTACTCCTCATTGCTACCCAATTTCCTTCGTTTTCCTAATTTTTAGATATTTGTAAAAAAAGGAGGTACAGATCGATTTTCTAAACATTTGGAGGGCGGGCTCACCTAGAGGTTACTTTCAGCTTGGAGATTTAATAATGCAAAACGAGAAAAGATACCCGAAGCAAAACGCACGTTGAGATTCCTTAGTTGCATGTGTTATGTTCCACGCAATGCTTTTCTAAATGTTCGTTATGAGCCAATAAAAAGACAGCACTAAATATTATTACCAATGTGTACAGGGCTCATGAAACACTTGTTTAGACCAAAGAAATTTTTGCCTGCTAGAAAGAATATGAGGTCCTTCATGTCGGCGTTTTTTAAAGCTGCAAAATTAAGGTCAAGCTGGAATCTCTCATCAAGCAATCACATTGAAACCTGTCTGCTCGATAAATGCTTTGATCTAATGCAGCATGCGATATCCATAGACTGCCTAGCTAGATTTTTAAATATCCTTGTTGATTTGTTAGTCACTGAAATAAAGCAGCCATCTCCAAGCTTTCAATGAAACGCGACGATTGCAAGTTTCGAAGCGAAGATGGCTTCCGAGATTATAGATATGTAGACGATAGGGGGAGGGGTCCGTACTCTCTATAAAGGCAAGATCCGATGCTTCTTATTAAACAAAATTAATTTCTGTATTGGAAGGTTTCAGGCCCGTTTGCAACCCTGGTCCTGAATCTGAGCTTAGCCGCGTAGTGCCTTGGGACATTCACTCGAGCTTTCAAGCACGCAATGAAAGCAGGGGAAGAGAGAGACACAAACTGTGAAGCCTAAAAAAAAAAAAAAAAAAAAAAACACCCCGCAGTAGATTCTTCAAGTTCTGCCCTTAAATAATTTAGAAGTGATTGTCTTCATTAAATGCCGATTTTGCTTAATAGCAGAAATAGGGTTGTTAAACTTCTGACTACAAAGTCCTTGACAAGTTGAAACGAGAATGTGCCACTTTAATTTGCAACTATTGCTTTCATACTCTTACAATTCGCCTCAGGCTCACTCATAATACACCGTCCAATACGGCTTAGTCGGTCGCAACTGGGCAAATAGGCTTTCAGAAGTCCAGCGAACATGATCTCTTCTATAATTGGCTTGCAAGCGTAGTATACAATGAGTTTCGTTTTCTCCACAAAGTTTTTTACAAAACACTTTGCAGAAGCGCCGTTTTCACTAATAAAAACATTGTTAAGGTGTTCATCTTACAAGCACGTACCAGCCTGTATAGATCGTAAGCATTATATGGGATAATTTGGTAACTTTAAAAAAAAAAAAAAAAGATTCAAAATTGCTACGGTAACTAAACGCAGAAATTTGTACTCGCTGTCAATTTTGTTATTTGTATTTTAATTGCGATTTTCAATTATCCACTGCGTTATTGTTGCTGTTTTGTCTGGGGTCCCCGATCTTCTTCACAGTTTACATGAACCATTATTCTTGTCTTATTTCACAGCCAAGGTGACCTCTGTTGACTCCGTTAACCTGCGGGGTGCCTAGTGTGCCCGTCTCCCGTGTTTATATGCGCAGTTATGTAATGCCATCTTGTCTTGAACGGGGAAGCAACGAATACTAATTATGATTGTGCATTCATGTTAACTGCCTTTCCCATGTTCTAAGATAGTATAAACCATTAGAGGTGCGTAAAAGAGGTTTGTTTCTCGAGTAGGATCTCGCATGAAGGCAGCTAGGTCTCTGCCATGGCCGCCAATTGTGCTCAAGTTCATATAATATTCTTTATGCGCAGATGCAATACATCTCATTCGTAAAACCTGATATTGCCATTTCACTTGACCCTAATCTTTATTTCTCGCTGCCATCCGCATGCTTGCAAAAGAACACAATGAGTCGAAAGGCATAAGATTTGTTTACTCCGGCCTCTAACTGTCTGCAAAGTCTCCTGATGAAAGTAAGCTTATCAGTGGTGTTCACTGAACTCGTTTGATACGGTGCATGCTGCCTGATTCATTGTCATTTTCTACCCTGCTAACTCTGAGAAGTGGCCGTGGCATGGAGCTGTCGCTTACTAGGGACATCTGGCCGTTGGGTATGCAATAGAGAATGAGTAGGTCATGGCTTTAGGACAAGCTAAATGTGGTGCTTCCATGATCGAGTTCCCTCTGCGCTGGCCACGATCGTTTACTCCAAGGTGTAATTTGTTCCTGTACTGATAGCTATAAAAAGGGTTAATGTCGGCACGGAAACAACTTGTTCATTTTAGTGGGCGTGCTTCACAGCGCGTTACTAACTAGCCCTTCGTTAGACTTAGCTCATCGGCTTCACACTTTTGCTCTTAAATATACACCTGTGAAGAACAGGTACCCTTTTCCCTTTCTAGTGCAATAATTTATAGTGGGTCACAGCTGTTAAAAGCCTTGAGCGATCTTGTGCTGTTATAGCTCGTCTATTCAATAAGATGATGCCCGACTTCTATTAATTCTCTCATTGTTTTGTTCGTTTTTGTATTGTCAGATGAGGAATCACTGAGCTGCCCCGAGGACGAAGCGTTTCTTCTGAAGTTCTTGCGCTCAAGAAAGTACAATGTTCCCGCCACAGTTGAAAACATACGGAAATACTTCGCAGTCAGAAAGGAGGCACCGGACATTTTTGACGGCTTTTGGCCATCCGAAATATTGTACAATGACATCATCCGCCAGAACAAGCTCGCAATTGTGTCACGACAACGAGATGCCTGCGGTCGAGGCGTACTGTTTTTCAGACCGGGTGAGTGTTTTCTTTTCTGCCATTTCATATGGAAATTTTCATTTGTGGTATTGTTTGCCACTGTCGACTCCACAAGGTAACGATCCTCCTCCAGAATTTATTTTTTTATTTACCCACGGCCTCCGAGGGAATCGGAGCGGGCGTTTATTGCAATGATATTTTCTAGATTTATAAGCTTTTGTCCAGATGCGTATGGCGGTATTCTAGTCTAGGCTCATTCTTATCTGCCGGAGATTACTTCGTCAGTATATCACCAATAAGTTATTTGCGTTAAGTTACAAAGACTCATTAGTTTACAGAAACGAGGTAATTGCCAATTAAAATTACGAGAAACTTGGCCATACGTACGCTGCAGAAAAAATGTGCCTTTCTCGATCCTTATGAATGGAAGGAAGCCCTACCTGCCGCATTGGTTCAGTCTTTAGGGCGCTGAACTGCTGAACCGTAGGATGCGGGTTCGAAGCTGACCGTGGTGGCCGCTTTTGAAACGAGGCTGAAGAATGGCGCCCGTGTGCTGTGTGATCTAATTGTGTTAAAGAGCGTCAGATGGTCGAAATTTTCAGAGCCCTCCACCACGGCGCCCCTGATAGGCCGAGTCGTGTCGGGGTGTTAAACCCTATGTATGAACTGAACCGAACCGAACAAAATAAAACTAAACCAAGCTAAACCAGTGAAATCTGTTTATGTTATAGCACCTACAGTTTATCCTATTAGCGTGATTGCGTTGATGGTCCCGTCCTGCGGAATACTTCATTTCATTTAATTTTATTACCTTAAAGACTCCTCGCGGGGTATTACATAAGGGGTGGGGTGGGCAGAAAAGGTACAAGACAATGCAACATGTGATCATATACAAAAAATGTTGTTTAGATGCTAGCAAACGATAAAGGGCAGGTGATGTCGACGATATGCTGGGGAAGGCCGTTCCAGTCTTTAGCTGCACGTGGGAAGAAGGAGGCTGAAAAAGTAACAGTTCGGGCACGTGGGCGAAAAACTTGAACCGTGTGGCTGGTGCGGTGGGAAATGTAAGATGCTGGCGTGATGTAGGGGGCACGGTTAAGTGATGAGTGAAAGAACTTGTGGTTCAGTGATAGCGTGGCTATGCGACGACGAACGGAAAGAGGCGATAGTGCTGATTTAGCTTTTAGGGCTGAAACACTGACGTCATACGAGTAAGAAGAATGAATGAACCTTGTAGCGCGGTTTTGAACGGCTTCTAGATCGTTGATGAGGTTAATATGATGCGGGTCCCATATGGCGGATGCATATTCAAGTTTAGGTCTAATGAGTGACTTGTAGGCGAGCAATTTCACATGATGCGAGGTGAGGCGAAGGTGACGTTTAGGAATCCCAGAGTTTTGTTAGCAGATGATATCACGTTAGCAACATGTGCATTCCATGTTAGGTCATTAGATAATGTGACTCCTAAGTACTTGAAAGATGATACAGATTCTATGGACTCGTTAGCGTAAGCAGCGTTTCAGGCCTTGTGAGCGAGATATCACTGGCCTGCAGGTGGTACTTGGAAAGCGACATAGCCGGCTACAGACTGGTCAGCGGCTTGTGCGACGCGCGAGACCCATTCAATGGCAGGCGCTGCCAGCTCGGGCTTATTTGGGAGAAAGGGAGACTGTAATCAAAATTTCCAGGATCTTAGCTTCCCGATTCAGGCAAGCTACTCCTATGTTGCTTGGGTAACAAAGGTGTTTAAAGGCTGATTGGCTTTGAACACAACTGAATAGCTTAATTACTGCAGAATAATGAATACCAGGGAGATAATGAGACCTATTAGGAAGTAGTTAATAAGGGCACAGCGAAATGGATTTACACGGACAATCACCAGCAAGAGAACAGTCAGATGGGGGCCCAAAAGCACATCGCGTCATACCCTTAAAGGTAGACACTAAGTGTCCCCATAATTAAATGTCCCCCAAAACACGGCCGCGGCGGCCGTGCTTCGATAGAGGCTGAACAGAAGGCGCTCGTGTACGTATAATGATGGGACGTTGAAGAACGTCAGGTAGTCGCACGGCCCTGTTCTCCAGAAAATTCGGAATTGTGAGAGAAAAAATGGTAGAGGTTCAGCTATCCTTAAATTAAGGCAAGCGGGTTAGCCATCTGCTGACGCCACATTTGCTGCTGACGCTTCGATGTTGGCTCGATTCACTCTACGCTTGATAAGTTTCTCGGCAATGGGCTAGTCTGGATTATAGTTGCTCGATGATCTCGGCAGTCTGTCTGGCATGGCTGCGGTCTCGGCCTTTAGCTATAGATGCTTCCTCTACACCCCGTCCTCTCTTTTTTGTCACACGTCCTGGTGGATTAGCCTGACATTACGATCGCGATTTCGGCCCCACTCGCACAAATGCCAATTTACATGGATTAAATGACGGAGCGGTGCAGATAAAACTTGATAAAGACGATGATGTTGAGTGCACAGCACGAGAGGGCGCTGTATTTAGAAGTTGATGAAAACGACGATATTTGCTCCCCTGCGCGACAGTATATCGCGGTTATACGCGAGGCGTGATTGGCTGCTGCGATAGCGTATTGATTTCGTGCATAGACCAGGCAAGCTACCGACGGCTGGAAATCGGCGCACGACAAGCGAAGCAAGAATCGAAAATCTGTCTCAAGCCGCGATGGGACGCCGGCCCGGCCACCCCAACACTGTCATACCCCACCCCAAGCACTGAATGACAGCTTCAGGAAGCCGAGTCAGAACCCGACATAAATACCCACTAACAACTTATTCTCGTCAACAGTCCCATATTCATCAAAGGCATCATTTTTTACATCTACTTCTTCCAAGCGGCCCCGGAAGACTGTGCCCATGGCGTGCTCCACGCCGTATTTCTGAACCACTCATACGAAAGAATATGGGACCACCTCAGTCAGGAGCGGTAGTCTCCTATCCTCTAATTTTGGCGCATGGGCTCGACAGACTCCATCCTCACCCTCTTTGAACAAGACTGGGTGCCTAAGCACACGTACTACTTCTCTGTACTCTGCAGTTATCTTTTCAAAAAGAAAATCGAGCACTGCCAGAACTGCGGCGCACTCGGCCACCGCGCGGTTGTGTGCCTGACTCCCAAGCAACGTCGCTGTCCCGGCTCTGACCAAGTCGTACCCCCTGAGGACCATTCCTGCATGCTGCAATGCAATATCTGCGACAAAGCACACCAGATGGTGGACAGAGCTTGCAAGGGGCGCTTCCGCATCTCATACCTCCTTGAAAATATGTGCTGGCATGCCATGCGAGCCACCGAGTCAAACGGCAGTCAGGCTGCCACCAATCAGGCTCCACCTCAACACCGCAGCCTCTCCATGACCCACAAGGCCCAGACCCCGCGGCTCAGCCCAGAGTGCTTCCCGGTGCTGCAGCCCACCGTACCTAAACAGCCATCTAAGCATAACAAGCCCAAAGACCGGTCCCGCTTCTGCACCGGAACAAGGCAACCACCGCCTCCAGTCCCCCGAGGTCATTTATCCAGGTACCCGGCCGCCGCACCAGTGAGATGAGCTGGGCAGATATAGTCCCCAGGGACTCTGCCAGCCCCCTCTATGAAGGGCTGTTGCATGTGCGCGTACAGTTTGCCTCCCTTCAACCACCAACTCCAAATAACCAGGCCCAGCTGAATGCGCTCCAGCAGGCCTACGGCGCCACACCTACCCCGGTGCCAGCGGCCCCTGCCGCTCCTACCTCTACTATCATGCTACCACTTCCACTGTTCGCGAACCACCAATCAAGAAGGGGACCACAACTATCAGTCTCCCCGACCTTACTACCCAACCCACAACCAACCCACCCCCTAGTCAATTCGGAGCTCGTATGCTTGTACTGCAAATGCCACCAGTCCCCTCACCCTTCTCAGGGACGTGCTCATCGCCCGCATTTCTTCTACACCTCCTCGAGTCGCATTGCTGGTATGCCATGCGATCACTACCATCTCCCATCCTTTAGGCGTGTCGGACAGAGATCATCTCATGGAACTCGCGCCGCAGTGTACTCTGGATAGTAGCTTCTAAATCCTCAATGCATACAGCCACTCGGAAGTTCTCCGGCAAGACTTCGACAGATTCCACGCTCGCCAACCACGCCGCACACAAATGCACCATTCTAACTGCGGCCTAGAACTACATAATCCGAGATATGGCTCGTAGCTCAGAAGGTCAGTTTCTTCCTACTCATCGACCTTACCACCCCTTATGCACCGGGAACAGTACCTGCACAGACACCACTCTCGAACTCACATTAATCCGTGGCCTTTCACATGCTGCTTGGTGTAACGCCTAGGAGAACCTGAGTTGTAATCACATTATTAAGATTTTCTTACAAGCAGGCTAAACTCGCATACCTCGTCTTTGTGCTACCATCACAAAGTAGGGCTCGCTCCGCACCTTCAGAACAGCCCGCACTCAGGACATCATCACAGACATAGTTACGTGGTCTGACCAACTCCAGCAGAACGTCCGCGCCGTGACCAGCACCCTCCCAGAGGACTGCCTTGAAGATGCGATGAATTCCCATTTTTTACACCTCTGGGAAGGCAAGGTGGGTCTCGAGCGGAGATAGCAGCGCAAGCGCTGGAATAGATGCGGCTGGCCCAGCTCAACAAGGAGATTGAAAAGCATGCTGCGACTCTCTCGCCAAAATTGGGAATCTTCTATAGCAGGCTGGAAGGTAACACGAGCCCATACCAGAACTGGAACCTGTTCCGCCATCCCATTGATTGGACTCAGTCCAAGACAAACCAGAGACACCACCTCGTCAAGCTCGTACACATATTTGCAGCCTCCCCGCAGGAACTCTTCGAAGATCTTCGTGATCTCTACTCCCCCGCATGGTATACCACCACGGCACACATGCTGACCCAACAACCTCAGAACGAGTCCACCACCAAGGCGGAATTGAGGGCAGAACCTAAGCGCCTCAATGCGTCCTCAGCTCCCGGCTCCGAGAGAGTGCATAACAAGCATTCCGCAACCTCTATTTCCCCTCCACTACATCCCTAAGCAACTAGTTCAATGAATACTGGCTCCGCGGTGACTTCTCACCTCATTGGAAGGACGCCAAGGTAGTCTTCATTCCATCATCCGCAAACCACTGCAACCCTCTATCCTCCGACCTATTTCCTTTACGCCCTTTTGGGTAAGTTCATGGAGCACGTTATCCTGACCCGGCTCAGCTGGTGTCTACAGGACAGCAACCTCATGCTTTCGTGCGTGCATGTCTGGTTTCCGCTCGGGCTTGTCCAGCAAGGACGTCTTTTTAAAACGCATATGACACTTTCTTAACTCCTCCACGGCGACCATCAAGGCTATCTTCGGCATCGACGTTACCCACGAAGTCGTCCTAGAAGGCCTCTACGCCTTTGACGCCGGCCTGCAGATGTACAATTACATCTGCTACTTCCTGTCCGAACGCACAGCCACACTCGCCCTGGGCCACCACCAGCTTTTCGGGTGCTCATTTGCAGCGCGGAGAATACCTCAGGATCCTCTTCAACATAGCCCTTTAACTCCCCTACCAACTGTCTGGGCCAAGCGATGTAGTGGTGGCGATACGGAACGCAACCTACAATCGGCCCTCAACATTATCGACTCGTACGTTTCCGTGCGCGGCCTAGCCTGCTTCCCTTTCAAATCAGAATTTCTCTACTGCCCCAGACTGCATGACCCCGCCAACCCTCCCATCTCAGTCACGCTAGGCAGCCCCCCATTCTTCTAGTTTCCAAGATTCTTATCTTGGCCTCATACTCACTGTCACAGCACGCATGGCGACGGCATCCACGCTCTACGGACCCAAACCCAACAAGCCATCTCCGGCGCTCGGCGAGCCGGTGCGTGAGTCCCCGAGAGTGGGACACACTCCGCCTCACCCAAGCCTACATCACAACCCAGCCACACGGCGCACGCATCCCTCTTCATCCTTTAAAGCAAAAGGATCGGAACCGCATCAACGTGCTCCGCAAGAGCTGCATGAAGGTCGCCCTCAGTCTGCCTCCTGCACCTCTGCTACCCAGCTCCTCAACATTGCGGCGACAGTTCCGAGATATCCTACGTGGACGTGGCAACGTATTCGTCGGGCTCCAGCATGGTCCTCGCCGTTGCTAACAATTATGCCCGATTACTCACATCAAACTCCATCATCACAGATTCCTTCGAAATTGCTGAGGAGACAGCCATTGCGCTTTCTCTAATCTTCACCACTGCGACGAAAATTCTCTCCGACTCGAAATTTGCCCTATCCAATGTTGTCAATGGCTTGCTACGCTCTTGGCACACCAGCCGTCCCGTATCCCTCATCTGGACCCTCGAACACCCAGGCCTAAAGGGTAAGGATGAGGGCCACTCCCTTGCTAAGGCCTCATTCTCCGGGCCGGAGTCTGACCCCCTCCGACAGCCGAGTCTGGTCTGCTTACCTTCACAGATTTACTTACCAACTACTGAGACAGCTAGCGTGTTACGGACCACCGGCTCCCTCCCTAACCCTAACCGAGGCCTCCCACTGGCGCCGACTCCAGATGCGTACTGCGACCTACCTAATTCTTCTTCATGTCCACTACCTCGATCAATTTCTATACTCTGTAGGTTATGCAGGAAACCGGGAGACTTTCTTCACATCCTCCTCTCAAGCTCTAACTTCCGACACCCTTCAGTCCCAACCGCGGCGGAGTCCTACTAAGAGACTCTCGTGGCCAGCTCTGCTGCTAGACTAGCGCAAGACATCACCGGCGCCATGAAGCGGATAGCCCTCCAAAGAATGTCCTTTTTCTCTAACGGCGGCCTGTTAAGGGCTGCGTCGGTCAGGTAAGGGAAGTGGTATTTGCCTTCTTCTACATTTTTTTAGCAGTGAATGTTTTCACCACTATCAGCTGGTCTCTGTTCTGGACCGGATTCAAATGCCAGCCGAGGCAATGTGTGTTGAAAAACCAATATCGTTGCAAGCGAAGACGCGTGGTGCGCGCTGTTGCTATGAGATGAATTAGCACCGCTGCCATCGCGACCGCCATTGTTTACACATTGCGTACTAACGCTACTTTGAAGAACGAGAGTAGTAGATCTCTCTAAAATCACCTACATGCTTCTTCCAGGTAGCTCTCGGCAGGTAACAGAGCGGTACTGATTGGACAGCGGGTTTTGCGACTTCGTGTGACCATTTGACATGGCTGAGCTGACAGGAACTACTTGAGTATCTCCTTTGAGATGACAATCGACCCCATTGGGAACCTTAAAGTTCGAGTCAGGACGCTACAGCAAGACCACCCAGGCCCGTTTGAGCGACTTGGTTAAAAGGGGGTCTTTTATACGAGTCGGGTGATCTTTCGCATTATGTTCAAACTTACGACTGTGTACTGATGACGATGTGTGAGACAGCAAAGGCAAAATTAAGGAAATATTGATTAAGCGACTAGCAAGGCGCATGTACGTGAAGACGTGCCCGGAAGGCAAGCCTCAGACAGGCGCCATTAACGCTATGGTTTCATAGCATCAAACGTGAATCTTAAGTGTCCCTCCAATTTTTAGAATCGGAGTTTCTCGTATATTGGCTTTGATCGGAGGCCCCGAGCCTACGGTTAGCGGAGGTAAGGTGGTGTTTAGCATGGGGTTGGAACCCCCTCGCTCAAGCAGAAAATATGTGCCTCTGGTTGAAACTTGCTTCAAACTTCATTTCAAAACAAACATTACTTTGTAAGATTCGACCATAATCCTAGGTATCCTGTGTTGCTCGGCTGCTTATAGACGCATAAATCAATGAGACCGGTTTTTCATGCATGTTTGATTGTTTAAAACAAACCAGAGATAAGAAATCTTTTAGGGTAGATTCTCACCATGTTTAAAAAAAACAACTTGTAATTCAGGTAAAAAGAAGTATTTTAAAACGAACTACTTTCTATCGAGAAGGATTTCTGTGAAGCAGTCCTGAATGTAAATGAGTACTGCTACAGGCTTAAACTGTGCCTGACTGCATAATTACATTCTAATAGCCATACAGTTTAGTTCACTTTACAGGTGTCGACGTGTGAACATGCACAAGAGGCGATCCGACAGTCAGCGTTTTTGACTGAAGTCTTTTTTCTATGTTTATTACTTTACTGGTATGACACTGTCATGTTCCGGATTCCCAACATTTAACATCCAAATTTTTTAATAATGTAATTAGGAGTATGACCCTCTTTAGCCACTTTTTTCATTGACATGTCTTCTTTAAACGCCTGGGCGAACAAAATGTATGCAATGAAACTGCGTCAGTTCTACCGACTGAAATTGCGACTTTACATTCAGCCCACAATTATTGCCCTATTGCGTTAATTTATTGCGTTGTTCGATTAAGAGCGTGTGAATCTTTCAAGTGCTCTTGCCACTATAAGACGCCTTGAGCATATGTCTGAGCAAATTAAATTTCTGCTGCAAATTTGCGTCAACCCCACGGGTTGACATTATGAGTGTACATTCTAATAGTTGACTTGCCTAAGTACTTCCTAAAATTCGATTTAAGAGGATTGGAATTAGTATAGTACTAACAAAGGTTCTAGCGAATAAAAAAACATTCCCTACTTTTATCCCTAATTTCGTCGAGTTTGATGTTTCTGCCCACAACAAAAAGAACAAAATAGAGTTTTCCCGTCCAAGTTTTTGTTTATCGCAATAAACAAAACTACATAAACGACAAGACAGAGGCAAGGAGAAACACAGGGTGGCTATGGGCTAACTGAGAAATGTGTTTTGCTTATTGGCGCAGGACGCTGGGAATCTGCAATCTGCACAATGAGTGAATACATCAAAGCCTGCCTGATGCTCGTTGAATGGCTAATTTTGGAAGAAGATATTCAAAAGAAAGGCGTTGTGTTCGTGCTGGACTACAGTGGCCTCGGCTTAGAGCACCTCATGCATATGACACCATTCGTCATGAAAAAGCTTGTGCACATTACAGAGGTAAGAAGCACGATCATTGAACTGACTTCTTTTTTGCCCCTCAAGTAGTTTTGATGGCATCATGGCTTAACCGATGATGAAGTTTCCAAACCATTGCTGCTCGAAATAGTTAAAAAAAAAAACAACAACCGTGATAGCAAAAGTAACCGAATTAAAAAATATTCTAGGCTAGGCAATACCCTAAAGAAACAACCAACATGAACCACGCCTGGAAAGCGGTGACGGCGGCTGCTTCGCGCTGACGGTTCCCACTCCAGCGCAGCCCATCACATCTTGCATGAGCTCCAGCGAGACGTAAGTTCCGTAAGATGAAGGTCGACTCTCTACGCGTCGTCATAGGTGCCGCCCTCATTGCTGTGAGGCCGTAGTCATCCACCGTCCTTCGGTGCCCCTACTTCGCCGGTCGGCTTGCTTGGCGGCGAGCACAACTGCGTCGCGTTTAGCTTCGTGGCTTTAAAAGTAGTGAGCAGTCCGGGCAATTCATTCGTTGCTCCGATGCACTGATGTTGCTGTGCCATTCGTGTGCGGTGAATTTTAAATTAGGCATGCCATGTACCCGACCATCTGCAGAGGGCATTTCACCTGTTTTCCCTCTCACCCAGCAATGTCGCTTCCCAGCTGCGACCGCTCTGTGGTAGAGAGGAACATAGAATAAATAGATCATATCGGCTCATGTGGCATTGGCCTTACCTCCGTTTACGAGTAGCAAGTTGCATCAGTACAAAGGAAGGCATTTTTAGAGAATTTTGAGAACACAGATTTATAATCGCACTCTTTACTAATTTCGGGTGTGCTAAGCTAAATGAAGCAGGTCTTTCTCTCCTTTGAGCTGGTACATCCAACAGAGAGCAACGGCATGATGTTAAAAGCACTGGTTATGGAGAAAGGAATTCGACACCAGTGACTTTTACTTGCCATTCTTGCATGACCTCTGTAAAACCGTAATTTTATTTCCTGAGTTTTGATGTTACCTTTTTTTTACTTTTTTTTTATCTGCATACGTCTGTCCAGATGACCTAGCTTTGCGTCTGTGTTCATCCTTCTGGTGTTCCGCCGCTGCTGGGTGATGAGAAGGGTAAACCATGCAGATGCGTACAAGGCTGGGAAGGGCGTTTCTGGAATGTGGTGGAACGTTTGACATATACGCCGCGTGGGGTAATGTCTTTCGGAAGGCGGTTAGCCACATAAATAACCTCGGAATTACGCGCGACCCGCATCGACGCAAGAGCGACTTTATAGTTCGGCACGGAGTCACGTAGTGCACACGGAGACGCTTAAAGCGAGGCCGTGCAGGAGCATGAAGCCCAGTCACCAGAACCGTTGCACCAGTTTTTAAGATGCTAAACTACACTGCCATACGTGATGTGAAACCGGCCGGTTCACTGCATCCTGTTCAAGTGCCAAGATACCCATTCGAACAAGTTGGCATGGATCTGTTGGGTCCTTTTCCAATTTCTGATTCGAGCAACAGGTGGATAATTGTCGCTACAGATTACCTCACGCCTTACGCTGCAATGAAGGCTCTCCAGCGCGGTACAGCAATCGAGGCAGCGAAATTTTACAACGCCTTACAGGCACTTTTAGGCATGATGTGCAAAACGGGTTCTTCCAGCTTGCGCGGGTTAGGCTCAGAAATGCGATTCAAGTTTGCACGTAGCGGCTCAAACGAATCGCAACAAGTTAATACACACAACGCCGAGGCCAGACAAAGCAACCTGCGCCTCGGCTTTTTGCTCTCGGGAGCGTCTGTGGACGTCACCACGCGTCTCGCGGTGGGACCTGGTGTAAACCGTTTGTTCGGGCCCACTCCGCTTCTGCGCTTGAAAGCTTTTAGGGCCCGTTGTCGCCACAGCGTGTGTCCGGGCTCTCACCGGGATGGAGTGCAATTCGATACCTCGAATGTCCCAAGAGGAACATAGAATAAATAGATCATATCGGCTCATGTGGCATTGGCCTTACCTCCGTTTACGAGTAGCAAGTTGCATCAGTACAGGGCTCTAAATCTGTGATCTCAAATTGGTGTTTTGGCAGTTATAGCAGCTTGAGAGTCACAAAATGCTGTTATTCCGACAGGCACCCGCCAGGTGTCAGGGTTAAGTGAACGTTCGCGCCCCTTCTAATGCATTGAACAGATTAACGCACAAGGTTACAGGAGCGACAGAGCGAGTGTTGAGAGCAATAATCATATGGCGGCACTCGTGTTGCTGACGACACCATTCGAGAACTCAATGCAGGAGCGATAGCAGGGGGAGAACGCGATAATATACGCCGTAGAATCCATGATTTTTGCCTTATTGGCTTTGTATCTCTGTTTCCATGAGCAGTCCCCCCATTTTTCTTACCTACTCGTCGTCCATCTCTTCGTTACCTCTTGTTCTCCTGGCTGTTTCGATCGGCGACTTCAGGTGAACTGGCTCTGTGTACTAATACTGTGTACTGTGTACTGCTGGCTCTCTGTACTAATAGTTCACGTCACAAAATGGCAACCATATTTACGTCTGTATGAAAAACAGAAATGTCTGTTCATTTCTTCCTATCAGAGCTACAGGACATTTTTATGTGTATGTTTTGATCCCGTAGTATGACTAGTGCCTTCGTACTTTGCTCACATCTAGTCGGCGCATTAGGTGTTTGTTACTATTTCTCTTCTTTGCTTTCAGAAATGCTTTCCTGTGCGTGTAAAAGAAATTTATGTAATCAATGACTCAACAGTCTTTGACATCCTATTTGCAATCACCAAACCATTCATTAGCGGAAAGCTCGTACAAAGGGTAAGGAGCCTTGTTTTTCCTTTTCATTAATCAAGCCCATCTTGCCATACAATCAGATAATACACTACTGCTGTGCTTTGTTGCTGATGCGCCGCATAAGAACAAAGGAAACTTAACCTTACCAAGAAAACGCCGTGTCTATCCGGAGACGGTAATATGATCAGAAGTCAGCACGCAGATTACGTAGCTATCTGACCGGTTTAAATAGAATATCTAAGATGCATCTCTGAGGACCTTGGCAGTTAATCTTTGGGCCAATACTGCCTAACTTGGATTGTTTCGTCGTTTCGTTCTCTTTATACCATAGATAATCTGCCAATCTTCCTAGTAACTGCCCCGAATTGGCAGTTGCTCCGTAGCTGTATGAATGAACATGCGTGGATACTAACGAGTAATCCCGTAGTCCGGCCCACACAGTAGACCGACACAGGTCATTCATAACAGTCTTCTCTAAAGATTTCGTGTAGAGTTGCATTTATTCATAAAGGTTTAATATTGCGATTTCCGCTGGTGCTGTCTTTTTCAGATATTGAGCTTCGTATCCATTTTTCTTCAGAGTGACAACAGAATGAGTGGCTTAGTCGCAAGCTAGCGACGACTCTCTGAAACATTTACCTGTTTAAACGATCACAAACTTGGAGACCTTTGATTGTCATGAACAGTTGTGTCATTAGCTTCTTTTATAAATTGCATCCAGAGACGGAGTAAACAGCACAATAAAGGGTGAATTCATTGGCGGTACAGCGACATATGGAAGATTTCCATTCACGAGCTCAATCAACATAAAAATGTAACAAAGACTCAGGGGTACGAAGAAAGCCAGGCAAAATTATTAGAATTAGATGTTATGTTAGTGGCTCCTAGTGGGATATTTTCATTGTGCTAGTTTCTTAGCTACACTAACAGTATCTTAAGGCGTTAACCTCATATACAAAGCAAGCATATGCGTTCAGGAGGATATACGACGAAAAGGCTGGAAGTTGAAATACGAACGCATTATCAGAATTTAGCAAGGCCGCTTGTAACTAGAGCTTGAAAGCACGTCGATGTTTACGGCGGTTGAGCCTCTTGGCGAAAGCGCGATTTGGTCCAGCGAAAAACAAGAGCCTACACTAAAGAGTATTGTTTGCACTTAACCTGGAAGTAACCACGTACAGGTGCTCTCCGACATGTTGCGCCGAGAAAGCAAACAAGGGCAGATGTGACAAAGTGATATTTGATTCTTATCGTTCAATTCGCGATTGTTTGAAGTGCATGGCATATTGCTAGGCTACTTTTCTTCAGCATAACGGAAGCTTTCAAAATGACTGCATAGTTGCTATTTCTTCTCTGAGAAGAGTGTGAGAGGGCAAATTTTAAGTTGATACGATAAAAATACTAGAAAGGTTAACCTTATTGTCAGGTGACATTTCAATAGCTGCATTATTTATTTCTTGGACGTATTTTACATGCTTATAAGGTACTGTTTAACGGAGATGACGGAATTGTTTGTAGCTTCCAGAACACGAGCTAGCATTACTTGTTTAGATTACCGTGGGAATGCTGAGAAAAAAAAAAGTAAACACGAGTTAATGAAACACAATTTAAGAAAGTCGCTACAGTTCCAAAGAACCAGACGCAGTTTGCTTCAGCAGGAAATAAATGAAATGGTTCGTGCTTCACCTCGAAGTTACTCATTCTTCCTACTCACTTCTTACGATGAGATTTTCAGAACTTGATATTATTCTTTTTTTTTTTTCAGATTCATCTCCTGGGCTACGAAGTGAGCAAACTACATGACGTCGCTCCTGTTGACATTATTCCCGATGCAGATGGAGGAAGTTTCGAGAGCTATGACTACGACATGCTAGAAAACGATTTGATGGATCAAAATGATTACTTTAAGGATGTAAGCCAATATGGTTATGAAAAAGAAAACACTCACATCTAGTTGTAGTAGTGGAAATTTTCCCTCGCTGCTTGATGTGTAGAGTTGGCTGATAGTATTTGTTACCACCAAGTGCAGAAGCAATAAAGCCTTCTGGCCTTCAGACTTCGGTAAAGTGAAACGAAATAAAAGCGTATCTAAAGCGATAGTCTTGAATGCCCTTTTCTGCAGGACATCCAGTGTTGTGCGTAAAACATACATGACCTTAGAGACGACAGGTGAGATAACGGACAGGTGAGATCGTAGACGACAGGTGACATAACGGAGCACTGATTCTTCGATCGACTGTCTGCCGCAACGAGACTGTATGATATCACAATGTTTAGAGGAGCCGCCGTGTCCTTCAGCCATCCACAGAATAACGGTGTTTCAATTGAATTGCCGCCAATCGGCTTGCTCATTAGATGTGGTAGCGTGGAATAGCATAACATTCCAAATTTATTTTATGCAGAATCAGGCATGCTAATCCTAGGCCATGCAGACACTTTTGTGTGGCATACAGTTAAAGTGGCGCCCTATGTCATGCATGATTGGTAGACGCTTAGGACCGGCATCTGGATAATATGGTAGCTTTAGATTGCATGCTAATAAGAAAATGTGAGCTACTAGAAGCACAAAATCAGGGATTTGGAGTTAAGCTAACAGAATATTAGTATACGTGCATGAGGAATCACAGAAAAAGCTGACGAGGGGAGGGGCTAACACTCATCATGAGATAAAAGCCCCACACATACGAACAAAAGAAGGGTGCACAGCGCTAACTCACTACTGAAAGTTTTTATTTGGAAGCTTCAATATATACACATTTCCACCAATCCAAAACGATCACGTGTCACCCCACGTACGAGAAAGCATTACTGTGCATTTGTCAATCCTGTATCTAAAACATATATATACCTTCCGGAAAGGCAAACCGATGGAAGACTAAGGCATTAATTCCCGTACTTTGACATGAAAATAACCTTCCACTATCCCCCGTGTTAACCGATGCCGGGGACGAACAGAACACTCGTTCTCGAACGGATAGCATGCCTTCGTGCTCTTGTGTTTGTTGCAGTTTCGATTATGCGCTACCAAACTGCTTGAAGTATCACCTCTATCAATTCTATTGGCATGATCAATAAGCCGCACATTTAAGTAACTCCACTCTCGCTCACGTATCTTTTACCGTACGGCAAATGAGTGTTGTAAACTACTACTACCTTACAATCAATGTCTATTAAATATGCGTAATACGGCCACCTTTTCTTTAGACAGAACCACACTTTGATCTTCTTGAATCAAAGGACATAGCCCTTGCAGTTTTTGTTTTAGCAGAGAATATGGCAGGAGCGCCATATCTGCTAGCGACTTCCTTAATCCCGTGTGACAGACGGCGAACGTACGACATCAATACGGGGGGAGGTGAACTGCAGTTCATCTTCTCTGGGAATCTCTAGCGTGAACTTCCATCCCAGCCTACCCTTAAACAAAAGCTTGGAGAACGCTTAAGCTTCGCCTTTAAGAGTTCAACGTGATAGTGTTTGAACCCCAGAGCTTTGAAAACGATGGATGGATGTATAAGGCTTTGAATCAGGAGGCGGCCCGCGCCATCTGTTGCGGCAGCGCCGTATGATAGAAGGAATTTTCCAGTGAGCGCCACATCTCAGGTAAGCAAAGCGGAAATATTTTTTGCTACTCGCTTAACCATTACTTTCGTAATTGGTTTCTTTCTAATGAGGCACCTAAACAATAGCTGACAGTGAAAGGCAATGCATACAATAGGTCCACCTTTATTCAGACGGAAGCAATGCGGTTATGTGGCGGAGCGGTTGCGTGCTAACCTCGCACTATGAAGGAGCCGTGTTGCACTCCGCAGGTTTCCGCAAAATTTGTTTTCTCTCTGCACTTCTGATTTTCGCTTTACAACCCCAAAGCCGACATCGGCTTTTCTGCGACACGAGGCCTTAACGCTATCACATTAAAAGCTTCAGCATGTCAATCACCTTACGTACGAAGTTTTCGCGTTCATTGAGAACAATTAAATAGCCACATACGTATCGGAAGGTTGTCTGAACAGGTCTTCCGAACACCGAGGTATTGTTTCGTTCACGGAGCCCAGGAAAACGCTGCTAAAAGCAGCAGCTATACTAGACCGTATGCAAAACACATGCCCGCTGAACGAAAATGAAGTGGTCTTGGACAATCACAGTGGACTTCAAATAAAACGAAAGTATTTCTAAATAGCCCTTAAGAGAAATGCCGCATCTTTCAATAAAGGACCCTTCACTTAAACTTTCACTTTAGTACATTACGGACCCCACGCTGTGGGAATTATATAAGGGGTGGCAAAAAACACAAATATTTTGGTTTTAGTGAGCACGTGACGTAACTATAATTGTTATATAATTTCTTAGAAAATTTGATAGCCAGGTGATGGCAGCTACGTTGTGGGAGAGGCCGTTCCAGTACGTTGCAGCGCGAAGAAAAAATTTATGTGGGAAAGGTGACGGTGCGGGCCCTTTGACGAGATAGTTGCTTGGAAAGAATGGCCGGTGCGGTGAGATATGCGGAGTGTGGGAGGGGGGTGGTTGATGTAAGGCGCTTGGCAAAGTGGATTGTAAAAAACCTTGTAAAACAGCAAGAGCTGTTAGAACTCTTTAAGTGAGGATACGCTGATGTCATATGAAAAACGTAATGAATGAACTTCATGAGGCGATGTTGAGCTGATTCATTCAGTGTGCTGTTGAGATTTGTTTGGTGCGGATTCCAGACAGCAGACGTGCATTCTAGTTTTGCTCTGATAAGTAATTAGCACGTGGTAAGCTAAACATTCTGAGGCGCAGGTCGAAGATAACGCTCCAAAAATCCCAATGATCGCAGCGGATGTGACGATGGTTGTTACGTGTGCGACCCAAGAGCCAGGAGAGATCACAAAGTGATGCCGAAGTACTTGTATGAGTGCACAGATTCTAGGGGGATATTAGCAAGTGAGTACGTGAAGCGGTATGGATTACGTCGGCGATGAAAAGACATGAATTTGCTTTTACCGGGATTAAAGGACGTCAGCCAGTCATCACACCATGCATGCTTGCATGCGGATAAGATAAGTTTGGAGAAGCGCTTGAGCAAGCGATTTAGTAATCGTGCGATAAATAAATAAATAAATAGCTTGCAGTTATAGGCATATAGTTCTGTAGTAGCAACAGAACAACTCTCATCGCAATAAACTAACTTGCAGGCACACGCAAACGACCACGAAGGCAGATTAAGGCGAAATAATTTGATAGTGCGTGGGTTGAAACGAATCCTGGGTATCTACCCAGGATTCGTTTGAATCAGGTAGCCAGAGCGCGAAACGCTCGCTGCATTATCACCAGCATTAGCCACTGAAATTTCACCTTCTAAAATTGAGCGCGTGCATCGATTAGGCGCGTTTCCTGCGGCCAAACCCACCAAGGTATCACATTTTTGTTCTACTGAAACAAGAAAAGAAATACTGTCGCCCCGTTCAAAACTTATATATAGCGAAATATCCATGTCGGGCGATTTTTTCCGTTGCTACTCGTTGTGCCAGAGCCAAGCTCGCTTATTTGCCAAGAGACTTTCCGAATCTTCCAATTTTCAGCTAAAGTACAATAAAGTAGTCGCTAACAAGAAAAAATACGTATTTGATGAAGCAACTCAGACAGTTAAAGAGGACCGTCCATATGCTGTAGGGCAGCCAAGGGATGAAGATACGCTGGCCTATCGACTTATTAGTCATTACATCCGCATAAGTATCGGGGAGGGGACGTGAACTTTGTTCGACTACGGCAAGCGCATCTATAGGCACCCTGCAATGAAGTTTGCTGTGGCGATCGCCGCGCCGTAACACATAGCCTAGCGAGAAGAGCAAATACTTTTGAGGCGCTTTCGTAGGGTGTTTTCACGCCCCCTACATGGATCAGATTGCACGCTCTGTCGAAGCTTTGCATGGCTCGTCAGATAACTGGGTTACATCGAGAGCGCCTAGGCAAGGACGTTATCTGTCACATGCGTATCTATAACCGTGATGAATATGCTTGGTCGTTTATCGCGAACCAAGCGGCTAACAGCAACATTTTTGAGGCAGGCCGCGGGACAATTGCAGTGTCATCTACGCAGTGCAGGTTCCCTATAGGGAACTTGCACTGTGACAGATAACGTTCTTGCCTAGGCGCTCTCGATGTAGCTCAGTTATCTGACGCACGTCATGCAAAGCTTGGACAGAGCGTGCAATCTGATCGCTGTGAGCTCATGCAGGTGGCGTGAAAACAGTCTACGAAACTGCCTCAAAAGTATTGGCTCTTCTCGCTAGGATATGTGTTACGGCACGACGATCGACCCAGAAAACTTCATTGCAGGTTGCCTATATTTTACGCAAATGCTAGGAGCATACTTAACAACCGTGACGGATTTCATTCTATTACCGATACTAGCAACTCTGACATCACTGCGCTAACTTACGACGCCTCCCGACTCACTGTTGAGTGACCGACATTAACGCACGCATTGTCCAGATGGAGGCGTCTCCTATCTATTTCCCGAACTATCACCTAATATCAAATTCCACTTGAAACTACCCTTGAAACACTTGGGGCACGAGCTGAAATCCGAGACAAGAAAATTATTTTTGGTGTATCCTACCTACCGCCAAACACCCCTCGGGCTTTGTTGCTGAGCTTCACGACATTATGATTCAGGTTTTAAACATAATCCGAAATCACCTTTATTTCTTTTGGGGGACAATAATTTTCCCAGCATTTTGTGGTCTTCTTGTTCTCCAGTTTCTGTTTCATTCCTTTCCGAAACTACCAAATTCTTAACCTTGGTTCGCTATTCTCCTTAGCTCAAGTTGTCAACTAACCAACAAGAATAACACGCGACACCACCACGATATTGGGTCTAATATTACCATATCGGCGCAATCTGATTTCTGACTT
Organism: Amblyomma maculatum; assembly: GCF_055883805.1. Classification (NCBI taxonomy): domain Eukaryota; kingdom Metazoa; phylum Arthropoda; class Arachnida; order Ixodida; family Ixodidae; genus Amblyomma; species Amblyomma maculatum. The sequence continues at coordinate 98,997,044 of NC_139347.1, read as the reverse complement.
TTCGTACATACCTGACTTGAGCGATTATTGGTCCCTTCCTTATTAAATAAACAATTATCCCGCAGAAAACGTAAAACCAAAAAAGCGTATTCGGAATTATAAAAAATTATCTTTCAAGAAATTAACAATGAGCTTTCTGAATTTGTTACGTTTTTTTTTTTTCGAAACATTTGAGAGTTGAACATTGCAAGAAAATTGGAACGTGCAAGAACTCACCTGCCGGTACATATCCCTCTACGCACTGTTTCTTCTCATTCCCAAGAAGCCTCGTATAATGCGCAGATAAAACGAATAAGCAACAGAAAAAAGCGAACATTCCGTCCTGCCACAAGGCGTTCCTGGGATGAGCGATGGACAGCTTATAGGGCGGCTAATCCCGCTTATGTATCCGCACTAAAAGCCTCGAGTACCAATTTCTTCCAAACTACATTACCGTCGATGCTTACTAAACACCCCAAATAATTCTGGCGTGTTGTATGCCTTAACGACAAAAAAGTAATAACCTTACGTGCCTCCACCGGTGTAACTTTATCCTCCGAGGCATACCCTGAGGCATTAAATCAATATTTTGCAGTAACTTTGTAATTTCAGCTAACTATGCCATGTCGTGAATCCCTAACTATGGACCCAGTAATTACCAAAGTTATTGGCATTGAACGAATAAATGATTCTTTGAAAATGTCATAGTTCGGGAATTGACCAATTCAAGCAAAAATTTCTAAATAGCACAAACTGTATTCCTCTCTCACTCTATGTGAGATTTTCCGCCAAACTCTTGACGACAGCGCCCTCTCCTCGTAATGAAAGATCGGCAAGGTAGTTCCAGTCCACAAATAGGGGCCTAAAGAATCACCCGGAAATTATCGCGCTATATCATTAACTAGCGTTCCTTGCAAAATACTTGAACACGCGCTTTACACATGCGGTGTCAATTTTCTTGAAATTAACTCTTTGTTTACACATGTGCAACATGGCTTCCGCAAAGACCTTCTTTAATTGCGAAGCACAACTTGAGTGGTTCACCGATGAGCTTCATTTGACCGTCGTTCTAAGCAGATTGCGTTTTCCTTGATTTTTCTAAAGCCTTTGAAGAACTTCCTCCTTTTTAAACTCAGCAAATTTAACCTAGATACCAAGACTTTAGTTTGGCTGCAACAATTCCAATCTAATAGATCGCAGTTCGTCTCAGTTAATGTTGTCAACTCCCCACTGAATGCTGTACAACCCGGTGTGCCACAAGGCTCTGTTCTAGGTCCCCTGCTATTCATTATCTACATTAATTACTTAACCCAATGCGTGTCTTCTAATATTCATTTATTCACTGATGACTGTGTAATATTTCATGTGTAACAAGGTTTCTTAGCCTGGGGATCCGAGAGAAGAGATCTCGCTGACGCGTCAGTCCAAGGCTTCTCCAAGAGCAGGATCTCGCGCCATGCGCTCGCGGTGCGCATTCCTCCGAAACTCATCTTGCTCTTTACAATTACCCCCCGGCGAAAAGACGAGCCATCCTGGCGGCTCATGACGATGACAACACAGATGGTTTGAGGCGGCCCACATGGACAGTTTCGCGGTTACGTCGGTGAAGATCAGAGGGTGGCTTCACGAGTTCCACGATATAGTTGACTGGGGAAGTGCGGTCAAGGATCCGATAGGGTCCATGATATTTGGGTTGAAGTTTGGAGGAGAGACCGGGAATCGTAGATGGCACGCGAAGCCAGACGAGAGAGCCGGGTTGAAAGATGTCAGAAGTGTGAGCAGAGTCCAAGCGCCACTTTTGGCGTCCCTACACTCCTGATATCAAAGACCGAGCGAGGCGACGGCATTCTTCGGCGTGTTTGGAAGCTTCCGAGACAGTGGTAAATTCGGATTCCTCTGGCCTATAAGGCAGGATCGTATCCAACAGAGAGGAAGGTTCACGTCCGTATAGGAGAAAAACCGGTGAGAAGCCGGTAGTGGTCTGTGAGGCGGTGTTATAAGCATACGTTACGAATGGTGGGAGCCGGTCCCAGTCTGAATGGTCTGGTGCGACGTACATGGAGAGCATATCGCTCAAGGTGCGGTTAAACCTTTCCGTCAAACTATTTGTTTGTGGATGGTACGCCGTAGTAGTCCGGTGAGTGATGTTGCATTTTTGCAATGAGGATTCCACTACCGCCGAAAGGAAGACACGTCCTCTGTCACTCAAGTGTTCGCGGGGTGCACCATGGCGCAGAATGAAATGGTGCAAGATGAAGGATGCAACATGGGATGCCGTAGCCTCAGGGAGAGCCGTGGTTTCAGCGTAACGAGTCAGGTGGTCGACGGCTACCATAACCCAGCGGTTGCCGGCAGCAGTGTATGGAAGCGGTCCATAAAGGTCGATCCCGATGCGGTCGAAAAGGCGCGAGAGGCAAGGAAGAGGCTGCATGGGGCCGACTGAGGTGTGAGGGCCAGACTTGCGTCGTTGGCAGTGGGCGAACGAGCAGACGTACTTGCGGACGTAAGTAAACATACCACGCCAATAATAGCGAAGACGAAGCTGTGAGTACGTTTTAAAGGCGCCGGCATGAGCGTACTGTGGGTCATCGTGAAAGAGTGCGCAGATTTCCGACCTCAAGTGAGCAGGGATGACAAGTAGCCACTTCCTACCGTCAGATGAGTAGTTACGGCGATACAGGAGGCCATCGCGAATGGCGAAGTGAGCAGCCTGGCGGCGGATAGCCCGAGGTTCTGGTGAAACCGATTAATCCGAAAGGAAACTGATAAGGCAAGCTATCCAAGGATCCTGTTGTCACTCACATGCAATGTTGCGCAAGGAATGCGTCAGCGAAGAGCACTAGATGCGGGAACGGCAGGCGCTGGGAGGTGGTAGGGGAGAGCGGGACGAGGCGTCGGCGTCATTGTGCTTCCGGCCGGAGCTCCTTCATAGTGGGCGGCTTCCAGAACTCAGCAACGGCGCGAAGCTTGGCAGGATCTGGAAGTATACGCCGTCCTTGGAAACTACGTGGCCTAAAATCGTGAGTTCACGAGCGCCAAAGCGACACTTTTTCAGGTTAAAAGGAGCCAAGCTTGGGTCAAACAGTTCAACACGCACTCCAAACGACCCATCTTCCTTTTTACACATGAAATTAACAACCCAAACGATGTAATCTTTCTAAAAAATGATAATAACGCAATTCCCGATTGGTCTGCCCTCTGACTAATGCGACTAAATATTCTCAAATGCAAGTAATGTGTGTCTCCCGCACCTATATTGCACTCATATTTTACTCTATTCAAACAGATCTTAGAATCCGTTTCTTCATATCGTTATCTTATTGTTAACATGAATTCTACACTTATAGTTGGTAATTACATATTAATAAACTAGTCACAAGCGCTAAATTATGTTAGGATATTTGGGCCGTAACTTTTACACTATCTCTGCGTCATTAAAATTATTGTTGTACAAATCATTAGCTCGCAGAGAGCTTGAATATGTCACATCCATCTGGAATCTAAGTAGCGAAAACTTGATCTATTCCCTCAAATTGGTTCGAAATAACTCCTAAGAATTATAATCGCATGGCTAGCATAACTTGAATGAAAAACTCATTGAAACATACATGCCTCGCATCCCGCCGTTACGTTCTCACTTGTGTTTATTTCGGAACATTTTTCGATAATCTAGTCCTGCATGGTGACATCCTCATTCCTCATTTGTACATCTCTCCACGTATTGGTCACGCCCAAAAGTTGGCATCGCTTTCTACCACACGAAAACTTCCGTTCAGGCATTCATTCCCGGTACTTAACTGGACTGCTGGAACTGCTTTTCTGGATAGGTGACTTCCAATATTGGTCATTCGCGTTTTCTCAATGCCTTAGCTATAAGAGCATATAATTTAGGAAAGTAACACACTTTGTAAACATTTTTATTTAACACTGTAAAATAGGAACTATATGTATCTGTATTTTTCTTCTCTAACCACTCCCCTTTGTAATGTATTTGGCCCGGAAGGTATCTCAAATAAATAAGTAAACAAAATAAATATAGACTAAAAACAAAAGCGGAGCTTGTACAGAGGCCTGGGGGGCGCTTGAAGTGACGGGGAGAGGAGTAAACTATGAACATTAAGGAAGGAAAAAATAAGAGCGATTAGTGAGTAACGCTTCAATCCGTGATATAATACGTGATGATGCAATTTTAGAAAAAATAGTTTCAGTAGCTAACGCCTGTGGGATACCTTTTCAAGTGTTTTGGCAAAGTCTAGAAAGATAGCGCCAGTCTGTGAATTTAGGTCGAAATTAGATGCTTGTCATGGAAGAAGATAGCCAGTTGCGTTTTGCATGGCAAGCCTTTGCGGAATTCACGTTGTGAGGGATGAGAAAAATTTTTTACGGTCGAGGAGGTACATCATTTCATAGAAGATGACATGTTCCATGATTTTTTTATGACACGCTGGTTAATGAGATTGGACTGTAGTTCAGAGGGCATCTTTGTAACCTGATTTGTTGATGGAAATGAGCTTTCCCACCTTCCATTTGACCAGTATGCACCCTCTAGAAAGTGACTGAGAGAACAGTAAACACAAGTACATTGCGGAAATGTCGTTAGTACTGCGCAATATTTTAGAAGTAATTTCGTCTACGTCAGGTGATGAAATTTTCGGTTTTTCTAGGAGCAAAGAAATTTCGGTTTCTGAGAACATGACAGCGGGTATATTGGACTGTGTATTAGTGACAAATTCAGCAGTATAACCGGCGCGTGGGTCTCATTAGTGAATACAGAGAAAAAGGCGTTAAACATTTCAGCACATTCAATGTCACAGGCTTCTTCACCGGATTCTTTGGTAAGAGGGGTGCCATGTTTTTGGTACTGATTGTTTATTACTTGCCAGAATTTTTTAGGATTGTGAATCAAAATTTTCGTAAGATCGAAATGAAAAAAGGAGTGTTTATCATTGCGGACTGCAGTTAGATATGCACGTTCAGATGTATAGTATTTTTTTCAGTCGCAATCGTCGCTTTTTAGTTTCTCAGCGCAGAAAAAGGCTTTTTTTTCTTATTGTCTGATCTCTTTAATGTTCTTTACACCATCGCTTCTGTTGGCTTACATTAACCCGTATTTTCTATGAATGTGTCGGTTAGCGAATTTGTTCATGTTTTATTGTATTTTTTTTTTTCAAGTAGCCAATTACTTTGGATTCACTCGCTATGAAAGGACACCCGGAAGGTTGAGCGATATTGCCTCAGTTCATGATGAATGGCTTCATGTTTCCTTTATAGTATAGACGTAATTGTGACGTGGTGTTGGGTGGAACTGAAATGTGGTTTGGATAACTTTATCGACATTTATCACGCAAATGTATGTGATAGAAGAGAAGGAATCTACATACATTATTAGGATTATATCTAGGGTGTTTGCACGTCTTCCTACAATCCGGGTAGATCTTACTAAAGCATGTGAACGTCGACATGTCAGAGGGTGAAAAAATAAAACACTTTGAAATGTATTGATGATGACGCCTTTAAGGTGCTGTTGGCGCGCGACTTCCACACCGCCACAGAAGGGTTAAGCTTTCCCTGAGCTTTGAGGAGCTGCGCAAGCAGAGAGTGCTGGTGTGTCAGTACTAAGATCAGGTTGAATCTCTTGCTGGACTTACACCTGCAACCGACAACTCCTTGTTGCTTCAGCAAACTAAACCCTTCTTTTGCGATTCATATGTATCAGCAGCGTGAACGCAATCAGGAACAAAAGAAGATGCAGGTAGGATAGAGTGCCAAACTTTCTACTTTTCTCTCTGCAGCGGTTAAGGCTTTGAAAGTTCAGCGCTGAATCCTATCTGCATCTTGTTTCCTTACTGTATTCACGCTGCTTCTACATCTGGATCGTTAACAAAGAGGTATCGGCTCAGCGTTGTCTGCTGCCTAGTCCTCAAGAGCAGCCATTATTTGACCCCAGCCCTGCGACATGCTTTTCAATAGCAGGTCATCGGGGCGCTTCAATCCGTCCATCCACCGCCGCCTGAAGGCCGCCTAAAGTCGCTAAAGTCGTAACGTACGCAGATGTCGCCCCAAAAGCGCCGAAAATGCTGTCCGTTGTCTTTTGCTCTGCTCGCTATTACTGCTGGCCTTTCCGTGCTATCGGTCACTAACCCCTTTACCCGCCCTAGGGTTTCACGCCATGGTGAATGTCTTGGCATCACATCTCTTCCCGCCCGTGCGGAGCCTGGCTGCGCGACTGCGCTCAGCCCTCCATCTTTTACGCCCGCTCCCTACTTTTCAGACCTCTATTGAACCCGATCTTCCTACGCCGAAGCGAAAGCCGCTTCTTAATCTACTTCACCAGTTCTGCACCTCTTTCGACTTTCATCTAAGGCCTTGGGCCAAACCTCTACTGTCACCCACCGCATCGTTGGTACCGAAGGTCACGTGCCCCTCCGGCAGCGCCCCTATCGTATGTCGGCAACTAAGCGCAGGGCTCTTAAAGGGCAAATAAATGAAACGGCAAGAGCGGCGTGATTGAAGACTCAAGCGCCATCTTAATAAGATTACAACAAAGGACTTCTATTCACTCATGCGTATTGCAGGCCCCCATAGAAATGACCTATCGTCAAAAAAAAAAAAATCGCCTTTGTAACATCAGACGGCTTATACGAACTTACAGTTAAGCATTTCGGTCTTTGGAATGGCCCTGCAACATTAGAGAGAATTATGGACATCATTTTGCGGATACTAAAATTGCAGATGTTGTTGTTTTACCTAGATAAGATCATCGTCTTTTCAGCTGACTTTGGCACTTACCTCTGTACCACCTTAGTCCCGTCACAAACAAATTGTTTTGTCGCTCATCAACTGGCCAGTTTACTACACGTTGTGTTAGGAAGGCGTTTCTCCAGACAAAGCCAAACGTCATGCTGTCGCTGCTTTTTCAAGCCTAGTTCCACCTAGGATCTACGCAGGTTCTTATGTGCTCCTACTTTCGCAGGTTTATTCGAAACTTTACTTCGATTGCTACTCGTTTGCCTCAGCTGTTGTCCAGCAGTTCCGACGTTTCGCAGCAGTCACCCGCATATGCGACGACGTCTTCGATGCATTGCACTGCATGTTCACTGAACCACCCGTCTGCGTTACTTCAGCCCGAAGGCCCTTACCCGATGTCCCCACCGACGCTAGTGGTGCTGGTCTCAGCGCTCTACTCGCACAAATCATATCTGCCTTTGCTGAGTACGCCGTTTCCTATGAGAGCCGTATCCTCATGAAGGCAGTGTTCAATTACTAAGTCACAATAAAAGAGTGCTTGACTAACGTTTGGGTTCTTACCGAATTCAAATATGTTATATGCTTCACATGGTACGTTGCAATAAAGGCAACACTGCAGCGGCGTAAAATCACCTTCTGCCAAATTTATGTGATCATTAGAAAGTGTACTGCGGAAACAATGGTCGTGTATATACGTATACACATATATAGGTGAACATCTCACGTCAGCGAGGTCACTGATGAAGCAGAACAACCACCCATGGTGCCGGAATTGAGTTTCAACAGCCCACTACTATGTGTAATGTGCCCCACGCGGCCCGTCTATGAATTTGCGGAGTCCTTCGTCCTTATAGATGTATACTGAAATGGGTTTCGTACGATGCTCTCTTTATAGTCAGGAATACGAAGCGAGTACTGCAAAAAGACGAGTTATTATTTGCTTCCAGGCTTCCGGAGGTGGACCGGAAACGTTGTCGTTCAAGGTCATCCGGATGGTGTCGCAGAGGCGGCGAAGCATGACAGTCGGGTTAATTATAGATGGTTTCGGCTCGCGGTAGCGTCGTTCTATACTCAAGCTCACAGCGCTCTCAAGATAGCGCAGGAGATGTGAGCTCAGTTGTACACGGTGGGATCGTTATTACAATCTTGGCGAGCTCTTTAATAACGACAACACATCGAGCCAGAAAGGAAATCTCTAGCATCCATTGTTTTGAGGAAGGGCTAGCCGCGTTTGTTTTTCTTCTGCGTCGTTTTCCAGTTACAGCGTGCTTGTTAGTCGGGCCGGTTCGATTGCTCTACCTTTTTATAATTTGGAAGAAAATATTCATATATGCCGCCGACACAATGCATACCGCAATGCACAATACAGTCAATATAACAAACGTTCATTGTCTGACAGGTTCAGTCATTATTTGAGTCTGGCGTAGTGTCCCGCTCCTCTGAGTGAGCCATAAACATTTTAGATGTGTTGAGACAACATATGAATGCTTTGCCTGTACTTTAGGTGAAAAATCTAAGAAAACGCTCAGAATATCATCACAAGCACAAGTAAATATGAGGGATACAGAGTATAAATTCTGAAGGAGTTGGCTGTAAGCTGCGACAAAAGACTAGGGCAGGGCGGCTGGATATAGAAACAAACACAGCCTCACAAGAATAAAGACACACAAAGCGCAGATACAAAATCATGTGAAAGTACATGAGCTGCAAAGTAGAAGAACAACGCCAAAAATAATCGGTAGTGGCTAGGCAAGTAGTTGATATCCTTTCGGAAGTGAAAGAAGTAACGGCACGATAGGTGCATAATTTAGGGAAGATAGAACAGTCGAATATCATAGTAGCTTTTTATTCGAAAAGTGTAAGGCAAACAATAATTTATTAATGGCGTACGCAATTATTAAATACCTAATGATGAGCTGAATAAGAATGCAAAGGTCGAGGAAAGTACTTGTATCTAAATAGCAGCAAATGGCATGCCATTACTCAGGCTGTAATGGACTTAAAATTGAAGCCAGGATGACGCGTAAGGTGGTTTATGAACACAGACTGCATGCCGCATTGGATACACAGAATGCACACAGAATAAAACGTTATCTTGCAGAACATGTCAAATGCAAAAACTGTTCATGCATGCAAGAATTCAAGATAACCCGCTCTAGAAAGCAGATTTTAGCTGGCGGTCAATTCGTAAAGACGTATAGCACGTATGTGCACAGTAACATCACGCCTGGCAGAGAAGGAGACAAGGAAAAGACACGAAGAAACTGCAAAATTGTTCAGAGAGCTGCGAACAGCGACATGTAAGGTGAAGCATTTCTGACACACACAACCACGTACAGACAACCGCCCCCCCCCCCCCACACACACACACACACTCACAACGTGAAGCAAGTATGCTTGCATAGCTGCAAAGTAGGGCTTACGAAGAAACAGCTCTACCCCGATTCAACAACCATGAATGACTCCTAATTTTGCTTACTTGATATTACACACTTCCGGTTGAGGATATAGAAAGGTACTCGGTTAAAATGGTATATGTAAAATTCTCAAGCTCTCTTGCAGTAGTTCACATATATCCTAGTAAGTGTGCACAGGGTAGGCTGTCCTGAGTATTTGAAGCTTCTTATTTACTTTCTTGAAGGCAGGACAGAAGTTTTCCTTTAGAGTCAGGAGGGAAGTGCGATCTTGAAGAGAGTGTATTCCGGCGACTGTCATCTTTAATACAAATGCATGACTTATCAAAGCCAGGGCCATTTAATATGTGAGCGGGTGATAGGCATATAATAATAATAATAGCTGGATGAGTTGAACACATCGCTCAGTACAACATGCTTGATTGGTCCTAACACGCGAATGTTATTCAATAACGTGAGCCGCCCAAAATAAACGAAACAAAGGAGAACCTATTACTCGCCTGCCCGGCTCTGGCACGGGCCAACGCGTTGCGCTGTCGTTCAAGGCCGTCGGTGTACGGTGTCGCAGAGCTGGCGAAGCAGAAAAACCGGACCAAGCATGAGAACACGGGCGGAAGCGACGATGGTTGGAGGACTTTCGTCTTGTCTATTTTGTTTCCCGTTCGCTTAACCAGGCCTGACCCGATAATAGCTGTCACGGTTTCGCAACTTAGCTCCCTGCTTGACGTCACTGACTTCGTGCGAGCGAGTGGCTCCTGGTGCACATTTGCAACTGGCACCACGATCGCATCGGTGACGGTTAAAGAACGCCCACCTTGGCTGCTTTCCTTTCCCCCATGCAGATTGTTTTCCGGCTTTCTGGCAAGCGGCTCTGCACTGTTTCTGCATTGCTGCAGCACACGAGGCTGCTATTATTTGTCGAGACAGCTTGCTGGACACCACTTTTTATCTTCCAGTCCCGGTCCGAAAACTAGTGCGTGGCTTCAAAACATCTCAGCCTTCTTGAAGTTTGTGAAAGTGACGTCCTCCTGGTGGCTCGTTTAAAAGTGACCACAGAGGTGGTAGCAGCCGTTGTAGTACGACGTTCATCATCTGCGTCATTCCACTTCTATCACCTGTCCTGGTTAGTAAACTCACTTAATTTTCTGTTTAATACGTTTCTGCTACGGCGGGAACCACCATGTGACGCGTTCTGTTGTTGTGCTGCGTGCTTATAACTTTTCGCTAGCTCTTCGTTCTGCAGTGTGCTTCTGGATGGGTATGTGTATTTACTGTCCCATAGGTCACGGCATTCCTGCAATGAGCGTCTTCCATATCGCAGAGCTGTCTTCAAGATCACCAAATTATAGTACTTTTAAAATATTTGTAGTTGTGCTGGTACTAGTGGCGGTAGTTGGCTGATAGTAGTAGTGAGAATGACCGCAAGATATGGTTGTTCATCTCATTGCCGTCTATCTGTGCCAAAGGGGATGGCGAACTTTATTCTGTTCGTGCAACTCATGTTTTTAATGATTAGTCTATTGAGCAGCTCGTTTTGGAAAATAAATATATGGATTAAAGTAAACAGCTTAAACTATCTATTTATGAGACCAAGCTGGCATATTTCACCCTCACCGGAAATATATGCACGTGATTCCCTCTTCCATTTTTGAGTACATGATAGAAGGACATTTTTATTCTCAATCATTGGGCTTGTAATTAGCAAAAAAGTGACATACGCTGCATTACACCTAAAACACAGCTTTTATGCGTTGCATCTGCTATCATTCCCACATACTTGCTAATATGCCCTTGTACAATTATCTGTTTTGTTGTGTACTAAACTATTCGATTCTTGGATGATTTAAAACAACAGATAAAAACAGTAATAAACTCCAGCTTGAAAAAGAAGTTTTACGTCCCTTATATTATACATTCCTTTTACGCCTGTTTTGTTATATTTTATTATTTCATACCCACTATTCACGCTTAAAATGTAAACATGTTCGAATCAATTAATGTGTAATCAGAAACTTTACCAAATGTAAAGACTTGCAATATAAAAAAAAAATCTGCCATAACTAGTCTAGCGAAAGTAAAAAGATATTCCCCGCTTATAACATAAACTTTTTAAAACTCTCAAATGTCATGAAGTGCAGAGAAACCATGGACGGGACACAAATACTGCTATCTTTATTGTTTACGCTCCTTAATGATAATAAAAGGAAATAAACGGTGGTATATCAATATGCCCGTCAAAAGAGTTCCGCATTATCTTTATGCAATGATGTGCTATAGCGAACGTCATTTTATGTTCTATGCTTGCTTTGAATCGCTTGGCTTTCGCGTTATGCCGAGATCTTGCTATATGTGTTTGCACAAACATTCTACGCTGGCAGTGGCTGTGTCAGTTCCGCCGGGAGTTAACAGGCACGTGCACCTCCCCTTTCGTCCCCCTTCTCTCCAACACTCCAGCCAGCCAGCCAGCATTCGTGGCTCGATAGTCACCCGTAGGTAAGATGCTCTGCACGATGGGGGTAAGGACTCAAAAGCTCAACAGGCATGACACATACTTCACTGACCTCCTCGAAATATTATCTTACAGCGGAATAAAGTTCTAGTTTCAGTTACAATAGAGAACTTCGCATTAAATTGAACACACACACACACACACACACACACACACACACATATATATATATATATATATATATATATATATATATATATATATATATATATATATATATATATATATATATATATATATAATTTCTCTTCACAGTGTTTTGGTGGAACCGAGGGCGCTTATTCTAAATAGAGCAATTGGGCTGGGCATGATCTCAGATGGACATGGCTGGAGCCCAATTGCTTTCTCGACGACCCCCGCATTAACAACGAGACTGAAAGGAGTTGCTGTCTCCCTCTCAACAATATAAGCCTTTGCTTTTTGTAGGTATCCAACAAGCCGTTCGAAGGGCGCTGAAGGGCGTTGAAACAGCGCTAGAGATTTTCGATTTGAAAAGTAGACAGTTATTGGGATAGGCAAGGTATGTAATCTGAATAGAGGTGACCGGTGGCCGCTTGGACAACGCAGTAAATTCTGAGGCAAGGCAAACACAGCAGCGATAGAAAGACGCTTCGCTGTTTGCCGGAAGAGACGCGGTTGTTGAGGGAAACTGGGACCACAATGGAGTCGAATTATTTAATTGGCTACCAAGGGCACATGCATTGGCACTTTAGTGGACGCTCATGAACAAGGAACAGGTAGGTATCTGCTTATGAGTAAGAGGCTGGAGCTGTATTCGACTCCAGGTAGTTTGAATCGATAACTGATCAAAGCATCAGTGAAATAGGACTGCCGTCAGCGGATCTTAACGTCTTTTAGTACATACCTGGAAGATTCCTGAACTTAAATTTTGCCTCATGTCACCTTGAAAATCTCTCGCGTAGTTATAAGAAAAATTGTTATGTCGGCTTTTCATAACGAATCTGGGAATGATAGAAGAATGACTAATTCTCTTTGCAGCTGGTTCAGTTTTCAGCTACTCAAATAAAGTCCAAACACGACATGGAGAACGCAGCAGGCAAAGAAATTGAGGAAACGGCGGAACTCGTAGAGCAGTCCATAAAGGAACTCAGAACTCTAATGTCCGGTTTGTATCTTGACTTCAATTTGTTGTTTCAAAGCTTTATCCGAATCAAGCTTAAATACTCGATTTCCTTCTTTCTTTTTTGTTTTTCTGCATAATTTTTTATACTCGAGATCTGTAAGATGCACAGGCCATAGGACAGGACACAAACACCTCTCCGTGTTTTTTTTTTGTTTTTTTTTTTTTGGGGGGGGGGTGTATGTGTGTGCCGTGCACTGTGCCAGTGAACGTTAAAGAACTCCAGATGGTCGCAAATTCCAGAACCCTTCTCTACGTCGTCCCTCATAGCCTTAGCTGTTTTGGGACGTCAAACCCCAGAAAATCAAAACCAACAATATTCAGAGTCCTTTGTTAGGAAGAGGCGCAGGCGCATGGCTTTGAGGTGCCGGACGCAAACATTTACCACTTTGGCTTGCGCACCTTGGTAAACGACACAGTGTAGCGACCTGCCTTCAGTGCTGCTGCGTTATTTAACAGCAGTGTGATGAATCATTGCTTCAAAAATTATCAGGCAATAAATTATCGTCGTGTCGTGTATTTTGACACTTCTTACATAAAATGCTCCAAGGCATTTTTCACCCTTATAATGTCAGCCTCTTTGTTCATCTCTTCCTGTCCTGCAACCAGCTGAAATCTAACGTAAGTGCTACTTTCAGGTAAGCGGAAAGCTGGCTGTATCTTGTGCGTCTGAGCTTGATCAAATCATCGCGCAGTTCTTTAGGGTAGCTAAGCACTCTTTAAATCTTAGGCTGCAAAACCTGTTTATTAATTATTTGCTCACTTGATGTTTCCGCGCAATGGAAATTTCTGTTTTACGTTTGGTTTATTGGCCTTGACATCCTAAAGAAACTCAGATTTGAGGGACGCCTTAGTAAAGGGATGCGGAATTTCGACCACCTGGGGTTCTTTATTGTGCACTGACATCGCACAGCCCACAGGCGCCTTGCCGCCACGGCCGGGATAGAATATTATTGAGTGAAGACCACCTGGTACTATTCGCGTCCTGGACTATTTCTTTAGACGGTATAATTGTTAACGCTTTTGAAGAGATTGTTTACCTCAATATCGTAATTTATCTTCGTATTATTGTTCTCGTTTGTGTAAGCCAGTTTGGATGGCCGGTGAGTGTCCTGTCAGTAGGCACGTGCGGTGCATGTTGCCTGGCTGATAGCTTCTCTTCTATACAGAGATTACCGCTTACACTAAACAGTGCCCGTGGGAGACCACATTTGTTTACTATAGCCGTCTGGATTAGGGCTGTGTAATGTAGACTGATTAGATGAAGATTAGGCACAAATTTATTGCATCACAATGTATGAGGGAAATCTTTTGCGTGGTTGGCTCAGTTTCTCCCCTTTTCACTTCTTTTCACTCTCAATGTGACAGTGCTCCCAGGGTGGCATGGTGTGAATGACAACCAGGCTTTGTTTTGCACGTGTTCTGTCGTTCATGCGGGACGTGTTGAGGGAAGCATCCGTGAAATTTGTGTAACCAAGTCAAAACCTCTGTACCTCAATTCTCGCCCGAATAGTTATAGGAAGAACGCGTACCTGCTCCCTTTATAATTAGGTCGCTAACTATTTAACGCATTCCAGGAATTATTACTGCTCTAGTTTTCGTGTTGGATGCATATCAAATCGGCTATTCGTTAATGGTTAATCAGTTAATCACATCATACGCAAAATTCCGCTTCTCCTTAATTTTCGGTCATTCTTTCCTTTGGCTCATTGTTAGATGAAGAATCTTTCAGCTGTCCAGAAGACGACGCGTTCCTGCTGAAGTTCTTGCGTTCACGAAAATACGACGTTGCTGCCACAGCCGAAAGCATAAAAAAGTACTTCAGAGTGAGGAAGGAGGCACCAGAGATTTTCGACGACTTTTTGCCATCCAGTATGCTGTACGATGACATCTGCCGCAAGAACAAGCTCGCAGCTGTGTCACGAAAGCGAGATGCAAGCGGTCGAGGCGTCCTGCTTTTCAGAGGAGGTGAGTCTTCTCTTTCCCTTTTCCTAATATGTTCATTTCTTGCACGGGCTTCTAAATCTTTGCTATATTACCATATTGATGAATTGCGACATGACCTGGCTGATGCCTGAGCGTATATGTGTAATCGGCTAATCGACCTCTAGCATCGCATGTTGCATGGATGTGCCATAGGCAATTCTGGTGGTTGAGCGTCGCTACACGTGCCACATTCCTGGGGTTAAACCAATCGGGGAAATTTGCAGTTGCCCGTTCTTCTCTCCATCTATTACGTTATTATATTGTCTTTCTCAAACTTTCCGGTCCTTTGCACCAGTCTCGCCTTTTTCCCTTTTCTGGCGGCTGCAATTATTTTCCCAAAGATGATGAAAATTGTTATCTTGTAATCCCGCAATAAAGCTCTCGTTCTCTCAAAAACTCTGGTGTCGGCGGACGTGCGGCGAGCGAGAAATTTCATTTCTCTGGCAGCTGGCAGTTGACGGATGACACATTTGGCATTTTATAATCGGCGGATTGTGTGACACCAATGCACCTCATGACATTGCCGAGTTGGCAGGACCTGTCAGTATGGACAGCTCCTTTGAGATGGAAGGGTGGAAATGGGTATTGAACCAGAAACCTTTAGATCCCATCAAAAAGTGTACTCCAAAGGATATATGTGGTAATATAGATTAATTATATAGCATTAATGAGAGGGTAGCGGCATCGTAATTAAGCTAAATAAGAGGTATAAGCTGAAGGTTGTACAAGCATATGCACCTACATGCAGTTATGATACCCTGGTAGTGGAAAGCTTCTATGAAGATGTAGAATCATTAATGGGGAAAGTAAAAAACCCATTATACTGTACAGATGGGCGACTTCAAAAGGTAGGTAGAAAGCAAGCTGGAGGCCATGCAGTGGGCAACTTTGGCATTCGAATAAGAAATAGCAGGGGGGGGGGGGGGGGAGAGAGAGTTACTAGTTGAGTTTGCTGAACGCAATAACTTACGAATCATGAATACCCTCTTCAGCAAATGGAAAAAACGAAAGTGGACAAAAATGAAATTGATTTCATGCTCTATTCTAAACCCGACATTATGCAGGATGTAGACGTAATCGGAAAGGTGCGATGCAGTGACCACAAGATGGTAAGGTTTGGAATTAATATGGATTTGAAGAGTGAGCGGAGCAGATTAGTGAGGAAGAAGTCAATCAACGAATTAGTGGTAAGGGGGAAAAAAAAGAAGAATTCAGGCTCTCGCTGATGAATAGATACTCAGTGCTAACCGAGGGAGCCGACCTTATCCCACAAGCAATGGACAATAATTTCAGAGATATCATTACTGAGTGCGCGATAGAAGTAAGCGGTAGAATTGTTAGAGAGGATAACGGTAAACTGTCTAAGGAGACGAAAGATTTGATTAAGAAGCGCCAAAGTATGAAAGTCTCTAATCCAACCGACCGGATAGCACGGGCAGAGATATCAATGCAAACCAATAGTCGCAAGGTGGCCGACATAAAAAGTATAACATGGGGATAAGTGAGCATGCTCTGAATAACGGTAGTAGCCTGAAAGCGGTAAAGAGAAAATTATGAGCAGGCAAAAATCAGATGTATGCGCTGAGGGACAAGGCGGGAAGCGTTGTTACTAACATGGACAAGATAATCAAGGTAGCCGAGGAGTTCTATACGAACCTCTACGGCAGCCACAGTAGTCAGGGCAAAAATGAAAGCGACTGTAATGAAGAGCAATCAGACGTCCCGCCAGTAACGAAGGACGAGGTTAAGAGAGCATTAGAATCCATGAAAAAGGGAAAGGTAGCTGGGGAGGATCAGGTAACTACAGATTTGTTGAAGGACGGAGGGGATATCGTGCTAGAAAAACTGGACACCCTGTATACGCAATGCCTGAAGACATCGAAAGTACCGGAATCATGGAAGAACGCTAACATTATCTTATTTCATAAGAAAGGCGACGCTAAGGACTCGAAAAATTAGACCAATCAGCTTACTATCAGTTACATTCAAGGTATTTACCAAGGTAATCGCTAATAGGATGGGGACAACCTTAGACTTCAATCAACCAAAGGATCAAGCAGGATTTCAGAAAGGGTACTCTATCATTGATCATATCCCCACTATAAACCAGGTAATAAAAAAATTTCTTGGAATATAACCAGTTCCTATACATAGCATTCATTGGCTACGAGAAAGCATTTGATTCGGTCGAAACCTCAGCGGTCATGCAGGCATTGCGAGATCAGGGTGTAGGCGAGCCATATGTGAAAGTGCTGGAAGATATCTATATCGGCTGCACAGCAACAATAGTTATGCATAAAGAAATTTGTGATAAAATTGCAATTAAGAAATGTGTTAGGTAAGGAGACACAATCTCACAGTGCCATTTACAGCTTGATTAGAGAATGTATTCAAAGGCATGGAATGGGAGTAGTTAGGAAACAGGATCGATGGAGAATATCTCAGTAATCTGCAATTCGCTGATGACATTGCCTTGTAATGTAACTCGGGGGACCAACTGCAAATAATGATAAATGATATAAATAGGAGAAGCAGAAAGGTGGGCTTAAATATCAATATGCAGAAGACTAATGTAATACTGAAGAGTCTGGGAAAGGAACAGCACTTTAAAATAGGTAGCGAAGCGTTGGAAGTGGTAGACGAATATGTCTACTTAGGACAGGTATAGTATAACCGCAGATCCGGACCACGAAAGGGAAATAACTAGGAGAATACGATTGGAATGAAGCACGTTTAAAAGGTACTTAAATGTTATGACAAGCAGCTTACTGGTATCACTCAAGAGGAAAGTGTATAACAACTGCATCCTACCGGTACTGACCTATGGGGTTGAAACATGGAGGTTAACGAAAAGAGTTATACTTGAGTTGAGGAAAACGCAAAGCGCCATGGAACGGAAAATGGTAGGTGTAACGCTAAGAGTATGGAAGCGTTCAAAGTGGGTCAGGGAAATAACTCAAGTTACTGATATTCTAGTCGAAATTAAGAAGAATAAATGGGCATGGGCAGGACATGTAGTGCGAACAGAAGATAACCGATGGTCGCTTAGGGTAACAAACAGGATTCCAAGGGAAGGAAAGCGTAGCAGGGGGCGGCAGAAACTTAGGTGGGCAGATGAGGTTAAGAAGTTCGCAGGGGTCAAGTGGATGCAGCTAGCACAGTTCAGTTCAGGCGTTCAGTCGTGTCCGACTCTTCGTGACCCTATGGACCATGTCACGCCACGCTTTCCGGTCTCTCACTATCTTCTTAACATCACATAGCTTCATCTGCAATGCCTCGAGAATGCCATCTAACCATCGCGTTCGCTGCCTACCCCTTCTCCGGCGACCCTCAACCTTTCCCAACATCAAATCTTTCTCCAGCGACTCCTCTCTTCTCATCAGATGACCAAAGTAGCTGAGCTTTAACTTTAGAATTTGACCCTCCAATGAGCAGTCAGGGTTTATGGTCGACAATATCGACTGATTTGATCTTCTGGCAGTCCAAGGAACTCTTAAGAATCTTCGTCAGCACCACAATTCAAACGCGTCAATTCTTCGGCGGTGTTGCATTTGGGTCGCGAGTGCCGGGGTAGCGTACCGCTGCCAGCTATTACGTGCGGCGCGCGGCCCCTCGGTAGCGTTGGCCTGGCGGCTCCGTGGACGGCGGACGGCATGAACGGTCCCAGCAAAGACGAGGCGTCTTTTAACGAAACAACCTTTACTGTAACATCAGGAAGAAACGGGCAGTGAAGCTGACCCGGAGAGAATACAGACACTCTCACACAGCTGGTGTCTAGCGTCGCCTCAACGGCGCGTCAAAGTAGTCTCTATCTCAGCGGAGTCGGCCGCTGCTTTTTATAGTTTTTCCAGTTCACAGGGAAAGGGTAAACCCTCACAGGAAAGGAAGAGCCAAACATGTTGGTTCACGGCGAATGACTCAATCGCAGGTGTTCCGACCTCATCTCCTCCACCTCCTGCAGACAGGAGAGGGCGACGCACTTTCCCTCGAGCTCCAGGCTTGGCCAGCTTTTGCACACACACGCACGCACACACATTTGGCGCGTGGCAGGAACACGTTGAGACTTGTCGGCGGGAGGAAGCGTTGCGCGGCCGATGAACGGCGCCGAAATGGCCGATCCGCTCGCGGTTCTGCCTGTTGCTATGCGGTGGCCGCGTCAGCTGTCCCACTTGTGGGTGGAGAAACGTAACAGACTGCCCCGCCGGGGAAGGGAGATCCCGAAGGGCAGGGGACTGCATCCGCTGTCCGGAGGGATCGGGATGTTGCTGCTAGCCGGGATCGTCCGACTCAGTGTCTCTTGAGCTCAAACAGCCTGAAGAAGTCCTTGGCAAGTTCGGTTTCCAAGGCACTCTGCAACTTGTCTTCAGGAGAGATTTCTGACAACCCACAACGTCACAACCACGCTAAAAACTCAACCGGTCAGCCAGCAAGCACGGCACAAACTTCACTAAGTTTTGCCAGACTATTTCCCTCTTATGCCCCCATCTACATTAAAGGGCAACTTAGCAGCACTTGGAACGCGTCCACAAATTTGAAAATCGTATTTTCAAAACAGCACTTCAAACAAAGATAATACAATACAAATGTTCAAAATCCTATGCCAGGAAGAAAAACACCAAGAAGTGAAAACTGAGGCTTCTTCTTACGTTATGGGCTCCGACTTAAGCCATCGGCGTTACCGTTGAGATCACCCTTTTCACTAAAGCTTCGGCTGTCCGTTTCTCGGAACAACCGTACCTTCCTGTTTCTGTGCAAAGAAACGCATGAGCATAAGTCACTAGCTTTGCTAAACAACCTATCCCTCTCCTTACGCTTGGCGCACCAGTCACGCATTTTCTGGGCACGGGCGCATTTCTGCCTTTGGGATAGTCGCTTTCTTTTGAGCGATAGCTTCCACTTGCTCCATTCTTTCTCGCGCCTGCCTTTCCGTTTTTTTCTACGGCAGCACTGAAACACATGCTTTGCGCTTTCTTTTCGCAATCTTTGGAGTTTGCTCTCCTTACGATGGCAGCATTCTTTCTCGCGCCTGCCCTTTCGCGTTTTTCGTCGGCAGCACGGGAATACTAGCCTTCCGCTTTCTTTCTGCAATCGTTTGCTCTCCTTACGATGGCAACCTTCTTTCTCGCGCCTGCCTTTCCGCGTTTTTCGGTGGCAGCACTTGAATACTCTAGTCCCACTTTCTTTCGGCGCGAGCTCTGGCAAGCTAGCGGTCAACGTTCTAGCGGTAACCGGAGCTAGTAGGACACGGGTGTCGTCGAAGTGCGGCGCCGCGTCTGCATCGCGGCCAGCAGCGCAGGACTCACTTTCCGTCAAGTCCGAACGACAACTGCTCACGCCAGCCCTCAAGCTAGGCATTTCCTCTGGCGGCTCGCCACTCACGTCACCTCGCTCAGAGCTAACCGGCGCACGATCAAGCTCTTTCGACAGCTGGGGCGCTTCGGATAGCGTGAGGGTCATGTGTGCTACGTCCGCGTTCGCACTGGGGTTGCTTTCGCGAATACAACCTAGCGTGGTATCAGGGCACGAACGATTCTGACTCTGCTCTGGTCGCTCGCTGTCGCCTTCGCAAGTCTCGCTGTCTACAGCGGACGCGCACTCCTCGTCGGTCTGCCCTGGCTGATCACAACTCGCGGGTTGCGCAGCTTCCCTGATTGGCAATTCGCTTTTCTGCGCGCCCTGCTCTACAACACAGCTGATTTTCTCATTTCCTAGCTGATTTCCATCTCCGCCACGCTCTAGACCAGCTTCTGCATTTAACTCGAGAGGCGGTTCAGCTATTATCAGTTCCCCACACTCATTTGATGGAACTGTATCTCCTACAGCTACTTGGGTCGGCGTGCAGTTCACCTCGCTTAACGGCGTCACTTCGGACTTCCAGCCGATTAAGCATGTGCTAACCGTCTCAGCTAGTGGCTCGACCAAGGTAACACGATGCTCTTCTGTTCGAGAATCGGTCGGCTCACTACTGCGGTCACGTTGCTCGGCCGCTTCCCCAAGCTGTGTCTCACACTCCGGTGCAAGTTCGATTTGCTTCGGAATTTCCGCACTGTCTAGCCATTCACTTACAGCGGCTTTCAACTGATAGGCCAAATCAAAGTATGACTTGTCACAATGTTTCTCGCTCTCATATCTCTTCCGAAGATCATGAGGCGTTATCTGATATCGTATCAGCAATGACTCTTTTAGTTCATCGTAATTTTGCAACCGGTCGCCAACTAATCGCTTCATTTCTTCCGACGCTTCAGCGGAGAGAAGAGCTACCAACTTCAGCGCCCAACTACCTCGCTCGAAGCGTTTACTTCTACAGACATTCTCGAAGTCTGCCAAATAATCTACCATATCCTCGGCGATGAGGAATGGTGGCGTACCGTCTCGCGGTATCGAACCGTTACGCTGAATGGCACTGAAAGCGTCAAACTTTTCCACGCTCATTCGATGTGCTGAAATCTCCAGCTGGATCAGTTTCCTTACGAGGGCGTCCTCTTTCTCGTGACGTTCCCTACGCACACGATCCTCTTGACGTTCGTCAATGATCTCAAGGCATTCCAAAAGCTCGTCATCTTCAGCTTCCAACTCAAGAATAGCCTTTAACACTTCTAGTTTTCTGAGTTTGTCTGACAAATTCAGACCCAACTCCTCCGCAAGCTCCAGCAATTTCGGTTTGCGCAACGACTTCAAATCCAAATTCATGGCTGTTCCGAATGCTGCCTTCTCTACTGCCCACTATTGCCTTGCTGCAATTAACCCAGCAACAACGACAACACAATTACCAGCTCTGTTCTCTACTTAACAAAAGCCTGGCAAAACTCAGTAGAAGAAAGTCCCGCACTCACCAAACCTCGCAGCCAAGAATCCAACGCAGTCGTTCCGCTGCAGGCAACCAGTCATCACACAGGGCTCGTTGCACTGCTCCCGCCTTTCCGCTGAGCTGCTTTGATTCACGGGTCACGCCTGTGACATCTCCGCTCTTCCCACCAGATGTTGCACCTGGGTCAGGCCTGGCTCGTTTCACCGACCACGGTCACAGCTTGGTCGTCCTCGTCTCTCCGCTGTTCACCAGTTGTTGGACGACGGTATCGCCTGGCTCGTCCCTCCAACCACGGTTACGGCTTGGTCGTCATCATCCCACCGCTGCCACCAATTGTTGCATTTGGGTCGCGAGTGCCGGGGTAGCGTACCGCTGCCAGCTATTACGTGCGGCGCGCGGCCCCTCGGTAGCGTTGGCCTGGCGGCTCCGTGGACGGCGGACGGCATGAACGGTCCCAGCAAAGACGAGGCGTCTTTTA
Organism: Amblyomma maculatum; assembly: GCF_055883805.1. Lineage (NCBI taxonomy): Eukaryota > Metazoa > Arthropoda > Arachnida > Ixodida > Ixodidae > Amblyomma > Amblyomma maculatum. The sequence continues at coordinate 98,974,982 of NC_139347.1, read as the reverse complement.
ACGAAACAACCTTTACTGTAACATCAGGAAGAAACGGGCAGTGAAGCTGACCCGGAGAGAATACAGACACTCTCACACAGCTGGTGTCTAGCGTCGCCTCAACGGCGCGTCAAAGTAGTCTCTATCTCAGCGGAGTCGGCCGCTGCTTTTTATAGTTTTTCCAGTTCACAGGGAAAGGGTAAACCCTCACAGGAAAGGGAGAGCCAAACATGTTGGTTCACGGCGAATGACTCAATCGCAGGTGTTCCGACCTCATCTCCTCCACCTCCTGCAGACAGGAGAGGGCGACGCACTTTCCCTCGAGCTCCAGGCTTGGCCAGCTTTTGCACAACGCACGCACACACATTTGGCGCGTGGCAGGAACACGTTGAGACTTGTCGGCGGGAGGAAGCGTTGCGCGGCCGATGAACGGCGCCGAAATGGCCGATCTGCTCGCGGTTCTGCCTGTTGCTATGCGGTGGCCGCGTCAGCTGTCCCACTTGTGGGTGGAGAAACGTAACAGCGGTCAGCCTTTTTCACAGTCCAACTCTCGCATCCATACATCACAACTGGAAAGACCATAGCACGGATTATACGGATCTTGGTTGGCAGACTAATGTCTCTGCTCTTTACTAGGCGGTCAAGGCTAACAATTGCTCTCTTCCCCAGAAGCAGGCGTCTCCTAATTTCATGGCTGCAGTCTCCTTCCGAGGTAATCTTGGCGCCCAAGAACAGAAAATCTGTCACAGCTTCCACTTCTTGTCCATTCATGCTCCAGGACTTGATAGGGCAAGACGCCATGATCTTCGTCTTTTTAATGTTCAGTTTAAGCCCAAACTTCTCACTCTCTTCTTGTACGCGCATCAGAAGTATCTTGAGTTCCACTTCACTTTCTGCCATTAAAGTGGTATCATCCGCATATCTAAGATTGTTGATACGTTTTCCAGCAATCTTCACTCCAGCTGAAGACTCGTCCAGACCGGCTTTCCTCATGATGTACTCTGAATATAGGTTAAATAGGCAGGGCGACAGTATGCAGCCTTGCCTCACTCCTTTCTCAATCGGAAACCAATCAGTAAGACCATGCCCAGTTCTGACTGTGGCCTCTTGCCCTTCATAAAGGTTCCTGAGAAGACAGATGAGGTGAATTGGAACTCCCATCTCTTGGAGAGCTTGCCACAATCTGCTGTGATCTACGCAGTCAAACGCTTTCGCATAATCAATAAAGCAGAAGTAAATGGGTTTCTGGAACTCTCTTGCTTTTTCCATGATCCAGCGAAGGTTGGCAATTTGGTCTCTAGTTCCTCTGCCCTTGCGAAACCCAGCTTGCACGTCCGGAAGCTCCCGATCCACATACTGCTGCAGCCTACCTTGCAGGATTTTTAACATCACCTTGCTAGCATGCGAAATAAGCGCGATCGTGCTTATTTCGTGCACAGGACCGGGTTATTTGAAAGAAAATGGGAGATGCCTTTTCCCTGCAGTGGGTATGGTCCGGCAGATGGTGATGATGTTGATGACGATGATGATGATGATCTGAAGAGAGCCTGGGCTGGAATAATATAACGATTTTATTCCATCTGAAAACTATTCCATTCTTTCGTCTTCTCTACCATTGGCTGACTAAAATTTGAACCTGTGCATAATAAGGTTGCGTTGCAGGACGTCACAAGACGTCATAACTAAGTTCACGTGATCATCACCTCATGCGCAATTTTGACGTCATCGTCGAGCGAATGGAATAGATTTTGGAATCGCTATATTATTTCACCCCTCATTTCAACTTCTGAATACCAGGAAACATCGACACACCCTCGTTTTATGCCATTCGTCCTGGGCAGACCCGTACGAGCGGGTATCTACCCAACCCCAGGTCACTAATCTAGCTGCCTGGTTATTTATTTTTGGTCAATTTCGCCGTACCATGAAGCTTCCTTTCCTTTCCTTCGCTTTCTTTTTTAGTTTTTTTAGGCGTTAGGGAGAAACAAGCTCGTATTTTATACAGAATGGGAACCTCGGCAAACGCCGCCGCCTCTATCCTCTACACGGAGGGAGACGCGAAAACTCCCGTTTCTAATTGGGCACAATTGTACAGTCGCGAAATAATTAACCAATAAATATAACATAAATAGTTAAACAATAATGTAAAGGAACATTGCAATTAACTGTGTGTACCTTGCTGCCCAAGCTCATGCCGTATTTTGACAGAGCTACACTGTATAGCTGGCGCGCATGGAGCTTTCAATAAGTTTCTATCAAGGTACCCGTGTGCTGTACGATGTCAGTGCACGTTAAATAACCCCTGGTGGTCGAAATTTCCGGAGTCCTCCACTACGGCGTCTCTCATAGCCTGAGTCGCTTTGGGACGTTAAACCCCACAAAGCAAACCTAACCACATCAAGCTTCCCTTCGTAGTGTGCATGGTAACCGCAGTGCAGTTACAGTAACCAAAAAAAAAAGAATACGGCTTCCATTTCTTCAAGAAATTCGCGAACACAGCCCACTACTCAATTCATTATGTTTGCCTTCTTAAGACTCCATGTTGTTCACAATGAGGTTCAAGAAAACGAACAGTGAACTTCTCAACGATTACGGTTGAAAGGCACTCAGAAACACCGTCTGGCTCAAGTTATTCGATAAAAAAAGGTTGGTTGAGATCTTTTGATAGAATTTGGAGACAACTGCTCGCGCTCAAAATTTCCGATCGCGGCTGGTGGAAAGTCCTATCAACAAAACTTCTGACAGTCCAGTGAACGTGGCCCATTGTATTATTTCAGAAAGTATTTTTCTTCATTCAGGTGGGGAGATACTGCAAAGCCTCAGTGTACGGTGTGTCACTTGTGTTCACGAAAAACTAACAAACATGGCACTGGTTTGTGTTGAACCACGTTTGAGAAGCGGAAGCTCGTCTCTCGTCCCCAATTCGCAGCGACACTAGTCTCTCGATCCTTCAGGCGTTTCTGGATATCAGCTAGATGATCCAATTCTGCTCTCAGTTTGCGATATTTCCGATGTGCATGATTGTAAGCAGCATGGTCTAATGACCCGTGTAGTGTAGTCCGTAATAGTGAAGCAACGCTCGGCTGCATGTTTTATCAAATGGCATCACTGATGTTACGTGGGGTTCACTTAGTCGCTAAGGGTTGGTAATGGTCGTTCACTGTTGTGGTACGCTGGAAGCCTAAGCCAGTAGATCTCGGTCATGGATGTTTGGCTAGTGGAAGTGGTGGGAGACCCAATTCATTCAGGGGAGGGGGGGGGGGGGATCCTGTGCGCACTCTTGCCACTTCCGGGAGAAGGTCGCGGAATTTGGAGTGAGTCAAGGCTAAACTAGCCTCCCTCTAAAAAGCACGCGCTTGATAATCCAGCGCACCATGGTTTGCGGATGACGTGGGGGAGAGGCGACACTTCTATGGTGGTGTACATACCCCAAAAAGCATGCGACTCCTCCCCGCCACCACGCCGCGCACTCGTCGGACGCACGAGGCTCTGCATTGCAGCCCTGTCCAGCAGTGCAGCCAGAGCTGGAGTTACACCGATGCTGGCATTAACAGACGCCGTAAACGCTATCTCTTCCCGTCTCTCGTGCACGCTCTCCATTTCCGCACACTGCTCTTGCGTTTCTTTCGCTTTGATAAACGAAAGTCGACTTTGAACCACCGTGCTTCTAACACTACAAGACAGTATCTAGTCAGGCCAGGGCCATCGCGCGATCTTCTTCTTCTTCTTCGTATTCTTCTTCTTCTTATGTACAAGATTGGGTTTCACGGACCCCGACAATTGCGTCGTGGAGCGATTGGGGTACGCGAACGCCATTTGAGAAACACTTGCCTAAGCTAAGCATCGGACGCCGAGTTTAGCGTTCAGGAGAATTATATTAGCCTATGTATGCGCGACGCTTACAATACTGAGTAATGCGATATTTTAGCGAAGCTATTCAGGTATTACAGTTGTGCAATATGATGAGATAAAAACATGGGTGGGGCATAAATTTGTACGTGTGCAATTAGACCCTACTCTACATAATCGCCCACATCTTGCACTCAGCTGCTTCTCCAGTTCTTGATCGGCCTAAAGAAGGCGTCTTCATGACGCCGCCGATGCCGCCGCCATATTGCGACCAGCTCTCCTCGAGGGGCGCATGGGTGATGTGGGCGTGTTCCCCTTTTGCACAAGCATATTTCACCGCGCATAATTTGCCCATTCCTTAAGCTCTGCCTATAAATGCACCATGGGACCACGATAATTGATTCGTGTGGCTCCCCTTTCCGATTTACAATCCCGCTAATGTAGTGCTTTGCTATTCGCTAACTCACTACTGTTGCAGCTTGTGCCGGTATTATATCGCAACTCATCTAAAACATACATGATATACTGCGGTAAGCTGTTAAATTATGTCAAAGGACACCCGACATAAAATATAAAGCACCGATTTCGACCCAGTCATACGAATGCCCCAGCGTGGCTTGGCAGCTGCATTTCTGGCTCGGTATCCAGCGGTCCTGCGTTCGATTCGCGTGTCACCTTCCATTCCAGAGCTGTCAAGATGCCAGCTGGACAGTCGGGCAGTATGTATATACCTTTTCCTTTCCTGCAATCTATATGACCTGCGAAAGCACGTATACATGCATGTACGTGTGGTTATGATTTTTCGTTCAAAATGTCTCCCGCCGTGACCCTATCCCCCTTCTTCGCTTTCAACCTTAAATTTCCAACATCTCCTCTTCTTCCATTGCTCATCTCACTCCCCAGGCACCACAATAGTACCGCTCACGTTGATTGTAGAAGCATTATTCACGATTCATGTACGAGCTTCTATTACGAGGTTCATAGACCAAGTCACGAAAATGTACTTTGGATGACCTAGCCGGTGGCGTGTTTGACCTGCAACCCAAGACTGTGTGTTCGAATCGCACCTGTGACGCACAAGTTCAAATAATTAGGTCAAAAGGTAGCCCATTTAAGGCATGCTGCAGTCGATAACTGAGACATCATGCTGTGTAATAATCACTGTCGTTATAGCGTGACGTCATTTCGCTCTTATTTTGCCCCGGTTACTGGATTGAAATCAGGTTGATGACGCCATAGACATACTAGATCAAACTGAAGTTTTCTGGACGCCTTTTTTCAGACACTGACGCCACTGGGTTTTATGCTAACGAGGCTTCCGCCTTGAAATTACATGGACGTAACAGACATCATAAAGGCATATTCCCGGTGAATTTCTTGTCTACAAGACAATGGCTTAGGACTTCCGCACATAAATATTTTAATGGATAAAGTATTTCGTTATAGCCAAGAACAAGCGAGCAGAGTGTCAGCGGACAATAAACATCTTCCATTCTATTTTGTCATCATGTGTGGAGGTAGATTTATCTCATAACAAAAACAAATATTTTTGCTGAGTTCTGTAGTTATTCGCACTGGCTCTTAAGAAGAACTGCCATGCTTCTCTGCCAGGGCCCTGGGATTCTTCAGTCTGCACAATGATCGAATTCATCAAAGCCTGCCTGATCTTCGTTGAATGGCTGATTTTAGACGAAGACGTCCAAAAGCAAGGCATAGTGTTCGTGCTCGACAACAATGGCATCGGTTTGGAACACATGGTGCACCTGACTCCATTTCTCATGAAGAAGGTCTTGCATATTACGGAGGTAAAGGGAGGAGGAAGAAATAACTTTTTCAGTGCATTACTAAGCGTCAAGAATGTCCTGGGCCAGGGTCACCAAGGCCAACTGATCATTCAGCTGGTCAGATGCTAACCAAGCCCGCCACGTTGGGGGAGGAGGGTGTGGAAAGTGGGGTGATTGAATAATCATTACGTCTTCTGTATGTGTGCGTGTTGGCAGATCCTGAAGGCATGATCAGTTGACACTGATCTTCGGATAAACTTTTGTGGGAAATAAGAAAAAAAGAATAAAAATAATAAAAAAGGAAAAGAAATAAAAGGAAAATAAGGGAAAGCAAGGAAGACACAAAAAGGAAAGTAAATAAACAATCCGAGAATAAAAATGTGTAAATAAAATCTCGACAAAGTAGCCCAGGGTAGACTTAAGCTGTTGTATCATTTTTTATATTTATGGTTCTCTAGATGATGGCCAGAAAAGCCAACAACCCCCGTCAGAACAGCGGCCCCTACGTAACAATTTATATCAAATATGTCCGTGTATGTGTCTATTTTTGGACTTCACATAATGTCTTTTATGAAATGTGCCGAAAAGAAAGGCGGAAATTCGAACACTAATGCAACGGATGCTCCTTTTTTCTCTTTTTTGATCCAATACTGTTGCCTTCCACTCCAGTATCTTCCCTACCAAAACAAATGTACAACGAGACAAGTCGCTTGGAAAGTATAAGACCTCGCCGAAGTACCGAAGAATGACCACTAGCCATTCAGTTGATTAAAACCATGACATAAAAATTGACCAACTTGTAGAAAGGACTAAGGTATTTTCCTGTGCTGTAGTTGGCGGATAGTGTACAATTTATCCAGCAAATTATTGAAGCCAAGAGTGTGTATTATTAAAAACTACTGACTAACTCACTCGCTGTTGCAATGTGTACAAAAGCGTGCCTTTTTCTTTCTCTCCTTTCCTGTAGAAATGCTTCCCTGTGCGTGTGAAAGCAGTTTACATTATAAATGATTCAGTTGTGTTTGACACGCTATTTGCAATCACCAGGCCCTTCATGAGCGCGAAGATTGTAGAAAGGGTAAGCAGACCTTTTTCCTACTGATCTCTCAGTGCTCTGAACTAGCTTGCTACTATGTTAAAACAGCGCTAGAAACATGGACGAGTAGAAAGACACACATTCTGTCCGTGTTTCTAACGCTGTTTTACCACAATGTCCAACTAATTCGCCCAACAAGCCGCTTAGCTTACCACGCTGCGAGATTACAGGCCCGTTTTATGTTGTGCTGATCTTACATGACGTAAAAATAAAGATCAAGCTTAAGGAGAAAGCCTGTGTGCTTCTCCAAAAGCTCTTATGAAATCAATACTGAGAACGTAGTTATGAAACAGATTTCGACAGTGACAAAGTAATCGAAACAGCGATCGAATCCCTGAAGAGGCTTCATAAAACAGGCTATGATCCGGCCATTTTTTGGGAGTTCACAAAAATATCGCGTGACGCCCGTTTCACTTCAGTGCATTGAATGAACGGGGGTTAGGAAAGATAAGCAGAAAAAGCGGTTAGTCTGGGAGGTGGCAGAGTTCACTAGAAAGGGCTCACAAACGGCACATTATGGGGTGCACCGCGATGATCGGAGTGCAGGTTCCAGTGGCAGTCAGACAGTCGTCGATCAAGCTTTTAGTGAGGACAATACTACACGATGCTCAGCCGTACAGACATGGGAAGCAGGGCTGGACCAATATGAAAGAAATATTATCATCTATACTCATATTCTTTGCTTTCTTCAAAAAAGGGTGGCAGATATTAGTCACATATACTGCCTCATTATGGCTGTGGCTTTGTTATTAAATTTTCCACCTTAGGTATTCACTGCAATACGAGAATAATAACGTAGAACGCATCATAAGCGCATTGGATAAAAAGTTGGTAAGAAAGACTCGTTCTTTGTCATAAGAAAATTAAAATGGTTTTGTTAGTTGCTTCTGGAGCGCTGACATTGCGGTTGTAGCTTCTAGCATACTATTAGCACTTTAGCATTGCCTAGCACATTGCAAGCCTTATAGTGAAACCACCTCGGTTTCTGAGAAAACCGAGAAACACCTATGTTGATGCAAAGTAGGTGCGGTTTGCAAGAGAAAAAAATATATAAAGGCCTCTAAGTACATTGAAGCTGTTTATTTTTGCTACGTTATCCTTCTGCTAAGGCTTTTAGAGAGTAATATTAGTTGTTTTCCAGGTTCATCTCATCGGCTACGAATTGAACAAACTTCTTGATGTGGTGCCTGCTGATGTTCTTCCCGAAGAAGCCGGAGGATCCTTCGAGAGCTTTGACTACGATGCGCTAGAAAAGGACTTGCTGAGCAAGAACGATTACTTTAAGGAAGTGAGTCAGTATGGTTACGGAAAAGAAAATACCCACATCTAGAGGACTGAAGCGCAGCTGTTTTTTCTGGCTGCACAGCTGTCAGTTTCTCGTGTTTTTATTTTCTGTCATCGTATGTGGCAATAAACGGTTTCAGCCTGCGCAATTAGACCTGAACCTAAATTGAGATAGTGCCCTGCTACTTCCTAGAACTCCCATTTATGCTGCATGGATTGTAGATATAGCGGTTAAGAAGGACATTCTCTGCTCATGCGTCAATCATGGTGAGTTTAAGGAAGGACGCGGTTGGCATGACGTAAGCAATCAGGAAAGCATACAGGTACAGGTCAAGTGGCAGCTTGGATGTCTTCATTACGATGAATAGCAGAAGGCAAGGGTGGCGGCAACAACATGGACATGACCCCAATGTACATAAACATGACTGGTTTTAAGTGTATCGATGCTTTGTTTTATAAGATTGCCGCCTCCAAATGAGACAAGAGGCAACAGCATATAATTGTTGTATTCGACATGTGCTCAGAATTCTGCGATTATAGGGAAGCTTTAACATTCTAAGATTTAATTTGAAAATTTGCGGTCGGCAGATCTTTCAGGTGAAGACTACATATTGCCGCGAACCTTTGAAATCTTTATTTGTTGTTTATGCAACAGCCGCCAGCGTGCGGCTTTATCACTTTGTTAGTAACCCTCCGAACTATCTGCTTTTTTTTTTCATGCTCAGTATCACGAAACACGCCTGTACCACATTTTTCTAGTGCGTGATACGCCGTGACTAGTCTGAAATGACTGCAGGCAAACACCTCTTTTCGTATTATTACGGATGTCAATTGGCTGGTTCATCTAGATGTTTCTGCTCCGACCTTAAATTAAGCACATCCAAATCCAACTGGAGTTCCTTAGACTGACGACCAGCGAGCACGGTTGCTGCTATCCGCTGCAGGTTGTTTATTTGTTTGCGAAAGCAAGTCAGCCCAATGAAGAGTTTGTTTCAGTGAAATCCAAGTCTTTAGAACACTGCCTTTGTCACCACCACGTGGCAGTATTCTACATGTACAAACGTTTCTTTTCGGTGAACTATAGTGCTCGCAAAAGACTGAACAGGGTTAGGGACAGAACGACTTTAACAATTACGTTCCTTGTTCAGTCCTGAACTGTTGTGTGACAATGAGAAAGCAAATTATAAAAACATTACCAGGATGCTTCAGCTTTGCTTCAAGAGTAGATGCGACAGCAGCTTTAACACTGCTTTTTTCATTTTCCGAATCAAAATGTTTGATTGAAATTGTTGAAAGTTTCATTTTATTAGTACTGTAATCTCATGCATATAAATCCACACGTTACCAAATCATACGTGTCCAACCAGTGCGATAGCTGCCCCTGTAGCACGCTTGGCATCAAACATACTGCGGAGTCTATATTCGTTGCATCCCCGCCTAACAAGTTTGAAGCCCAATGGCTACAAACGTGTTCGACGCTTTAGCAAATGTTCGACTGATTAAAGTATTTTTCCCTAAACGTGTGTCTCATTTCTGAGTTAAGGTGGCGGTGGCGCCTTTTAGATTGAGCGATCTGTATACGCTATCCCGTAAAATGCAAATAACGAAGTACATACATCGTTATTGCAACTGAAGGAAGAAGGAAAAGAAAATGCACGGGCCTGCTACTGGCTCTGCAACAGCCGTCGTCTACCACCGAAACGGCAGCGGGTGCAATGACGGCCTACAGCAGATAAAATTATGGTGGCAGGCTAGCTGCCTCCGCAAGCGACAGCGACCTACCAGTCCCAGCTCCGTATCGCCAGGAGCAACCACCAACAACGAAACATGCGCATTACACATCTAGAAAATTAGCAAGAGCGAAGTGCTAGCAATGAGACGTGACGGATGAATTCCGTTTTTCTATATGCAAGTACCTCGAAAGAAGTGGCCACTTGAGGCTGCAGTGCCCAATTATGCATTATAGCAAGCTGGAACTTAGACTGTTAGTCTACGAATTAAGTATCTTGGTAAATTGTTGGAAGCATATTAGCAAGCATAACAGCTACTACCAGTTGAAAAACCTTGCGCAACATAGCACAGAAGATGTGACCTCCCCCCCCCCCCCCCCCGCACACACACATCCCTCGAGTGCTCCCTCGAATGCTTTAAGCAAATATTAAACAAAAAATTGTTTCAAGTAGGCGTACGCCCAATGTGTAGAAATCAAACGCCCGCCCCAGGCGAGAACATTGGAACGCCAGCGAAACGGGCGGCGAGAAAACCCCCAGTACCGGTGCTGCCCTTGGTGACCGCGCCGTCGGATCACCTCTCTTTCTTCTACCATGCCCCACAAGTCAACGACTTCTATAACTTCCAGCCCTACGCCTAAATATTTGACGTCACTTGCTGCCGACCGTCGCTTCGCTGTTCGCTGCGCCGCCGCGCTTCGCTGTTTGGCTTCGCCAACAGCTTCGCCGCCAGCTGTAACGTGACCATGCTTGCCAAAATCGCTTGCCATTGCAATTTGTGTGAGTTTAAGGTCAAGCCTTTCTATGCTGATGGAACAAAATCCTGTGCGCGAGATTTGTGTGCGATATCTGTACGCGAGATGTGTCATATTCCGCGATATTCCGCGAGATGTGTTTCTGTCTAGCATTCCTGCCATCTGAAATCCCACACATGAACGCGTGCCAATGAACGCCACGCGACAGGAGCGATGGTACCGTCCAAACTCCTAGTAATCTGCGTCCAGTCGCCCTGACTTCGCATCTCTGTAAACTCATCGAGCACCTGCTGCATACCCGAATTAGTCAATACATTGAATACATCAGTCCTGGATTTCATCCAGCTCAAGCCGGCTTCCGCCCTAACCTCGGAACTCATGACTGTCTTCGGCTTTTGCGAAGAATTCTGAATAGAGCTCATCGTAAAGCGCTACCTGACTATCTCCTGGCTGTCGATAAACACAAAGCCTTTGACAATGTTCGCCATGAGGTTATCCTGGAGTAACTCGCCAAACGCTTTCCTAGTACTCGTGCCCAAATCTGGATCCGCAATTTTTTGACATCTAGACCCATACAGCTACATGGCAAAGCTCCGAGATGGGTGCCCAAAACCAATTATTTGGATAGGGGGCTCCATTCTCGGACCCGTATTGTTCAACTTGGCCATGACTCGGCACAAGCGCAAGATTCGCTATATATGCCGATCATATTACCGTCCGGACTAAGGCAGCGGATTACGTAAACAAATATTCTATGCAGACTGAACTTCAGGCGGCCCTTCTTTGTCTTGAAGATACGCTAACGAAAATTGGCCTCAAACTCGCACCACATAAAACAGAATTGAATAGTATCGACGGAAAACATAAAACCAACCCCAGTATGCAGATCCATTTTAACATCGGAGGCAACAGCATCACTTCCTCAAATGGGCAAATCCGCATTCTTGGCCTGCCCATCTCAAGCTGCAACAGTACCCAGAAATGGGTTCATTGCCCCGCCGGGGTGGTGCAGTGGTAAGACGCCCGACTACTATGCCGGAGTTCCCGGGTTCCAACCCGACCACGGCGGCTGCCTTTCGATGGAGGCGAAACGAAGTGGCGTCCGTGTGCTGTGCGATGTCAGCGCACGTTAAAGATTCCCAGGTGGTGAGGGGACGCCAGGTGGCGCCGAGGAATGAAGACGCTGCCACGTCGAGCTCTGCTGTTAATGGCCTTTTTCGGCGGCTTTTGGGTGCACCCAGCAACATCTCACTTCGGACCGATTTTCGGAAGTCCCGATGATCAAGTGGAACCAACTCTCTAAAATGTGGGACCACCAATTTGGACTTTACGATACTTTGAAGTTCGGAGCAACAACGCCGCCAAGTTAAGCCTAGCGTCTGAGCCTAGCGTCCGGCCTAGCCGCCCTCGAGGGAAGACCCTCGGAGCGTGGACGGCATGGACTGGCAGGGCGAGGAAAAGCTACCAGCCGAACTTTGACACTAGTAAGGACGGAAATATGGAGGCGGCTGAGGCCTTAGAAGAAACTGCATGGTTCCGCCGGCAAGGAGGCAGATATGTGAAGGAATGCGACGCAGCGTCCCAAGCGAAGAAGGAGGCACCCATGAAGGGGAGCGAAGGGACCGAGGCCGCCAAATCGCGGCAAAACGCGATAGGAAGGTCACTTGCCCACACATCCGTAGGCACGGTCAGATCGAAAATACCGGAGGAGATGTTCCGCGTAGTGCTGAGACCGCATGGCGGCGCCGATCAGCTGACAAGGAAAGCGGGACCAAAGCTGCGCCAGGTCCTGGTTACGGCTGCAGGCCTCAACCTGAACGGGGAAGACAGATTCATCGCCAACCCGAAGAATCAGTCACTACTAATTATGACCCCGGAGCTCGGCAGGGCGAAGCGGTACGAGCAAATTACGACCATAAAAATCGGGCCAGTTGAGATAGACGCAACTGCTCACGCGGCCATGCCGGAGGGCGGCAAGGGCGTCATATACGACGTTCCGCTGGACGTCACGGAGGAGGAAATTCGGCAGGGACTCAGAGATAACCCTGGCTACGTTGGAGCGAGGAGGCTCGGGAAAAAGTCCAAAACCGTGCTCATCATTTTCGAAGACCAAGAAGTCCCGCGAGAGGTGTGGTTCAACGGATTGCTATACCGGTGCAACCTCTACAAAAATAAATTCGATGTGTGCTACGCATGCGGCAACCTAGGACATCGGTCGGACGTCTGCCCGGACCCCACCAGCCCTCGATGCCGAGGGTGCAGAATGCTTAATCCACCGGAGGGGCACGAACAAGATTGCGAGCCGCAATGCCTACTGTGCGGCGGCTGCTACCCCCTGGGGCACAACCGCTGCAGAAGCATGTACCGGACCCCGCACATTCTCAAAGTCCGACAAGCAGAGAAAGAAGCCATACAGGCTCAAAACAAGCAGCAAGAGCCAACGCAAACCCGGGGCAGATCGAGAGGAAGAGGCGACGCCGCGGGCACAACGGGCCGTGCGAGAGACTGCAGCGCATCCGTCACCAGAGATGAGCCCAGGTCCAAGAGCGAGAACAGGGGGCCGCCACAACCACCGCCACCCAAGAACGACAAGAACCACTGGCCGAAGCCCGGGGAGACGCCGGCCGGACAAGCAAAGACGAATGAAGAAGATAACGCAGGCGGTAAGTCGGTCAGCTTCGCTAGCGGGGTCTCCAAAGAAAAAAACTCGGAATTTTCGGAATTACAACAGACTCAAGCCGAGCATAGCAAAGAAATCAGAATCATTAAAGAAGACATCAAAGAGATTAAAGAAACCCTCAAATCCCTAGTCGAGGTAATTAAAGAGTTAAAAGAGGCAAAAGCTATACCTGCACCGGCATCTCCGATGCTCAGGCCGCCCGTCATACGGGGCCCCGGTGGGGCAAGCGAGAGCAATTGTGGCGGGGACAGTGACGACTCAGATGAAATGAATATCGATCAGGCTAGACCCGCGAAACGTAAATCAGACGACACTAGTGTAATTGGACAAGCCAGAAAGCACGTGGCATTTAGAGAATTAGTCAAGGATGAAATCATAGACTTTGAATTGAACCTGAATAAGAAACTCGAGGTGAGATTTGGAGTGCTAGAAACGATGCTTCAAGCCCTTTGCAACACATCGGGTATACAATATCACAATCATAATGGATCCCAAAACGTCTAAAATTTGGCAATGGAATTGCCGGTCGTTGTCAATGAAGCGATGGCTCTTGCAACAGTACGTAGCTAGCCAGAACACACAGCCTTTGGCAATAGCTCTGCAGGAGGAGGAGGAGGAGGAAAAAACTTTATTAAACGAGTGAGTTTAGACCCTTCAAGGGCCCAGGGCCACAGCACGGCCCTCACATTACGCGCATGTGTCCAGGTCACGTAGGGCCATGGCACTGGCACCCCGGTCCACACAGCGAAGTTGTATGTCCAGGTCCTGCGACGTAAGGAGGGCCTCCCATTCCTCCCATGATCCGATGGCGGGCTGTCCCTGCGGGGGAGGATCGGCAGGGCAGCCGAAAAGAATGTGGTCCAAGGTGGCGTGCAACTCTCCACAGAGAGTGCACTCAGGGGAAACGGGTCGGTAGTAGGATGGGCGTTGAGGGGTGAGAAGCGTTCGGGTTTGAAGACGCCTCCAGAGGATTTTTTGGGAGTGAGACAGCTGGGGGTAGGGAGGGGGGTAGAATCGACGGGCAAGGCGTGCTTTATGTGTGGGCTCAGAAAATGTATGTGCCCGCTCCCTCGAGAAATCCCGGCATGGGTCGCCATTTGCCCGGCTAATAAGTCCTCGGGCTATGTTATCGGCGGCCTCATTTCCGGGATTGCCAGAGTGAGCCGGCACCCATATAAGCTCAATAAGCCTGTCAGAATTCAGGGTGCACATTCTCAATATTTGCCACGCGGGAGGATGGACGCGTCCGCGGGCAAAGTTAAGTATGGCTGTTTTGGAGTCGCTAAGTATGTAAGCCGCATCTGTTTGGGCGATTGCTAAGGCTATAGCCACTTCCTCTGCTTCTTCCGAGTTACAGGGAGGGTCTATGAAGTGAGTGAGTGGGGGGGCTGCTGGATTGTAGGCCACAGCTACTTAACGGTCTGAACAACATACGGCGTCCACCCAGCGGACATTCTCTGCAGTCTTATAGCGTTTATGGAGAGCTTTGGCTCGCTCGACGCGGCGGGATTGATGGTGTTCTGGGTGGACGTTCTTAGGAAGAGGTTTGAGGATAAGCGCTGAATGCACGGCCTGAGGGAGAGGGTTTAACTCTTCAGCATGTGCGGGTATGCGAATGCCGAGAGTATCCAGTATATGTCGTCCTGTTTGCGTGCCAGCCAACCGAAGGTACTGTGTGTACCGATGTGCCTCTATAAGTTCTTGTATATTGTTGTGCATTCCTAGTTTTAAGAGCCTGTCCGTGCTAGTGGTCTTCGGTAGGTTGAGCGCTGCTTTGGTAGCCATGCGGATTAAGGCGTTGATTTTATCTTTGTCTGCACAGGAGAGGTTCAGGTAAGGAGAGGTGTAAAGAATGCGACTGAGCACAAAGGCATGTAGTACCTTTAAATTGTCAGCTTCATCTAGGCCGGCTCGTGAGTGTGAAACCCTTCTCAAAAGATGGATGACGGAGTAAGTAGACTGTTTTAGTGCCTTCAGGGTAAGGTCGTTTTCCCCCGTGTCCTGTAAGTTCAGACCAAGAATGCGGAGGTTGGAGGTTTGTGGTATGGGAGTATCGTGCTGATAAATTGTTATGGGGGCGGTAGGAACACGCCGCTGCCGGAGTAGAAAGAGTGCGGACTTTGTCGGGGAGCATTCAAGGCCAAATTTTTCCGTGTGGGTAGATATAGCTGTGGCCGCTTCTTGAAGTGCAGATTCTATGTCTCCATCCGAGCCGTATGTGGTCCAAACCGTGATATCATCCGCGTAAATGGTGTGTCCCAAGTGTGGGATACTGCTTAAAGCCTTTTCCAGCGGGATCATGGTAATATTAAAAAGGAATGGCGACAACACTGCGCCTTGCGGGGTGCCAATGTTACCAAGTGCGAAAGAGGCGGTTTGTATATCATCTATATGCAGGGAGGCGGTGCGTCCGTTCAGGAAGGCCCTGATATAGGCCTTAGGCCCTAGCTGCAGCTCTTGAATGGCTTGCAGGATAGCAGTGTGCGTGACCTTATCAAATGCTTTGGTGAGGTCTACTGCCAGTATTGCTCTGGTGTGGTGTGGCATATCATTGAGGATAGCATTTGAAATCTGTAGTAGGGCGTCCTGCGCCGATAAATGAGCTCGAAAACCTAGCATGCTATGGGGATACAGTCCATGGGATTCCATGTGTTGCGTAAGACGGGTGAGGATGACATGCTCAAAGAGTTTCGCCAGACATGATGTCAGGGAGATGGGACGGAGATTTAGGCATTTATGGGCTTGTTTGGAACGCGAGGTGTAAGGAAGCTTTCGGGGTACAAAAGCTACGATAGCGGGAAGGGAAGTAAAACCCAGGTCGTGACGTACGTCAAAAACAACGTCGCCGTCGTCCAGCACGAAGTAGGCAACAGGGAGACCGAAACGGTCTTTGTGGAAATCCTGACCGGTAAAAAAAACAGAGGCAGCATATTTCTACTCAATGTGTACAGCTCCCCGAAGTGCACGAAGGTGAGGTTTGGCCCGATATTTAAGAGAGCGATTAGCCTGGCAAGTAAGAACACATTAATAATAACCGGCAATTTTAATGCCAGACATTGAGAATGGGGTTACACGACCAGCAGCCCGAAGGGTCAAACGCTGTTGGAAGATATCACTGAGTCAAACCTCTACGTCGCTAACGACATTAGATGCCCGACGAGGGTGGGCAACAGTGTGTCAGCGGACACAAACCTGGACTTGACTCTCTGCCATAGAACTGGCATAGTCAAGTGGACGAACAAGCATCAGGATCTAGGTAGCGACCACTACGTGCTAGAGGTAGAACTAAGCAGGAAAGTGAGCGTTAAGCCCGCTGTGTATCGGACGGAAACCCAAGTGGATTGGGATAAATGCATACAGATCAGAGAACGAGAAGAAATTGGAGATATAGAGTGCATTCAAAATTGGGCCGCCCAATTAATTACTCATGTCAACGAGGCCACCGAAGAAATTAAAGGCGAAGCTCTGCCTGAGGCGATGGATAGCAGGCTATTCGGCATGTTCAAAAAGAAAGAACTAACGAAGAAGCTCAAAAAGCAAAAGTGGAACCACAATCTCAGGAGAGAGATTGCCAGACACAACGTCGAAATAGAAAAATACGCCCAGAAACTCGAGTCACAACGTTTGGATAACAAATGCGACGAGATGGAGGGCACCATGAATGGGGCCGAGACCTGGCAACTGCTCAGGTTCCTGATAGACCCCAGTAAGTCCAAAACGGCCGCCAACATAGAACAGGTCAAGGCGAGGTATAACTTTAAGGGTACGGACAAACAGCTCATTGACAAGCTCAAGTCCACGTACGTAGCTCCCCCCTCCACAGCGCATTACAGAGATTACAACGGACCGGCGAACAGCGAGCTTGACGCGTCCATAACAGTGGCAGAAGTCGGAGCGGAGCTGCACGGCCTAAAAAGACGCTCGGCCCCCGGGCCGGACCTCGTTAATAACAAGATGCTCGCAAATCTGGACGACTAATCGATCAATGCCCTAACCAAATATTTAAATCAGGTGTGAGAGAGTGGTCAAGTACCCCAAGAGTGGAAGAGGGCTAAGATCACCCTAATCCACAAGCAGGGAAAACCACCGGGCTTGGACCGCCCAATATCACTAACATCCTGCGTAGGCAAACTACTCGAGAAAGTCATTCAGAGGAGGCTAACCAAATACACCGAAGAGAATGATGCGTGGCCGGCTGAATTGGTCGGATTCAGGCCCGGCCTCTGTACGCAAGATACCATGCTCAGACTACATAACGATGTTGTCAGAGACTTCAGGAAAAAAAATACGAAAGCTATTCTAGGCTTAGATCTTAAGAAAGCTTTTGACAACGTCAGCCACGATGCCATTCTCGACGGGCTCGCTGAGCTAAGAGTAGGCGAAAGAACCTACAACTACATTAGATCATTCCTGCGAGACAGGATGGCGATCATCAGCTTTCAGGGCTTATGTTCGGAGGAGTTCCCGCTGGGTAACAGAGGCACTCCGCAGGGGGCTGTGCTCTCACCTTTCCTTTTTAACATCGTAATGAGGAAGCTCCCCCGTAAGCTTGGCCATCTCGATGACTTAAAACTAAGCATCTACGAGGACGATGTGACCGTCTGGATGCGCGAAGGGAACAACTCGTACATCACATCCAGGCTCCAAGACACAGCAGATATAATCAGCAAACACGCAGAGGACGTAGGTCTATGCTGTTCGCCAGAAAAATCGGAGCTCCTGGTAATGACCAGTAGTAGTGGGAAGATAACTCCAGATATAAAAATTAAAGTCAATGGGAACGAAGTCCCGAAAGTAGATGAACTTAGAATATTAGGTATGATTATCAACCGCAGGGGAAGTAACAAAAGCCTGATTAAGAAATTAAAAGATCAGGCGGAGCTTGTAGTCAGAGCATTTAAGAAGACGTCCAATAGAAGGAGTGGTCTCACGGAGGCTAGCAGGTTCAGACTCGTACAAGCTTTTGTCGCGAGCAGAATGTGCTACGCGACTCCATTCCTAAATATTAACAAGACCGAAGAACACAAATTAAACACCATAATTAAGAGATGCACGAAGTGCGCTCTAGGACTCCCCATAACTACTTCTAACGACATTCTAGAGAAAATGGGGTTGCATAATGAGTGGAAAGGGCTAGCTGCGGCGGTCAGGCTGTCCCAGAGAGAGCGACTTACAGGAACGGCGGCGGGTAGGCAAATCCTCGACTGGGTAAACCTACTAGCGCCCGGGGAAGGCGAAAGTGTCAGAGAAAGCATAGATCGCAAAATCAGAAAGCATCTATACGTCTCGCCCATACCGAAGAACATGCACCCCGTACACGACGAGGTGATGAGGAAAAGCAGAGCTAAGCACCTCGCTAACAAATTGGGCAAACCCCCGCCGGGATCGGTCGCCTACACCGATGCAGCGATCGGGAAAGAAGGCGACGTAACCTCGGTCGCCCTATTAGACACTGGGATCGCCATAGGAATAAAAAGAAACCGAGATCTACCACCGGTAGAGGCGGAGGAGATTGCAATAGTCATTGCCATTGCACGACCAGGCGTGAAACACGTCATCAGCGATAGCAAAGCAGCGGGTAGAAATTTTAGCAAGGGTAGAGTCAGCAATCGTGCTGCAAAAATTCTGAACAAATCGTCTCTCGCCGAAAGCGTGACCATAATCTGGGCCCCAGCACACGCCGGTCTCGCCAGCTCCTCGCTACCTCGGGGTGCTGCGGACGCCTCCACAACATCTAAAACCAAAGAATGTATTGGTACCTTTAGGGATGTAACCGACAACCTAAAGAAAGACCGGAGGATATATCAGCCACCGGTTAGATCCCTAAGTAAAAAGGAATCGTACGACTGGAGAGAAGACTCCAAGCTCGAAATTTCTTTTCGCCCCTGTGGAGGAGTTGGACGGGTGCCAGAGGGCGGAAGACGGACGGTGCAGAAACCGAAATTTGTAAATTTTGCGGCCACGTGACAACATCAGATCATATAATATGGAGATGCGTTCGTGCCCCAGGGCGCAACGCGATTAAAACTAGTGATGAATGGGAGACCACGCTAAGAAGCTCCGACGAAAAAACGCAGCGATTCGCCGTCCGCCTGGTGGCCGAGGCTGAAGACCTCCTCTCCTAGACGGGGCCGGTTGTCCTCTGGCCGCGGTGCGACAGACTGCCTCCCCGGACGCCTACGTGCGGACCCGTAGGTGGCTGCCGCGCCATATTCTGCGGAAATAAATGTTCCTCCTCCTCCTCCTCCTCCTCTTCCTCCTCCTCCTCCCCAGGTGGTAGAAATCACTCCGTAGCCCTCCACTACGGCTCCTCGTTCTCTCTTTCCACTTTCCCTCCCACCTTCATCCCTTCCCTTGCGGCGCGGTTCAGGTGTCCACATAGCAAGTGTGACAAATACTGCGCCTTTCCCTTCCTGTGAACCAATTATATATATATATAGCTTCAACGCCTTTGGTCAGCACTGCTACACACTATTCGTAGCCTGTCCAACCGGCACGGCGGTGCGCGGCAACATGCCTGCCGTGCGATGGCCCGAGCAGCGGCGGTCGGAAAAATCCTCTATGGCACACCCGTCCTCCAACTGTCGAAGACTGACTTCGCTAAGGTTGAACGCCCTCATCGCGCAACAATACGCACTAGTACCGGTCTACCTAAGCACACTCCTATAGCCGAACTTGAGCGTTTGGCCGCTATTACACCGCTCGCTACCATCGCGTCCGAGTCACAGACGCGTCATCGAATATGTCTAGAGAGCACTGTCCACGGACGTCGCCTGCTGGCCTGGGATGAACAGCGTAACGACAAAATACCAGCCCTATATGCATCTCTTCCCCCTTGGGAGGTGCCAGTAATCACAAGCCTCCATCGCCGAGATATAAACCGCGATTTTGTCATTCCGCGGTAGCTCCTCGCTGCCCATCACCGACAAGAGCGAATCCCTGATACGACTGACATATACACGGACGCATCGATTACAAGCTAATTTGCATCTATGGGCTGGGTATGCGATGACAACCCTTCCCTTTCAGGCGCTTATGCCTGCCACCTATCTCAAGGTACCCCTCTTCATGCTGAACTCCTCGCGATTTGGGGAGCCTTGTCAGGAGTGCCTTGCACCGGAACTGGTTCAATACGTATTCTTACTGATTCCTATGAAGCTTACAAGGAAATCGCTTCTCCGGATTCACAAGATGCAACTACTACGGCCATACAGCGCCTCCTTGAACGCCACCAACTCGAGACCAGAATTGTCGTTATTTATTGGACCCCAGGTCACTCGGACGGATCAGGGGGCAAGTCGGCGGCACACGCCGCGGCTGCCTTGGCACCTGGGATATCCACATTTACTTCCCCACCCCCCTTGCTTCCTCCTTACTCAACCTTGGGCGGGCAACACACCCCTTCTCTTGCCCTTATGCACTATACTCGGACCAGTCTTCGTAGCCTCAGCATAGTATGCAGGTGGCCACACCAGACCCACCTTTTACGCAAAAAACCCAACTCACGCTCATCGCCCATGCGGCTTACACGCCACGTATTATGGCCCGCTGGCGTCAGTATACAGAGAAAATGATTACGTGCCCCCACTGTACGACTTTAACACGCGGCGGCCTATCTCATCTACTCTGGGATTGTCCTGCTTTTTCTACTGGACGCTCCGAGATAAACCCTACCGCCTGAACTACCGTTTTCTTCTTGAAACTGATGCTAACACACATGATATTTGCCAAGTATGGCTCGCTTAGTGGCCTGGTTAGGGCAATATGATTTGAGTGACGACCTAAGCAATGAAGATTCTGTCTACTCCCCTTTACCCTCATCCATGGCCATGAGCCTTCCCATTTAATAAAGGACATTCAATCAATCAATCACACTTGCCGAAGAAAGTGTGACAGATACTGCGCCCTTCCTTTCCTGTAAACCAACTGTAATTATATGTAGCACTACAATCAACTCCAGATAAGAGGCAAATGATGCCAGCGAAATGATAGGACGAAAGCGGTAAGCTTTTGCCATACTCTTCTAGACATCTAATAGACACTCTAATTATTGATTTTAAGCTGCTACTAATAAAAACCGCTTTACGTAGTATCGGAAGGCGATGCTTTTTGTGCGAAATTACTGCATGAGCCCATTGTGTCATTTCGAGCCCTCAGAACAGACACAGAACTACTAGCGCCGCTAAGCGCGTTTTTCAACATGACGTGCAGATGTATGTGGTGGTTATTTTCTGGTATCAGTGGTAGTGGTTGGCATGTATCGTAATTGTTGGAGCTGCAATAACGTCTTCGGTTCACTTGTTCGTCAGGAGACTAGCCATCTCTTCGTACGCGGATGACATTTCCCATCCTTATCTGCTCCAGGCCGCCGGTGGCGTGTGCAATGGCGGCCTGGAGCAGATAAGGATTCGGTGCCAGGCTGGCCTCCTGCCGCAAGAGGCGGGGATAGCTTCCGAATACGGCACAGTAGTCGGGCGTATCACCGAGTGGAGCATTAAAGCGTTTGCCGGCATCGCATGTTCTCGGCAAAAAAGTGGATTCTGCCTAGAACGGCGCTGAAAGTTCATGTGTTCAACAGAACGCTTGTTGCGTTCGATGCAACGCTCGGTACGCGGCCGTGTCCGGAGCTCAGCTCAACACAAGGTAAAGTCACGCGCTCCAATTTGGATCATTTCAGGATTCATTGCGTCGAGGACCCCTTTGTGGACGCAGTCCGCGTGCATGGAGTACTATTTCAACCAAGTGGAGTATCAGCTCGCACGTGGGACGAAGCAGTTTCACGCATGACCCGAATGCTGGCTGACGCCGCGCGCTTCGAGCTGTCGCTCAGCTCTGTGGTTGCGTTAGTAAAACCTCTGGCGTGCGCATTCACATTTTATGTGGCACGAGTGGCCGTCTTGCCGCACCGCACGGCTGGCAGTCTCGCGTCTTTGATAGGCGCGTTCGGTAGGACGGCTCTCGTCGCACGCCATCTCCTGCACCTACCGACTAGCAGAGGAGGATTCGGGCTGCCTTACATCAACACAGTGGCTCGAGTCCTCATGGCTAAGTTAGTTACGACACTGCTAGATAGTGATTGGTACCCGGGCCGATTGCTCTTACTTTACGGAATGAGCACAGTTAGTAGAGCTTTCACCTCGGATCGACATAGTGGCCCTGTAGGCTGAAAGGCCACACCCGTTCTATCGCGTCGCCGCGGGTTTCAGGCAGACCCTAAACGCCGACCTACCCGAGGTGGACATAGATGCTGTTCCACAGACGGTGCTTAGTGAGATGGTCGCCAGCTTGCAACTCAGCCCGGACGATCAGTAGCGCACCTCAAATCGTAGATGGAGACCTTGGGCAGTCAGCCGCTTGCCCCCCAGAAGTGAGAGACTGAGTGGCGGCGGTGCTGGGGAGTGCTGCCCACGCGTCAAGGTCTAGCTTCGTGGGGCGTCGTGCCTAACCTGTCCCAACGGCGGCGCGACGGAAACAGTCTACAATGTTGTATTTGACTGCGTGGCGCAAGTCATGTGGCGCCTCAAGAGACGTATGTTTTCTGTATACTACGGGCCAGGCGTTCATCGGCCGCGCGTAATGTTTGTGCGCCAGGTTATGTGTTGTGTCATGTTTATTTTGTGGCGTCGCCGCTGCCTGGCGGAATCATGCAGGCAACTCGCACGCACAATGTATCCAGCGCGGCGAAATCTCCGTCTCCTCCTCTGGAAGTTTGGTTTGGTTTGGTGTCGTTTTGGGGGTTTAACGTCCTATAGCGACTCGGGCTATGAGAGACGCCGTAGTGGAGGACTCCGGAAATTTCGACCACCAGGGATTCTTTAACATGCACTGACATCGCACAGCACACGGGCGCTTTCCTTCTCGCCTCCATCGAAAAGCGGCCGCCAAGGCCGGGATTCGATCCCGCATCCTTGGGAACAGTGGTCGAGCGTCCCAACCACTGCGCCACTCCGGCGGGGCTCCTCTGGAAGTACCTGTCCGAGCGTCTGGAAACAGATGGGGAGGCGCGGTTCCTGCAGCGCTGGCATACACGTTACTTTGTTGTTCGTCCGGATGGTTTCGCCATGCCGGTGCGAAGGGTGGCTGTTCCCGGCCATACGGGGCTGGGACGGTAGGTCAACGCCGCTTGCGGCTGGGGCTAGCCAGCCACCAGTTTTATCTGTCATTGCACCCGCCTCCGCTTAGGTGGTGGACGACGGCTGTTGCGGCGCGCGTCTTTCTCTCCCTCTTCCTTTTCTTTCTTCTCTACTGTCTCTCTTTTTTCCGCAGTGCGCTGACATCGCACAGCACACGGACGCCTCTTCTTTTCGCCTCCATCGAAACGCAGCCGCCGATGGAGGCGAAAAGAAGAGGCGTCCGTTTGCTGTGCGATGTCAGCGCACGTTAAAGATCCCCAGGTGGTCAAAATTACTCCGTAGCCCTCCACTACGGCTCCTCTTTCTCTCTTTCCACTTTCACTCCCACCTTCTTCCCTTCCCTTACGGCGCGGTTGCGGTGTCCACAGAAAACAAGTGAGACAGTTACCGTGCCTTTCCCTTCCTACAAATAAATCAGTTTTTTTGAGGCAGCGGAGGTGGCTCAGCTACAGAGCCAGTAGCAGGCTCGTACATTTTCTTTTCCTTCTTCCTGCAGCCACAATAAGAACATGCTGGTACTGCGGTATTGAGTGTTATTAAGTGTCGTGCCGTGTTTTTTCTGAACGTCCCCCCCCCCCTCCCTTTCCCTCCCTTTTTTAAGAGGGATGTTGTAGTGATATATAACACATGCATGTTGTGTGGTTTCTAGCTTGACATTAGGGCAATGGTCATAGTGCAGGACGGACCTACAGCTTGTATATCATTGTTTGATATAGTGTTGGACAGTGTGTATATGGGCATATATCTTCAGTTTTTGGAGTTGCAATAAACTTGTCTTCAGTGCATTTCGGTTTGCAATGTGTATGCGTGATTCACGCGCTTATTGACTAACGAATCCTTCTGGAGTACCCGCGTTCGAACCCGACAACCGGTGGCTGCGTTTCGATGGAGGCGAAACGAAGTGTGTGCCATGTGATGTATGTGCGAGTGCTTTGGCTTTAAACCCTTAAAGATAAATTGTGCAGTGCGCTATACGTTTTTGGACTAGTGGCACACGTCCTTTTGGGCAATTTATTATGTTTTGGACACGCGGTTGAGAAACCACGGCAGGGTGCTTCAGACTATCACGCCAAAGAGCTTGCAAGCCAGGTAAGGCCGCTGTTCCACTGTGAGCCCTTTTAAGGAGAAAGCCTTTATTGGCTGATATTGTCGGCCACGGTTTTGTCAAGCACTTCCGTCACACTATAGCTGTCAATAATCCTAGCAGACACGCTGGGCACGTGAGAAACGTATCATAGTTCTCTTTGCCTAGCGTCATGCGAACGAAGTTGCCATGGAGTCCGCCACGGTGGCTTACACCTTCAATGCTGTCAGTGAATAACATTAGGTAGGGGTAGATAGTGACCGATAATGATAGTGACAGTGATGATGACAGTGACGTAGATGACTGTGACTATGACATCATCACATGGTGACGTCACATCCAGTCATGACCGATGACACAATCAGGTGATTTATACATACGAGGCTGACCTCGCCTGGCGTCCGCAGGTGATGTTAGTGGCGTGCTTTCGCAGTGGCGTGCTTTCCGCCACCCTTTTGCAATCTACAGTGCATCCCTCTGTTGCATGGCAGGAGGCTGCGCACCGCTCGCACCTCGGGAGCTTGCATCCCGCACCGAGCGCAGATACTCTAATATGGCCTTGTGGCCCTGAATGAGCATGAAGTTGGCCACCGGGTGGCAACCCGGTGCCCAACTCGAACCACACCGCCAACGTACCGGTGAACTTGAGCGGGTTGTCCTTAAAAGCCATTGTCTGCATGCCCCGCAACTTGCAGGAGGGATCCGACGCCGCAACCAGGATGTTGTCTGGCACGAAATGGGTAGTCTGTAAACGGTGACAAACGCCACAGGTGGGCCCATCGAGTCAACAAGAACACGTTGGTTGCAGAGGTCGACGGCCCCGGACGTTGACAGCTTGGTAGCCTGTGGCTAGGGCCGCACGCACACCAAGTACTTGCACCCGCCGCCGTGCGGCAAGGAGACGTCGCCACCACTGACTTTCTCGACGGCATCGATGATGACGTCGTGGTGACTTGGAGCGCCCTCAGGCGCTACTGGATAAAGGCAATGTGCCTTGGAAGGTGTTGGGGAAGCTGAAGGTGGTGCATGAGTGCCCATCGTTGTCTGGCCCCGAGACCTGACGCGGTCAACACTGGCCTTGGGCGAGCTGGCCACCGGCGAAACTTTCGCAACAAAGTTAGGACGCTCTGATAGTTGTGTGGGAACTAGTGCGGAAAAAGAAAAAAATGAGCAACTAACTGTCTGACAGATAGATGTGTCAAACAGGCCTGAATAGGTTATCATGCCGCATTGGCTCAAAACTGGAGGACCATACGAGCATCGCAAACCTTCGGTGAAATCTTTGGATGTAATGCCTCGGGCAATGGAGTACTTACAAAATATAATAAATATTTGTGGCCAAAGACATGTTACAGGCATGCGCTCTACTAAAATTTGACAGACGGTGCGGAACAAAAAGTGTGAGCATAGCTTTGAAGTGCCGGCACCTGCTCTCTCCAGTAGCGCCCACTAGACTTAAATGCATGAAAGGGAACTCCAAAGTATTTAGGGGGGACACGAGGCCATTCAATTCCAGACATGAACCGAACCACAGACCCGAACATTTAGACCTATTCATTTGAGCGCCAAAGACAATGCCAAACAGCTGAATGTTGGTTATAGTTTTGTCCATACTGGGTTTATCAGTACAGAAAAACGCCAAATCATCGGCGTACGCAAGTACTTTGACTTTAGTATTAAAGACAAAATAACCACGGATATTGTGTTCTCGCAGTACACTCAAACAAAGTGGCTCTAGGCAGAGGGCGAACACTATCGGTGATATATAAGACAGTCTTGCTACGCAGATGATCGAATTGCCACAGGCTTTGAGAGGTGACCATTAATAATCAAGCGATCGGAACAGTTGTTGTAACACAGCTGCACTCCTTGATTCAAGATTGACAGGCTCAAGAAGAGAAAACAGAAACGAATGCCGGACACGATCAAATGCATTCGCAAGGTCAATCTGAAGTACAGCAAGCTACTCATAAGAGCCAGAGCAAGATTCGAGAAGTATACGCTCAATATGCATGTTATTTTGTATGGAACGGCCCCTCAAAGCACACGTCTGATGAGGGGTAATGAGAACCGTCCTCGTATGTTCTAGACTATTTCATAGAACTTTGGCAAAAAAAGATTGTAGTCTATATTTGCCAACGTGATAGTCCCGCCAGCCATCCACTGAGCTCAATTTATCTTTATCCGTGCTCTTTGAAATTAAGACAGTGTGGTTCCTAGTAAAGGTCTAAGGAAGGACTCCTACATATAAAAATAAAGCGAAAATCAGCAGCAGGACAGGGCTCAGCAAAGATTTAAAAGCTTTGTAAAACTCAAATGAGGTGTCATCAGGCCAGGTGTTTTGGAGTAGGATAACTGGTCAATTGCTTGTTTTATTTCTTCCAATGTTACAGGGCTACTGATAACAGCACAATCATCATCTGATAAAGGCATAAAGCTATGAAGTTAATTAGTAGGTCCGAATTAGCAGTAGCAGGAGCGTCACTGAACAGTGCCGTGTAATAGCTCACAAACACAGTGATCATACCACACGTATTCGTTACAAGGGTGCCATTGGACTTCATTTCCGGTATTATCTTGGCAGTAGTGTGATGGTGTTCGTCAAGTAGAGCTTGTCGCGTAGGGTTTGCACAGTGCAAATCACGATTTGTATACGAGACCGAACTGAGGCACATCTGTATCTTTCAGCGTCCTGTTTTTGTAGATCCCACTTTACACTAGCAATTGCGTGTAAATATAATCCAGGTGCCTCACATTCCAATTCATAGATGCTATACGAACTCTTATGCAGTGTCTTCTTTTGAAGCTTCCTGTAAAGAGACCTACAAGATAACTCGCACCTCCTGTTTAAACAGCTCCAAAGAAAAAAAATAATGGTATGTCATCTGGCAAACATACATGCAGTTGTGAGCGCATTAGAACGGCAAATTCCTGGTCATTTACAAGCGAAGGACTTAGCTTCCAAAGCTCTCAATGAGACCCAAATGTTGAACAGTAAGTTCACCCGAGCCAAGCGACCACCATACAATGATCTGAAAATGAAACCAGTACGTTCACACAACAGATCCCGCGAAACCAGCGGGGCAGAAACATAAATCCTGTGTAGACGCCCGTGGGACCTCCCCTAGATATGCCTAGATAATGTAGTTGAGTGACATGAGGTCCCTGTATCAATGAGTCCTGCTTCATCTATAACAGGAGACAACACTTCACCACTTCTGTCTCTGTGTATACCAGGCCCGGCATGATCACTGAGGTGACATACAAAATTAATGTTTCCTCTTAGCAGAACATTCCGGTCACAATATAGGAGGGTAGTCAAGGCTTCAAAGATATTGACCCGCTCAGCAGCACTATAGGACGCATAAATATTGATCGGTCTCCATGGCTTCCTGTGGAGCAAAAAAATCACAGCTTTTAACCGCCCTTCAATGTCGGTACAGTAACATAACGCAGAATACTTTTATGTATCCCAGTTCCCTCTGTAATGCCCCCGGGGGTAAATAAATAAATAAAGGTATAGCCTTTCGCAAAAACAAGAAGCAACCCGCTGAAAAGCCAACAGCATACGTAACGATAACATTGTAATCAGGCAAAAAGGGCCCTAGTGCCGTTTCTGCATCCCTTCACTTTCAATCTTCGTTTTCTGGACGGGGACAAAATCGAGCCGTCTGCTGCCGGCGAAGTTGCACGTGCATCTGATAAGACCTAAAGCCTCGCAAATTCAGAGTTGAAAACAGCGACTCCTCATAGGTCGCCATGGTGACAAGTGCTACCTAGACTTGCATTTGTCTATCCAGAGACGGCGACGTCGCCTGCAGACCACCGCCACGACTGCGGGAACGCGAGCGATGCTTCATGCTTATTTGATCAATATCTTCACTTCAGTCACATGCGCATTGAGCCCGGCGCTTATGAAGACGCTCGTCAAAAGGAGGGACAATCTCAGTTGCAGGTAGAGTGGCCTGACCTGAAGCTATTCTTCAGCACGGGATCGTGAAACGTACATCATACTTTTTCATGTCTACCGTTAAGCATAATAGTAGGAAATGCAGCGACGCTGCAGTTAGTGATAATGAGAATGATGACATTAGAAATAGAATGCCCGTGCATTTAGTTAATAATGATAACGAGACCAAGCGTAATGCACCCTGTGAACCAGCAATGCTTACGTTTTCGCATTTCTGCAGTTTAAATTCCACAGTGCACTTTAAAGATCCCCAGGTGGTCGAAATTAGTGAAAAGGAACAAGTCGACACGATCATAAGAAAAGCATACAAGGCAGCTCTTCATCTCCCAACCAACACATCGACGGAGAAGCTGCTAGCCATCGAAGTACATAATGCCTCGAGGAACTCAAAGAAGTGGAACTGGAAACGCAAAAAGCGAGACTCCAGCAGACTACCACCATGTCGATCGCTGCTCAAAAGACTGGAGTATCGGAAAGTTAAAGAGCTAGAACAGAGAACAGCGAGTATACCCGACAATTTTCGCAGCACCTTAAGGTGAGCTCGCTCTCCAAAAACATGGATCCAAACCTACACACGGCCAGGCGGGAAGCCCGAGCAAAATATGTAGAAAAATACTTAGCAACAAAAGCGAACACGGTGTACAAAGACGCCGAGCTTTACCTATACAAAACAACGTGGACAAATAAATACAAAGCCGTAGCAAGAGTGGTAGGCTCGGACTTCAAGGAAACCGCTAGAGTGTCGGCACGGGGCTGCAGGGTAACCGAAGGAGAAGAAATGGCTGTTGCTCTAGCGGCCGCGGACGGCTACTGGGAAAACAAATCCTTGACAATTCTCACAGATTAAATAAAGAGAGGCATGCCGTAACTTCACCAACGGCAGAATAGGCCACAAAGAGCTCCAAATTCTTTTTCGAGTGGGCCTACCTAGAGAACCAATTACACACACCATTTTCTGGATACCGGGACACACCGTGATTGAGGGTAACCTAAGGGCCAACGAAGTAGTTCGCAAGCACACGAACCGAGCGCTTCCTAACACGGACCTGGATATCTTCATGGGGGTAATCCCGACGTATTCTGATATCCTAATTATTTAAAGGGGCGAGAATAAAATACCCTCCTCCCCACAACGTCTTAAATCAACAGGAAGCAGTCGACTGGCGCAAACTTCAAACTGGAACGTTCCCCAATTTATACATCTTAAGTAAAATGTTCCCGAACCAATACAGGGACGTTTGTTTATGGTGCGGTCCTATACCCACCCTATATCACATCACTTCGGAATGCGATAGCAACAACGCTTTCCACAAATTAGAAAATCCGAGTGTGAAACAGTGGGAGAGTACGCTCTCCAGCGGCAACCAAATCCTCCATGCCCAGCGAGCAGCAAAACTCAGTGGTGCCCTGGAATAGGGGCGCCAACGCTGTGAGACGGACCCACGCCATCGACGCAAAGAAACTGGAGGAACTTTGTCGGAGTAGGTGGCTGATCCTTGCCCTGAAGGGGCTGGAACAGGTAGGTCACCGCCGCTTGCAGCGGGGGCTAGCCTGCCATGAAATTTTTATCTGTTGTAGGTCGTCATTGCGCCCGCCACCGCTTCGGTGATGGACGACGGCTGTTGTTGCGGCGCGCGTCTTTCTCTCCCTCTTCTTTTTCTGTCTTGTCTAATTTTTCTTCTGTCCGCACGATGCAGCAGACCTCAGCTACAGAGCCAGTAGCAGGCCCGTGCATTTTATTTTCCTTCTTCCTACAGTCACAAGATCTAGAGCAATAAAATTTATCCGGGGTGGTGCAGTGGTAAGACGCTCGACTACTGTCCGGAGTTCCCGGGTTCGAACCCAACCACGGCGGCTGCGTTTCGATGGAGGCGAAACGAAGTGGTGTCCGTGTGCTGTGCGATGTCAGCGCACGTTAAATATCCCCAGGTGGTCGAAATTACTGCGTAGCCCTCCACTACGGCTCCCCTTTCTCTCTTTCCACTTTCACTCCCCCTTCATTTCTTCCCTTACGGCGCGGTTGAGGTGTCCTAATAGCAAGTGTGACAGATACAGCGCCTTTCCCTTCCTGTGAACCAATTATTGTTATTATTATCCTATCCTATTCTATCCGGAGCCCTCCACTACGGCACTACCTTCTCTCTTTCCGCTTTCACTCCCACATTCCTTCCTTCCCTCACGGCGCGGGTCGGGTGTCCACAGAACCAGTGTGACAGATACTGCGCCTTTCCTTTCCCGTGAACAAATTACGTTGCCGCTGTCCCTTGTAACCAGCTTCGCAGCCGAGGCGGGTTTCTCGTGGGCATGACTTTGCGGCGCTGTAAAAGAGGAACTAGCTGGCATATCGTAAAATGTGTTACCAAAGGATAGAGCGTCAAAGAAAGATGTGCAAGTGACAAAATGGATGATGGGATTTATTTGGTTATTAATTAGCGCCAATAACAATGATATTTGGTTCACAGAAAAAGAAATGCACAGTGTCTGAGACTGTTGTGTCTGTAAGAAGAAGGAAAAAAAATGCACGGGCCTGCTACTGGCTCTGTTGCTGAGACACCTCCGCTGCCTCGCTGATTTATTTGCTGATTTATTTATAGGAAGGGAAAGGAGCGGTAACTGTCTCACTTGTTTTCTGTGGACACCTCAACCGCGCCGTGAGGGAAAGGAGAAAGGTTGGAGTGAAATTGGAAAGAGACAAAGAGGAGCCGTAGTGGAGGGCTTCGGAGTAATTTCGACCACCTGGGGATCTTTAACGTGCTCTGACATCGCACAGCACACGGACGCCTCTTCGTTTCGCCTCGATCGAAACGCAGCCGCCGAGGTCGGGTTCGATCCCGGGTACTCCGGCACAGTAGTCGGGCGTCTTACAAGTTACCACTGCATCACCCCGGCGGGGCCCTCCGCTGCCTCGTGCAGACAAAAGAGAGGAAGTAGAGAAGAAAAAGAAGAGAGAGAGAAAGACGACGCCGCAACAGCCGTCGTCCACCGCCTAAGTGGTGGGGGGTGCAATGACAGCCTACAACAGATAAAATTCAGTACGCCCCGCCGGGGTGGCGCAGTGGTTACGGCGCTCGACTACTGTTCCCAAGGACGCGGGATCGAATCCCGGCCTCGGCGGCCGCTTTTCGATGGAGGCGAGAAGCAAGGTGCCCGTGTGCTGTGCGATGTCAGTGCACGTTAAAGAACCCCAGGTGGTCGAAATTTCCGGAGTCCTCCACTACGGCGTCTCTCATAGCCTGAGTCGCTTTGGGACGTTAAACCCCACAAACCAACCAGATAAAATTCAGTGGCTGGCTAGCCCTCGCCGCAAGCGGCGTTCACCTACCGTCCCAGCCCCGTAGGGCCAGTAACAGCCACCCTTCACCATGCACCTCCCACCCCGTGTGTGTCTGACACTGTGCACTCCTTACCCGCGTCGTAAAGGGAGTGAAGAAAGTGGGAGTGCCTCACCGCAGTGGCTCAGTGGTGAGGGTGTTCAATTACTGAACCGAGGACCCAAGTTCGATCCCAGCCGCAGCGGTCATGTTCCGATGAAGGTGAAAAGCAAGGTGCCCGTGTACTGTGTAATATTAGGGTGCATTAAGGAACCGAAGGCAGTTGTAATTGTTGGGAGCCCTTCACTATGGCATCCCTCATAGCCCTTCTCTTTGAAACATCAAACCACTGAAACAAAAAGAGTGAAAGGGGTGCAGTAAGGGAGAGCTCCGTAGTAATTTTGATCACCTGGGGATTTTTAGCGTGCACTTTCTTCGCATAGCACTCGGACGCCGTTTTGTTTCACCTGCAGCATAACTTATTAGAGCCAGTTAAGTGGTTTACGGGAATGGAAGGGGCCAGTATCTGCCACTCGCAGAAGGGGAAACTAGCTTGTATGAAATACGTGTAAAAAAAATGTCTGCATTTGTCCATACATGTCTTTGATCACCTGGGGATTTTTAGCGTGCACTTTCTTCGCATAGCACTCGGACGCCGTTTTGTTTCACCTGCAGCGGAACTTATTAGAGCCAGTTAAGTGGTTTACGGGAATGGAAGGGGCCAGTATCTGCCACTCGCAGAAGGGGAAACTAGCTTGTTTGAAATACGTGTAAAAAAAATGTCTGCATTTGTCCATACATGTCTTTCTTGAACTCCTTGCGGCAATCTATCGAAAAGTTGAAATAGCTGATGAGCTGCGCTCAAATTTCGCATAAGGAAGGAACGTAAACGTTGGCAATGTTTTGTCTTAGAAGTGAAATTACCAATCAATTCCAGGTCTCCATTGAAAACTGATGCAGGTACTCCACTTTCCTTTACCCTCAAAGCAACATAAAATAAATAATTGTGCATGCAATGTAAGATACATGGTCGCGTCTAATCTTAAGGTGATGTTTGAGCATCGCCATAATTCAAATAGTTGAATCGTGCACAACCTCTTAAAGTGAATTTTATTTTTCATAATAATCTACAAACTCAAGTACCTTTCTCTGGAACATTTATTCACAACCTCAGTTAAGGGAAGTTTATTATAACTCCAAAAACTGGGGATACGCGCTGATATACACACTGTCCAACACTATATCAAACAATGCAATACAAGCTGCAGGTCTGCCCTGCAACAAGACCATTGCTCTAATGCCAAGTTAGGAAGCACACAATATGTACGTGTTAAAATTTCAACATACCCCTCACCCCCCCCCCCCCCCCCGCCAAAAAAAAAAGGGGAAAAAAAAGAGTGGATGTCCACACTTCGCACAAGTCAGCCCCTCATTACAACAAACAGCTAATGACACTTGATAAACTCAATATAGCAGTGCCGCCATTTCCAGACCATCCGGACGAAGAAAAACGAAACCTGTATGCCAGCGCTGCAGAAACCGCGCCTCCGCAACAAAACAGGTGTATACTACGTGGACGCCTCCGTCCCTCACCATGGGGGATGGTACACGGCCGCTGTAGTTCACAACAGCAAAAAGGTTAACGGTCTCACCTTCAGAGCCCACAGTACAACACACGCAGAAGAGGTGGCGATCGCTATCGCGGCCTCACACTCAGATTCAAAAGGCATAATTACCGACTCTCGAGAAGCCTGTCGGAACGTCAGACAAGGCTGGACTCCCTTACTAGCCTATCAAATCTACTCAAATTGCATACGGGATATGGACTCAGCACTCCGTTACCTTATATGGGCCCCTGCTCATCAGGGTTTGGCAGGAAACGAGGCAGCAGACGCAGCCGCCCGCGCGCTCTCTCACCGGGCTGTTTTCTCCTCCCCACCCGATCAGGAACCCGATTTTAATCCAGCCTACACCTTCAATGATATCACGATGTACTATCAGAATTGTCATCGCCTTTACCCCAGCCTATGTAAAGGCCTGAAAAAGGCGGATGAGCGGCTCCTTCTCCGCCTTTTCACCAATACATTGCTGTGCCCGGCAGCACTAAAACATTTTGACCCCTCCTTTAGTGGCAGCTGCTCACGCTGTGGAGCGCTGTCTTCTGATATCTATCACATGGTGTGGGCCTGCCCCTCTAATCCGGCTGTTCCACCCCTCCCCAACCCTACCCGGGAGGATTGGGAGGTGATCCTGCTCGCCTGCCACGACTTACAGGCCCAACAAGCCTTAAGCGTGGCCCGCATGGAGCGTTTTTTGCACGCGAAAACGCGTCGCACGCCCGACGCCCGCGCCGGCGTCGACGATTTCACTCCCGCATGGCCAGCAGCCGAGCGGCGTTTTTTTTTTTTTTTTTTTTTTTTTTTTTTTTGCCGCCCAGTTGCGCGACGCACGCGCCCCCATCTGGCCGTGCGTCGAGGTTGCGCACATCTTGTTTTCCCTGTCGCCGCGAGCTTCAAGTTGTGGTTTCCTCTCTTTCTTCTGGGTCAGGCGTGTCAAGAAAACCGGCACAGGCATCACTTCCAACAGCTATGGATCTAAATGCAGAAGCCATAGCACAAGGGAGGTATCGGAGGTCCGCTGGCAAGGCTAGCAGCTCATAAACCACCTCCGAGCTCAGCGTAAACACTCGTGGCCCCAGCAGACGGCCCACCTTCACTGAACTCTAACCTAACCCCCCCCCCCCCCAAAAAAAAAAAAAAAAAAAAAAAAAGGAAATGCACGGTGCCCGATGCCCGGACCTTGCTGTCGTCGCCTCGTGCGCGGAGCGACTCCGAAAGACTACATTGCTGCTTGGCCGTTTCGGCCGAGAAACCCGAAACCCTCGTCGCCGTCGGAGCGCCAAACCCCCGTCGTTCCTTCCGCTCTCGCGAGCTTCTCTCTCTCTCGGCCGGCGGGGGCGTGGCTCCAACCGGAATCACGTGACGGCTGCTCCTGCTCTCATTGGCCCTCTGCCGCTGCCGACTTCCGGCGTCGGCGCGTCGTCGGCGTTTTTATCTGTTCAGCCAGATCCCGACGATTTGGCAAAATCATAGAGTTAATACAAAGACTCTAGAGGGAAAGCTGGGCAGGGAAACGAGCTTCTCACTGGTTCGCCGCCATCGTCAAATTTATCATTGTGGCCAGCACAGTTTCTGCTCACTGCGTCAAAAATGAACAAAGGTTTGAACAAAAGTTTAAAAAGCCGCTGCCGATAACACAACTGTAGGAAATTTTTATACATTGTTTTCAAGTTTCAAGCATATTATATAATCTTTCAGGCACCTTCTTGGCCATAAAGGAATGATGTAGAACAATTGGAAACCATGTTTGCGAGCAGACGTAGCAGATCAACAGTAAACACACACGACCACCCTTTGACATTTACTGTATGCAGAACTAGCCATCCCGGATAGGCCAAGGGCCGTTGCTGTGGAATTCGTCACTGTCTTTTTTAATATACTGTGGTCGTCGTCTTGCGCCAAAGCAAATTTCTGACATATTTTCAGGTGATCGGGCACAGAAGAGATGCATGTGCGCTCGACGGACGAAATGCATGCGAAGCGCGAAACAATCGCAGGGATAGCCGGCCTTGCGATAACAACTCAGAAGAATCAGGACACCTGTGTGATGTTACAGTAGGTACGCGACGCAACATATCACTAGAAATGCTCCACACGCGACGATTCTGCCGTTGTTTACAGCACCTACTGAACAGTAGCCGCCCGCCGTCGGTTAGCTGCACGCCGCCATCTTCCCACGATCCAAGTTGCCAGCTTCAAACCATCTTCATGTGCCAGATTTAGCAAGTAAAATTCATCTGGCAACCAATGAACAGTGGGATAATGGCGGCAATCACGCGGTCACCCCTCGAATGCATTGGGTGAACGGGCAGCTTTCCCTCTAGAGTCTTTGTATTAACTCTATGGGCAAAATCGTCCTCTCCGGCGGCAAAAAAACGCTCCGCTGCCGTCGACGCCTGCGAATCGCCCGGAAAAACGCTCCATGCGGGTCACGCTTTAGTCGGGCGCGCCCGGGCGGCGGCAACCGCCACTGGGGTCCCAAACTAGGGACCTCCACCTAGTGCTTGTAAGGACCGGTCCCATATGGGCCGATCGGAACATACCTCCAGGCCCTTGTATATGTAATAAATGTTCTTACCACCACCACCATCTGTTTTCAGACGATCGGACAAGTACTTGAGCAGGAGATGGAGATTTCGCAGCGCTGGATACATTGCGCGTGCCTGTTGCCTGCGTGATTCCGCCATAATAAACATGAATAACATGACATAACATAATAAACACAAATAAACATAACACACAACCAAGCGCGCAAACACTCCGCGTGGGCGACGGACGCCTGGCCCGTAGTGCACAGAAAACACCACATCACTTGCACCACTGAACAGTCGAATACTACATGGTAAATTGGTTCCGTCGCGCCGCAGTTGGGGTAGCTGTCGTTGGGCACGACGCCCCATGGAGCCAGGCACTGACACGTGGGCAGAACTCCCCAGCGCCGCCGCCACATCGTGGGAAAGGCGGCTCACTGCCCAAGATCTCGTTCTGTTATTTTAGGTGCGCCGCTGATCGTCCGGACTGAGTTGCAAGCAGGCGACTATCTCACTAACTACTGGCAGTGGAACCACATATATGTCCACCTCGGGTAGTTCGGCATTTAGGGTCTGCCTGAAACCCGCTGCAACGCGGAAGAACGGGAGGGGCCTTTCGGCCAGCGGGCCACTGTGTCGATCCGCGGTGAAAGCTCGGCTAACTGTACCCATCCAGTAGAGTAAGAGCGATAGCCCCGGGTACCAATCACTATCTAGCAGGTCGTAACTAACTTAGCCATGATGACTCAAGCCACCGTGTTGACGCAAGGCAGCCCAAGCCCTCCCCTGATAGTCGGTGTGTGCAGGAAGTGGCGCGCAACGAGAGCCGTCCCATCATCCCACACGAACGCGCCTATAAAAGACGCGGGACGGCCCGCCGTGCGGCGCGGCAAGACGGCCGCTCGCGCCACATAATGTGTGAATGCGCACGCCCGAGACTGTACTAAAGCGACCCTGGGGCTGAGCAACAACTTGAAGCGCGCGGCGTCAGCGAGCATTCAGGTTATGCATGGAACCGCAGGCCGATACTCCGCTCGGTTCAAAAAGTACTCCAAGTACGCGGACCACGTCCACAACGGGGACTTCGGCTGGCAATGAACCCTGAAATGATGCAAATCGGAGCACGTGACTTTTGTTGCGTTGAGACACGGCTGCATACTCGGAAAACACTCCCCAAAAAATGCGGAAGCTATCAGCATCACGCAAGAACAGGGAAATGACATCCGCGTACGCAGAGATGGACACTGTCCCCTGCCCGACGAGTGGAAAACCGCAGATTCACTTGTCAGCTTCAACTCTACGTAGAAGCGGATGGAGTGCAGGAATGAAGAGGGCCGGCGTAGGGGACACCCTTGCCGAGCTCCACGTTATAAAGGAAATCTGCCTGCAATGCAGCCATTTAGAAGGAGCTCACAAGTAAGATCCGCATAGAGCGAACGGACAAGGCGGATAAATTCTTCACACAGGCCAAAGGAGCGCAGCACAGCAAACAAATAGCTGCGCTCGATGCTACCAAAGTATTTCGCCAAATCTAGGGCGACGAAGACTCCCGCTACGCCTTTAGCGCAAGCGTAAGAGAATGCATCTCTCGTTAGCGTTAGTGCCGCAAACGCAGACCGTCCAGGCACCAAGCAATACTGGTACGGGCTTATCAAGTCCTGCAAGTGGACCCGTAGCCTCCGAACAAGAATCATAGCCACCAGCTTTAGGTCAGTGTTGATGAGGGTAATTGGTCGCCACGATGATGGACTCGCTGCAGTCATGCCCTTCTTTAGGAGCAACACATTGCAGCTCGAGCTAAACGAGGGTTGTGTTTAGTCCCGATTTCCAGAAAGGTATTGAATACCGGGAGCAAGAAAGGACCGAGGATGTCGTAAAATGTTTTGTAGGAACCCGTCACCAAGCTATCTGGGCCTGGCGAACTGGAACTGCTCATGGCGCATAATGCACTTCGGACCTCCTTCAAAGTTGCTGGCGAGCAAAGTGCCCTAGCCTTGTCAGATGGAAGGAAGAATGCACTAGGTGCGATCCTCCTGTGAGGGTACAGACCTCAACCTACGACCATCATCATCCTACGGCTACCCCAGGCAAGGCATTCCGCACCATAAGGTTTGAGGGGTTTGTTGTTTCGGGGAGCAGGCTTTTTCCAGCCAAGGGGCTCATGCAATCCGGCCTGTTCCCACCGGGGCGGGGTCGCAGTGCATATGCGTCACGTCCGCACCACCCCGGTGGGTCGAAGCCTGACGCGAGCAAGTCTTCTAATATCTCACTTCTAGTTTTCCGTTTTCTTCTTTGAAGATAACCATGGGGGATGTCCCCATTCTTCAAAAAAAAAAAAATGACGACGATTACGGTACTTTTTAATGCGAAATTTGAGCGCAGCTCGTCAGCTGTTCCAGCTTTTCTATAGATTTAGGCAACTAATTCGAGCAAGACATATATGTACAATTACAGACAACTGGTTACGAGGGACAATGGCGACGGCGACGACGACGCGAAACCCAGGAACAGGCGCCAAAGAGCTTAATGCTGGAACGATGCCATTCGAGACATATTTTGAAAAGCGAAGTTTTTTTTTTTTTTTACCGTGGTGAACTAGGTGTATATAAGCAAGCTACATCAAAATATGATGCTTTTCTCTGTGAGTGTGTGAATTCTCGGTTACTGCACATGCAGTTCGGTGTGGGCGCTCGCATTATTCATGAATTATCTTTGCAGTGTGCACCATTTGTGGTCGCGTCTTCCACTTGAGCTGTGAAGCGTGCCTTTCATAATTGTTTCACACGAATGTAAAGGCGAAGTGTTAGTCACCCGGGTCGGACCCGACCTCGGCGGCTGCGTTTCGATGGAGGCGAAACGAAGAGGCGTCGTGTGCTGTGCGATGTCAGCGCACGTTAATCCCCAGGTGGTCGAAATTACTCCGTAGCCCTCCACTACGGCTCCTCTTTCTCTATTTCCACTTTCACTCCCACCTTCCTCCCTTCCCTTACGGCGCGGTTGCGGTGTCCACAGAAAACAAGTGAGACAGTTACTGCGCCTTTCCCTTCCTACAAATAAATCAGTGGACACCTGAATCGCGCCGGAAGGGGAGGAAGGAAGGTTAGAGTGAAAGTCCACTTGAGCTCTGAAGCGTGCCTTTCAAAGTTGGTTCACATGAATGGAAAGGCGCAGTATCTTTGTTTCTATGGACACCTGAATCGCGCCGTAAGGGGAGGAAGGAAGGTGAGAGTGAAAGTCCACTTGAGCTGTGAAGCGTGCCTTTCATAATTGGTTCACATGAATGGAAAGGCGCAGTATCTGTCTCACTCGTTTTCTGTGGACACAGCAACCGCGCCGTAAGGGAAGGAAGGAAGGTGGGAGTGAAAGTGGAGCTGGTTACGAGGGACAACGCCGACGCCGCCGCGAAACCCAGGAACGGGCGCCAAAGAGCTGCGCTCTAAAAAAATCTTTCTCCCTAAGTGGAGTCTCTCTCTCTCTCGCTAGCTGGAACCATAGTTCTTTTCTGATTTTGGCCTTCACTTCATGGAGGCTCGGAGTTTTGTTCGAGTAGGCCGCTTTGCAGCGGGCCAACCACACCTGATAGTTGACCTCTGCCAACGTCAAGACAAACTGCATACGCCCTTCCTTTGGAAGCGGGTTGAAGTAGCGCACGGTGGGGTATGGGATCCCGGGGAGGCCGAACATATCTCTCAGACGCTCTAGGAGTGCTGCGGGAATTAGGCAGTCAAGAAAGATGTGCTCTATTCGAGTCGGCAGGAATAGACTCTTCACATTGTTCCATGGATCGATTCTAAACTGAGAGCCAATACGGGCCTGGACGCTGTACTATAGAACTTCTCTTCATGCACCAGGTTAAACATTCTAATCTTTGCAAAACATATGCTGTTTCATCACTTAATCATTGGCTACTAGCATTTTGTTTCCTCTACCGCGCATAGTGGTTATCTGTACTTTTGCATATGCATCAGAGAGAAAACACTTTTACTCAGAATAGTAGAATGACGTGTGACAAGGAAAATGAGAAATTGCAATAAAAAGGAATAATTAAACGAACAAAATGTAGCCGTTGAAAGTTGTGGTTGCTTAGTTTCTGGTGTTTAACGTCCCAAAGCGACTCAGGCTATGAGAGACGCCGTAGTGGAGGACTGCGGAAATTTCAACCCCTTGGGGTTCTTTAACGTGCACCGACATCGCACAGCACACTGGCGCCTAGCTTTTCGTCTCCATCGAAAAGCGGCTGCTGAGGCCAGGAATCGATCCCGCGTCCTTTAGCACAGTAGTCGAGTGCCCTGACCACTGCGCCACCCCGGCGGGCGTTGAAAGTTGTGGCATAACCTTTCAGTGCGAAATAAACAAACTGTGTTTCGACTCATACTGCATGGCACTTTAGTGCCCTCTCACTGTGAGGAGACACCCGTACAAGACAAAAGAAATACCTTGAAGAGTTATTCTTCTCACACTATAATGGTGATCAGCGGGCAAAGTGAAGGCGTAGTGAACTGGTGTGTCCACAGATGACTGTGACAGATACTCGTTCTTTTCTACTACTTATACAAATCCGGGGGCAGGTTAGCCCCCGCTGCCCCGCCGGAGTGGTGCAGTGGTAAGACGCCCGACTACTGTGCCGGAGTACCCGGGTTCGAACGCGACTTCGGCGGCTGCGTTTCGATGGAGGCGAAACGAAGAGGCGTCCGTGTGCTGTGCGATGTCAGCGCACGTTAAAGATCCCCAGGTGGTCGAAATTACTCCGTAGCCCTCCACTACGGCTCCTCTTTCTCTCTTTCCACTTTCCTTCCCACCTTCCCCCCTTCCCTTACGGCGCGGTTGCGGTGTCCACAGAAAACAAGTGAGACAGTTACCGCGCCTTTCCCTTCCTATAAATAAATCAGTTAGCCCCCGCTGCAATTATAAGTCGGTGACCTACCAGTCCCAGCTCAGTAGGGCTCAGAGCAGCTAACCCTTCATCCTATCAATCAAAATTGAGCGCCAATAGGGAACTGGACGCTCTAATGTATATTTCTTCATGCACCACGCTAAACATTCAAAATCTGTGTAAAACATATGCTGTTTCATACCTATTTCCTAACCATTGGCTACAAACTAGTATTTTGTTTCCTCTGCGCGCATAGTTTTTAACTGTGATTTTGCATATGCCTTAGGAAAAAGAAACTTTTGCTTAAAATAGTAAAAAGACGCTTGACAAAGAAAATAGGAAATACAATAAATAGGAATAATTGAAAGGAACAAAATTCAGTCGTTAACCGTTTTGGCATGAAATAAAGAGCCAAAGCAGTTTTGAAGTCAAGGAAATTAACAAATGGCTTGAGTGACGCCCACAGTATACATGACACTTTAGTGCTTTCTCACTGTGAGGAGACACCATTACAAGACAAAGGGCATCCTTTAGAGCACTACCCAAACATCAATGGTCGATGACCTGTCATTGGACATGTCTTGTAATTCTCTCGGTGGTCATCTTACTTGGCCAACACTATGCACCTTTGATAGGAAATAGCTACGATACCATACAGTATGCAACTATATAGAAAAATCATCGGTCAATTCACAGAGTAGGTCACACACCCATGCAATATATACGCTGCCAAAGCCTATATATACACCTGCCTACAATTGTTTTTATTTAGTCACCCGTATCGCGCAGGCTTTTCTGACGCGCAGGCGCTAATCACTGCAGTACGTCATCTTGCAAGCCGCTGGTAAACACGTCAGCCAGCTCTCCCGTCTGGTCAATGAAAGAAATGAAGTCATTGCAAATCCTTGCACGCTTGAACTGAGGCCCACTTTGCAGCGTTTCGTCCATATGTCAGCCTGGGCACGATGCACGTTTCACTTTGTCACCACCTCAGACTTCGTTTGATGCACGTGTGTCGCCTGCTTGAGCTGCTTATATGTATAAAATAAGCCTAAAATTTACGCTTCGGGGCAGTTTTAGAGTTTGTAATTGATATTTCCTGGGTCGGGTTCGCGTGGGCGAGGTCGGCGTACAACGCCGATGAAAGAAATAGTTCTTATAATAAAAGTCTTTGATAATATTAAAACTACCTGTTTATAACTTAAAACGACATTTAACTAAAACAAGCTTTCTTTACGGAGAATATACATGGTAACTTGTGTATATGAATTTACCCAAAGAAGTTTTTTTCTTTTTTTTTTTTTTTTTTTTTTTAGAATGCATTTGTATATGTCAGCCTGGGCACGATGCACGTTTCACTTTGTCACCACCTCAGACTTCGTTTGATGCACGTGTGTCGCCTGCTTGAGCTGCTTATATGTATAAAATAAGCCTAAAATTTACGCTTCGGGGCAGTTTTAGAAGCCACCTTGCTTATTTCGTGTATTCCTGGGCTACTAGAGTTTGTAATTGTGTATTTTCTACTTTGGCAGGTACGTGGATTGGCATTCGAAATTGTTAACGCTCTAAAGAAAAAAAGTGGTTTTGGCGGGAACATAAACACAGTTGCACCGAAAAAGGCTCAGTCGGTGCAACCGCACGCTTCTTCACGCTCAAATATGGCCCACAGACGGCGCACGGGTCGTACGGCACGCCATCTGTAATTTTTGATTCAGGTTTGGTCAATGTGTTCGGTTGTTTGACCAAAATTAGAACTCTGCGCGTCTCCTGCATTGTCCGCTATCTATCTTGTTTTGAGTCACCGATATTGCAGACTGCGCGCAAGGATTTATAGTCAAGTCTGACCGAATTAAAAGTGCACATCTTGAAACATTGTATTAAAAATTATAGATGGTCGTCGCAATCTGTGATCCGAATTTCGGCGCAAAAAATTTATCAAATGCTTGGTCGTACAGATGCTTAGAACATGCATTGACAGCAAAAATAGCGAACATGCAGTCTGGCTTCATGATAGTGGCTGCAAGTTAACCCCATCCAATTTAATTATTGTAGATAAGTTTTATTTTAATGTCTTTCACCGATACACTCAGTTTCCTCTTAGTGCTTTGCAGGAAGCAGCCACAGTTTGTGTTCTTAGCTTTTTCCTTTATTCTCATTTTTTTTTTTTTGCAGTGTGTTTCGTCTATAAGATGCAATGTCATTGCGATTAGGTTTCAGTTTTCAAAGTACTTCATTTTTTACAATTGTGCATGTGGTCTACTTTGTAGGTGCAACGTGTAGTCTTTTTGACACGACGGAGGCATACGGCGCAAATGACACCAAAAGGTGACTTATGTTTGCAAGCGATCAGGACGGGGGCTGCACCGTTGGGAGACGCGTGCCACTTCAGCGTCGATAAATGCATGAACTATACAACTAGCGCAGATTCAGTAGCTTGGCTTAAATAAAAAAGAGAGAGAAAATAGATAGAAAGGCAGGGAGATTGACCAGTCGATGCCCAGTAGGCTACCCTAGACGTGGGGAGGGGAACAAAGGAAGAAAAAGTAAATAAGGAGCGCCAAGGAAGAAGTGTCACATGTTAATACATCTATATGAAAGAGAGTCGAGAGCGTACGCTTGAGTCTTGACTCCTCCACTCCAAGTCCTTTAAGAACTTAAGGAGCGACTTCACTGATTTTCTTTGTGGAGAAGAAGTCCTCCAAGGGCCAAGAATAAAGCTTAAGTAAGAGGGCGAGAGTCCAAGCGGCGGAGTGTAGCAGCCAGGAAGGCACGCTCACGCTTTTCTTTTCTGTCCGCACGAGGCAGCGGAGGTGGCTCAGCTACAGAGCCAGTAGCAGGCCCGTGCATTTTCTTTTCCTTCTTCCTACAGCCACAACAGGTGGCTTAGCTACAGAGCCAGTAGCAGGAACGTGCGTTTTCGTTTCCTTCTTCCTACAGCCACAACAGGTGGCTTAGCTACAGAGCCAGTAGCAG
This sequence comes from Amblyomma maculatum, assembly GCF_055883805.1. Classification (NCBI taxonomy): domain Eukaryota; kingdom Metazoa; phylum Arthropoda; class Arachnida; order Ixodida; family Ixodidae; genus Amblyomma; species Amblyomma maculatum. Next base: position 98,931,331 of record NC_139347.1, on the reverse strand, counting down.
GCCCGTGCGTTTTCGTTTCCTTCTTCCTACAGCCACAACAGGTGGCTTAGCTACAGAGCCAGTAGCAGGCCCGTGCGTTTTCGTTTCCTTGTTCCTACAGCCACAACAACAACAACAACAACAACAACAACAACAAAGGGCGACGTGCGCGTAATGTAGCTCTCGATACAAAAATAAAGTATAATAAAGTACAAAAATAAAGTACGCACTGATCATTTGGGACAACTCCCCAAGCGGTGAGACGCTGTAACGTTGGCAGAAAACGTCCACTGCTTCGGCCAGTGGAAGTTACGTACCTCACTTGGTTTTTGTTGCTGTACGCGGTACGCGGGTGGATGCCTACCTGCGCCATTTGGAAATACCTCTTTTGGTCTTTTCCTCCTGCGTGAGCCTGGTACAAGCGATAAGCTCGCAGTATCGAGCTAGGGTGGTGTCTGCTATGTCCGTGTCGGGCAGGTCTCTCGAGCGCGGTCTTTATGCCCGCCACCACTCTGTAGAAGGAGGATGGTCGCTAAGCCTGGGGACCGAGGTAATGACATTCCAACCAGTATAACATAATGGTAATGAGTTATAATGTAATGAGGTAATGAGTTCCCAACCAGTATAACATAAATGAACGCCCCAAGTATACGCTTCCGCCTCAAGAAGCTCGCTCACAAGTTTTAAGGCCAAAACACAGGACACAGTTGAAACACAAGGGAGCCCGAAAACTTGCCTGGCTAATGGTAGATTTAGGACGTGGCGAGCCACACGGGCATAGCCGCCATCCCATATGAAGGCGCCCGTAAGCGAAGGCAGATGGCTTACAGTGCGCAGTGGTATTATCGCTACGCGGGCGACGTAAGAGGCGAAAACGTGTTTAGAAAAACTTTTATTAGACACTATACTCTGACATGTGTGATGACGAATGACCAAAACTGAAAACGTACACGATTAAGAACAGGAGACACTGCACATAACATACCTCATGTCGAAGGAGTAATCAAAATTCACTATTAACATTCTGAAAAAAAAATAATGTTTGGCTGATCGTAATGATGATATATACAATTTTAAATGACACTGTAGATGAAATTATACACAGTTCAGTTCAGTTCAGGCGTTCAGTCGTGTCCGACTCTTCGTGACCCTATGGACCATGTCACGCCACGCTTTCCGGTCTCTCACTATCTTCTTAACATCACATAGCTTCATCTGCAATGCCTCGAGAATGCCATCTAACCATCGCGTTCGCTGCCTACCCCTTCTCCGGCGACCCTCAACCTTTCCCAACATCAAATCTTTCTCCAGCGACTCCTCTCTTCTCATCAGATGACCAAAGTAGCTGAGCTTTAACTTTAGAATTTGACCCTCCAATGAGCAGTCAGGGTTTATGGTCGACAATATCGACTGATTTGATCTTCTGGCAGTCCAAGGAACTCTTAAGAGTCTTCGCCAGCACCACAATTCAAACGCGTCAATTCTTCGGCGGTCAGCCTTTTTCACAGTCCAACTCTCGCATCCATACATCACAACTGGAAAGACCATAGCACGGGTTATACGGATCTTGGTTGGCAGACTAATGTCTGCTCTTTACTTAGGCGGTCAAGGCTAACCATGGCTCTCTTTCCCAGAAGCAGGCGTCTCCTAATTTCATGGCGGCAGTCTCCTTCCGAGGTAATCTTGGCGCCCAAGAACAGAAAATCTGTCACAGCTTCCACTTATTGTCCATTGATGCTCCAGGACTTGATAGGGCAAGACGCCATGATCTTCGTTTTTTTAATGTTCAGTTTAAGCCCAAACTTCTCACTCTCTTCTTGTACGCGCATCAGAAGTCTCTTGAGATCCAATTCACTTTCTGCCATTAAAGTGGTATCATCCGCATATCTAAGGTTGTTGATGCGTTTTCCAGCGATCTTCACTCCAGCTGAAGACTCGTCCAGACCGGCCTTCCTCATGATGCACTCTGCATATAGGTTAAATAGGCAGGGCGACAGTATGCAGCCTTGCCTCACCCCTTTCTCAATCGGAAACCAATCAGTAAGACCATGCCCAGTTCTGACTGTGGCCTCTTGCCCTTCATAAAGGTTCCTGAGGAGACAGATGAGGTGAATTGGAACTCCCATCTCTTGGAGAGCTTGCCACAATCTGCTGTGATCTACGCAGTCAAACGCTTTCGCATAAGAAATTATACACATTGTAGAATAATTTGACAAGCAAATATAGGTACAAACATACACAGCTATCGCATGCACAGTGTGTATTACACATATGTGTTTTGGGATGTATACAGTTGTGAACTGACATAGATATTTACATTATATTACAAGTACCAAGGTGGACTGAAAACTACCCGGACACGTCCATCCGACACGGAAACAAAAGCGTAAGACCATTGGCGAAGCAACTCTCGCTCCCCAAGGTAGAAAAGTTCCACAATCAGAAAGGTTACTATCTCCTGTCGCATACGCTCCAGAAAAGGGAACAAGCTCACGTCGGCGCAGGCTTGAGGCGACCGCCTTAAAACGATTGCGCCATAATGCGAAAGCACCAGCTACACTCAGCAATTGTGCAATGCGACCCCGAGGACATCTACCATTTATCTAAAATCGATTTATGGAAAAACGTCTGAAACCGCCATGAACTGCCTTCCAAAAGACACATGCAACGACGCATTGCTGGACCATGTGACGGTTATATTCTTGAAGTGGGCAGTTGGGGCGCTGCGTTGTCCACACAATTCCCCATCGTTGCAGCCGGTCTCGTGTGGGTAAAACCTCTCACTCCAAGAGCCACATAATGTCACGTAAATGCCCTAGCAGAAACGATGCTGGGAGTTGTAACTAAGAAATGGAACCCGCCCTTCACCTGCGTTTTGCAGGCACTAGCGGAAGAAGTAAAGTTCCCATTGATTCTACTGCTCTGTTCGCCGAGGTGTCTAAATCCGGGCAGACATGACGGGCGTGGTGCCGAAATTCCACCATACACGAATAAAAAACCGGCATCCGGAAAGCCTGTGCACCCCTGTTGAGCGGTATGTCAGGGACAAGCTCCCTGCCACTTGTGCCCAAAAATAGTAGGCGAGCACCTGCTTTGGGCACTCATCCTTGCAGCAAACGAAGAAGGTAGCGCAGAGCCAGCAGCAGGCAGCAGGCAGACAAAGAAGGGAAGGCAAACCCACCGTTCAAGCGCGGCTGGCCGAGTGCCACACGGCATACCAGTTCCATGCGCCCTGCCCAAACAAAATTAGCTGACATGAGACTGAAGGGAACGTAAAGTCCTGAGAGGAGGACACGTTACATGTGCGAGGTACCATATCAGGCCTCAGAAAACAATGTGGACAAGGTAACGTTTCTCCAGCATGGGTAGTTCAAAAGCACTAGCCGTTAGCACCTTGCTGCGTATTTCGTTTAAGACGGAACACCATACCAGAAGATGCTATCGCACGTGGGCCATACTCAATGCCAAGGATGCGGATTATGTCGCTGTGTGTAATTTGTAGGGCACGGTTGATGCGTGCTTCTGGTCTGCCAAATAAGCGATATTTACTTTTGCCAAAATTCAGAGCAGCCCCAGACACCTTGCCATATGTGTCAAAAAGATGAAGGCAGTGCTGCAAGCTCGCTTCATCACACAGATACAACGTAGTGTCATCCGCGTAAGCAGTTGCTCGCAGCGGCTCACACCCTGAAAGAGGGAGGCCACGGATACTCTTGCCTCTAATGATGGCTCTAAGCTGAGAGCAAACAAAAGATTCGAGAGGGGACAACCTTGTCGGACACCGCGGATCACACAAAGAGAAAGTTTATTTACACTCTTACAAACGACACATAGAGAATGTAATTCCAAAGGAGCCTTCAGTCTGAGATTTATGGCAAAGCAATACACCTCAATGCACTTCAGAACACAATTAGGCCATGCCCTACCGTAATTAGGAGCTCTGTCCCGAGCCCTCTCATATAAAACAAACATTTCATCACTTTATCCCTGTTACAGGAGGGCAGCAGAGAGAAAGAAAACTAAACATATTGTCTCATTGCGGTAAACAGTGTACAAAATCCAAAGAGCCAGCTAGTACCTCAAGATTGGCATCTCCAACCTGCCGTCCCTTAGAACAAATTAACGCGTGTGCCAGCGCTGGAGAAACTGAGCCTCCCCATCTGCTGCAAGTTGATCAGAAAGATACTTCCACATGACTAAGCGCAGGCTTTGCAGCGCTGGGTACACGGCCCGAGCCCGAGTGCGGCGACACTCAGCAAGGCAGCGTCGCTTCCCCAAAACAAACAATGTTACACTAAACACTAGGTTAGTGAAGTTGTCGTGCTGGCAACTTATATTTGGGTTAATGCGCACCTGAAACCTGCGCTCAGAGAGTCAAATTGTGCGTGCAACGACGCACTGAAACAAAACATGATTTATGGTTTTTACCACGCCACAATTGGCGCACTGATCATTAGGGACAACTCACACGGCGAGACGCTCGTTGGCAGAGCACTCTAGCTCCTCTGCCATTTGAGATGCCGTACCTCACTTGTTACGCGGGCGCATGCCCACCTGCGCTATTTAGAAATAACGATTTGGCATTTTCCTGCTACGTGAGTCTGGTACAAGCGATAAGCTCGATGTATCGAACCGGGGAGTGTTTGCTATGTTCGTGTCGGGCAGGTCTCACTCGAGCGCGGTCTTCATTCCCGCCACCACCCTGTAGAAGGAGGATGGTCGCTCAGCTTGGGGACCGAGGCAACTGTCTGGGGTGAAGGCGCGATGCGCAGTCCCCAACCAGTGTAACATAACTGAACACCGCTTCCGCCTCAAGGAACTCGCTAACGAGTTTCAAGGTCAAGACACGGGACACAGTTAAAACACAAGAAAGCCCCAAGCCTCCCCTGGTTGATGGTAGATATAGGAAGTGGCGAGCCACGCGGGCAGAGCCACCATCCCACACAAAGGCGCCCGTAAGCGAAGCCAGACGACCTACAGTGCGCAGTGGTATTATCGCTACGCAGGCGACGTAAAAGGCGAAAGTGCACATACACATTTTGAGTACTGTCACTCTTGCGGCTAGCGACAGGTTGTGGGGTGCAGCCTCCGCTACCACGTTCGCCGCTCGTGACACCGCCTCGTCCTAGATGCGCGGAGAAACTCCCTTCTGCTCAAAGAGTGCTCCGAGAACTGATTGCCCTCACAAGTGGTATCGGTACCGGTGGAAGGTCTGCAAAGCAGCTCAAGGTGAGGGCGCTGCTGTTCGCAGCAATACGTTCGGCGCCGGGCATCTCTGAATAGGTGTCAAAAATCCGCAAAACGACCTGAAACTGTCCGCGTCTCATAAGAACAACAAGATGTCATCTGCATATGCTGATATAGAAAGTCTCCTGACCGAGCAATGGGAATCCTCGGACGCATCTGTCTGAAGCAACCCAGCGCTGAAGAGGGTCAAGCGACAGCAAAAAAAAAAAATGGCAGGAGACAAAGGGAACCCTTGGCAAACTCCCCGAGTGACATCGAACACTGTAGCTAGAACGCGATTCACAAAACGTTGGCATTTCATGCCTCCGTAGAGCCCACTCAGAAGTTTCATGAACTCTTCGGGGAAGCCTAAACAGTGGAGTACTGCAAAAAGGTAACAGTTCTCTACGCTATCGAAGGCTCTGGCCTGATTTAGCGACACAAAAACACCGCTGACTCTCTTGGAGCAAGCATATTCAAATACATCGCTTATGAGGGTGAAGGAGGTAAAAAGGGACCATCCTGGTACAGAGCTCGTCTAGTAGGGGCTCCTCAAGTCGTCTATAAAGTGCCGCAATCGCCTGACTAAAATGGTGGCTATCAATTTGTAGCCACAGTTAAGGAGGGTAATAGGTCTCCAAGATGGAGGATACGATGGTGGCTTGCCCTCCTTATGCAGGGGTAAAACTCGGCCTGTGTTAAAGGAGGCAGGTACTCTACCGGACTCTATGACAATTGACAACTGCTAGGAGCGCCCTCCCGAGGATATCAAAGAAGGTGGTGTATAACCTAGTTACCAGACCAGCAGGTCTGGTGCCTATAGCCTTGAGAATTATGACCGAATAATGGAACTGTTCTTTCACAATAGGGGCTGCACGCTGTTCTAAAAGCTTGTCGTCATGCTCCACTCTAAACATCCTAATTTTTCCAAAACGTCGGCTGTTTTGTAACTATCGCCGAACCAGTGTCACATAGAATTTTGTTTCCTCTACCGCGCATAGTTGTTATCTGGGATTTTGCTTTACGAAGAAGAAACTTTTACTCAGAATAGTAGAAAGACGCACAACAAGGAAAATGAGGAATTAAAATAAAAAAGAATAATTAAATGAACAAAATATAGCCGTTAAAGGTTGGGCGGTAAAGTTAAGTTGCGAAATAAACAAATGCCGTGGATGACTGCCACAGTAAGGTACTTAAGTGCTCCCTCACTATGACCCTTAGAAGACAATAGGAATCCCTTGGAGCGCTATCCACCTCATACCACTAAAGTTGATCAAAGGGCAAAGGGAAGGCACAGTGAATTTATGCGTCCACAGATAACTGTGAAAGATCCTCGTTATTTCCTGTCCTATAAAGCAATTTACAAATTAAGTGTAGGTCTCCACTGACAATTGAGGCAGATACTGCACTTTAATTTGCCTTCAAAACAACACAAAAATAAAGAACGATTGCGGATGAGGTGTTAGAAGCGCGGTCGCCCCAATCTTAATTCGATGTTTGATCATCGCTATTCTTCAAATACTCAATCGTGCGAAGCCTTTCTTAAACCTGCAAAGCTATGTCTATCCCAGCTTTCGATGATATAAGTTCAGCCCATTCTTGAACATCACCATTCTTCCACAGTGAGGATAATTTGCCATGCAGCACACAGGCCCGCCGCAGTAGCTGAGTGCTTAATTTCTGCTATTGATACGTTGTCCCTGTTTACGGGCGGCCAAAATTTTTTCTCGAGCCTTCCACTACTGAACCTATTTATTTATTTCTATGAATGCAAAAGATAAGATAGGCGCACTCATCAGGCGCTGAGTTCCCGGGTTCGAACCCGACCACGGCGGCTGCGTTTCGATGGAGGCGAAACAAAGTGGCGTCCGTGTGCTGTGCGATGTCAGCGCACGTTAAAGATCCCCGGGTGGTCGAAATTACTCCGTAGCCCTCCACTACGGCTCCCCTTTCTCTCTTTCTACTTTTTCTCCCACCCTCATTCTTTACCTTACGGCGCGGTTCAGGTGTCCACAGAGCTAGTGTGACCAATACTGCGCCTTTCCCTTTCTGTGAACCAATTATTTTTATTATTATTCTTTCTATGAATGCCACCTTCCTCCCATTACGGCGTGGGCAGGTGTTTACAGAGTACTGTTCGCCTACAACGCCTTTCCTTTATTTTAAATCATATTGTATCATGGCGTCTTGCCCTGTCAAGTCCTGGAGCATCAATGGACAAGAAGTGGAAGCTGTGACAGATTTTCTCTTCTTGGGCTCCAAGATTACCTCGGAAGGAGACTGCAGCCATGAAATTAGGAGACGCCTGCTTCTGGGAAAGAGAGCAATGGTTAGCCTTGACCGCCTAGTAAAGAGCAGAGACATTAGTCTGCCAACCAAGATCCGTATTACTCGTGCTATGGTCTTTCCAGTTGTGATGTATGGATGCGAGAGTTGGACTGTGAAAAAGGCTGACCGCCGAAGAATTGACGCGTTTGAATTGTGGTGCTGGCGAAGACTCTTGAGAGTTCCTTGGACTGCCAGAAGATCAAATCAGTCGATATTGTCGACCATAAACCCTGACTGCTCATTGGAGGGTCAAATTCTAAAGTTAAAGCTCAGCTACTTTGGTCATCTGATGAGAAGAGAGGAGTCGCGGGAGAAAGATTAGATGTTGGGAAAGGTTGAGGATCGCCGGAGAAGGGGTAGGCAGCGAACGCAATGGTTAGATGGCATCCTCGAGGCACTGCAGATGAAGTTATGTGATGTTAGGAAGATAGTGAGAGACAGGAAAGCGTGGCGTGACACGGTTCATAGGGTCACGAAGAGTCGGACACGACTGAACGACTGAACTGAACTGTCTCTTTACAATTTCCTCAATGATTGCAGTGTTGCGGTGTGACGTTACCGTCGATAACGATGTTGCATGGTATATAGGGTGTGTTGATTGCAGAGGGTCCAGCTGAAGACAGGCACCGGTTGCTGTTAGACGTTGCCCTTATTTGATGCCAGAGGGAGAATGGGTGGGTCTTGCGCTGAGTATGTTGGTAAAGGACTCAGTAGAAGCAGGGAGGCGAAGATCGCCTGCGAAGCGGAAAGAGGCAGTGCGTGAGCCATGTAGTTCCAAATGGTGCTCCCGGGCCAACTAAAGGGACCTCCGCTCAGACAGCAGTTTAAATCGGTGTTGCGGTGTGACGTCACCGTCGATCACGATGTTGCTTGGTATGTCGGGTGCGTTAATTGCAGTGGGTCCAGATGAAGACAGCAGACGGTTTGCTGATAGACGTTGCCCTACTTGATACCAGAAGCGGGATGGGTGGGTCTTGCGCTATGTCGGTAAAGGACACAGCAGAAGCAGAAACGCGAAGATCGCCTGCAAAGTGGAAAGATATGGAGCATGAGCCATGTAGCTCCAAATGCTGCTCCCTTGCCAAATGAAGAGACTGCCGCTCAGAAAGCAGTTTAAATTGATTGATTGATTGATTGATTGATTGATTGATTGATTGATTGATTGATTGATTGATTGATTGATTGATTGATTGATTGATTGATTGATTGATTGATTGATCGATTGATTGATTGATTGAAACTTTATTTTCCACCGATTTAGGAGGCCCCCTATACCCCGCTCCTGGCACGCAGGCCTGAGGAACGGGGCCTGGAACCTCCGCGACTAAAGACTGGTGAATATACATTTGTTATTCGCGGCCTCAGCCGCCAGGCGAACGGCTTTTTGCTGCGGGGACGTCGCTTCGCAGCAGGGTTACCCAGGCTTCTCTACTTTTAATGTTGTCCCTAGCGTCCGGAGACTTAGGGCGTTTCCAAAGTATATGGTCGAGAGTCCCCCTTGCTTCGCAGGCTTTACATTTATTTTTTCTCTCATCTATCTGGGTGTGAAACAACCAGACAGGGTTTGTGAAATTTCCGGCTTGTAATCGCCACCAGGTTATGGCCTCTTTATTATTTAAGCTAGGATCCGGTGGCGGCATGAGACGTCTTCCTAATCTATAATTTTATATTATTTCTTTATAGGTTTGTAAACGTTCGTCTATCGCCTGGCAGTCGGAAGTAGAGATCTCGGGCTAAATCATGGGCCTCCTCGTTGCCGGGGACGGACGTGTGTGCTGGGACCTTAAAGGTGGATTCACACGGCGGACCAAATCGCGAATCGCTCTCACGATTCGCTGTGACGTGGCCCTACGTCAGTGATTTCCGCTGCTTCGCTTCAGTCCGCGGGCAGCAATTCGCGACAAGGTCGAGAGTCCTTTTCACAATTCGGATCCTTCACGGACAAGACATTTTTTTATTTATTTATTTATCTCGCGGAACACTTTCCAGCTATGCTCCCGGTGCCCAAGCATAGACAACGTACCATACATTGCACTAAAACGCTGGAGGAAAGCAAGAAGCGGCTTCTGACGACTGACGGCAGTCGTTTCTATTTTGGAGTCGAACTAGCCTGTTTTTGCCTTCATTCGCAGTACATGGTTTTCACAGAATTTACAGTGACAGGCTCTTGCACTGCGCGATACCGAATGCGTGAGTTTTGTGACTGCACAGAGCAGTCGCTTGAATGTATTCATCGCTTTCCTCAAGCGTTTTGGCGCGCTTACAGTTACGCTGCATAAGTTTTGGCATTTGGCACGTACCGGGAGCATAGGGGCAGCAGTCCGAATGGTCGTCTTCCAAGGGTTGAAAGCAGTATTTTCATGCAGCTCTCATAGAGTAAGCGCGATCGTTTGCACTGCAGAGAACTGCCTGCGTAGCATACCACATCGAGCGAAACAGTCACCACAATACTTTGGCAAAACGGCGCAGCAGCAGTAGCTGTAGGCCGCCGCAACCCGCGCATTCACCCACCGTCCATGCATCGTCCATGGTAGGCTACCCTCGATAACAGCGCGCCAGAACAAGGCTCTCCTCTCGCGCAGTGCTTGGGAGAAAGAGTAAGTCCGCTCTGTCGTCTGCTATTCTCTCCCACCGTGTGAATGCTCGCCGCGGACGGACGGACCTCGGATCAGAGGTCACGTGACCGATCGCTTCGCTATTCGGTCCGTCGTGTGATTAGGGTGCTTTTGCGATCGATTTTAGCTACAGCTGTTAGGATTCGGGCGGCTTCTTGCGAGACTCTGCCTTTTCCGATATTCCAGAAAGCAGTTTTATTGTCGATAAAGATCAATCTAGCCTTCGTTCCGACGCAAGCGAGCGCTATTGCGACCTCTTCAGCCGTGTTTATGTTTCTGCTTCGGATGGTGGCGGAGACGACTGGTGCGCCGCTACCATCGACTACCGCGGCGACTGCCGCCCCTGATCGGCCGCTTGCAGCGTCTACGTAGGCAACTTGTTTTACTCTGAATTGTTTTGCTCTTTTCACCAGTGCTTCTGCTCTCTTCTCCCGTCTCTCCTTGTGGTATTCTGGGTGCATGTTGCGGGGGAGAGGACGGACAATAATATTCTCGCGACATTGTGGCAGTAGGGAAACCTTGTCGGCTGTGCCCCTATCTGTTTTTCGACCCACCCATTCTGAAATGGTTCGACCCGGGCTACACCTACTTAATATCTCATGTTGGGCGATTCTCACCGCTTCAGCAAGTTTCGTCTAGCTATTATGCACTCCCATTTCTATCAGGCGTTCCGTAGAGGAGGAGATGGGTAGACCCAGCGCCCTCTTGACTCAACGCCTGATGAGTGTGTCTATCTTATCTTTTTCATTGGTCGTGATGTTGAGGAACGGTATTGCATAGCATATTCGGCTTATTATGTACGCCTGCATCAGTCTCAAGAGGCATACCTCTTTGAGGCCTCTGCCTTTGAATGCAATCCTTCTAAATATGCCTGTTACTTGCGTCGCGTAGGTGGTGAGTTTTTTTTTACGTTCCGTCGTTATACCCGTCCTCTTGAATAAAAAGTCAGAGGATTCTGATTTGCTGAACTTTTGGTACGGTTTTGCCGTAGACCTTAATTTCTACGTTAAAGTCGCCCTTGCACCTCTTTGATTTTGGGTTATATATGAAAAGTTCGGATTTTTGCTGAGAGCACGCAAGACCTTTTTCGGCCGCGTAGGACACAATGGTGTCCACCGCCGCCTGTAGGCGTTCCTCTATGCGGCCGTCGCTGCCATTGTTCATTCAGAGATTAACGTCGTCCGCGTAAATGCTTAGCTTTAGATCTTTTATGACGTTAAAAGCGGCGGGAAGGCCTCTCATCACCACGTTAAAGAGGAAGGAGGGAGAGCACCGAGCTTTGCGGCGTTCCTTTACTTCACAGGTGGACAATGGGGGATCCTAGGTCTTGAAACTTTAGTTTCAACGTCCTGTTTGTCAGGAAATTCATTACGTAATTATATATCCTCTCGCCGACTCCTAATTCCTGCAGTCCCGGCGGGAATTGCCTGGTGTTTTACGTTGTCAAATGCTTTTGTTAGATCTGGATTTCGAGTCGAGTCAATTATGTCGTGTTGTAATCGAAGCATCACGCCCTACATGCACAGGCCCGGTCGGAACCCGACCATCTCGTGCGGCCACATGTCGTCTTTCTCCATAAAATTAGTTAGCCTTGTTTAGATTACGTGTTCCATAAGCATTCCAATGTACGAGGTTAAAGAAATAGGTCTGAGGTCTTCCAATTTCGGTGGCTTGCCAGGTTTTGGAATTAGCACAACGTTTGCAGCTTTCTAATGCTGGGGAAAACAACCGCTACTCCATACTTCTTGCATGTTGTTGGTGACTGCCGTTATGGAGGCGTCGTCTAGGTTTTATTTGTTATCCCATCGGGGCAGGGGGCTGATCGCGTCTTTAAGTCAAGATTTCGGCTCTAACCTCTGCTTCTGGGATGGGCGCGTCGAGGGCTTCGTTCGGAAGGCCCGCGTATTGCGTAAGAGGGAGGGATGTTGTATCGCCGACATATGTATCTACAAATTTAGTTATTAGTTCAGCATCAGCCCCCAGCACTCGTCTCTTGCCTTTGCTATTGTTGTGTCCGATTGTGTTTTCTAACTCTCGGGATCAAGAAGATATCTTAGCAGGCTCCACGTCTTTGAAAGGCTCATGTTGCCTCCATTTAATTGCACCTGTTACACCAGTTTTGCTCGCAGAGTTTAATTGCATAATCCTCAAGTTTCTTATTGTGCCTGGCTATTTTTCGCCTTAGGTTTCGGTTCCATCTCTGACACCGGAGGCGTCTTTCCGTACCTTTTTTTGTTGCCCACATGTGTAGGAGTTTCCTGTCGACTGTTTTCGGTGCATCGTCCCACTATAGGGTAATGGTAGCGGATTTAAAGTGGTGCATGAGGGTTTCTGCCCAATTTCGTCGATGTTTTGAATATTTTCTTCTATGTTTGTGGGTTCCCTAATTTGTCTGAATTTCTCGCATTCGATTGCGCTGATTATCTTTTCTCGTCTTACTTGACTCCCCGTTTAAGCGTTATTTCGAGGACGTAGTGATCGCTTCCAAAGTTGAGCTCTGTGTTCTTCCGCCTAAGCTCCTCTATGTTTTTGGTGAATGTTAAGTCTGGGGTTGCGTCTTTGCTCACACTGTTTCCCACCCTGATCGGGCAGCCAGAGTCTGTCTGTAGGGTGAGGTTTAATTCGTGAAAATCTTTCCATAACTGCCTGCCCTTCGGATCTTGCCTATTATATCCACACTCTTGGTGGCAGGCGTTGAAGGCGTTGAGGCGTCCTACAATTAGCAGGAGGTTGGCTCCGGCTGCCTTCATTGCTTTGCGGAATAATGTCTTGAGCCTACCTCTGCGCTGCTCAGGAGAGCTATATATGTTTAGGACGAAAATACTGGGTTCCTTCTTCCTTACCGTGATGATTTCAACGAAAACCGCCTCAATGTCTCGAGAAATAATTTCATGTTCGATCCCCGCTACGCTCATTTTGACGAATGTAGTGACCCGGGATTCTTCTCCCCGGCCACTAGCAAACGCTTGATATCCTGATAATTTAATCACTCATTTGCCAATTTCCTGTAGGGCTACGGCTACAGGTTTTTCAACTATTTGCTCGAGGTGTTGTTGCACAAACGCTCGCTTGCGCGGGAACCCTCGGCAGTTCCACTGCCACACCATCGAATTAATCTTTGGTTGCGTTTTGCCCATGTTGGAATTGGTCAAGTATCCCTTCTGTCGCTGTTTGCCTTTCTGCCATAGCAGCAAGAGCCGCGTTTGTGTGTTTAGATTGTTCCTGAATTCGGTTTAGGGCGCCTATGATGTTAGTCATGCCTGTCTCGAGCGGCTCTAGTCTCGCCCGTATTTAGAATCTAGTCTACGTTCTAAGGCCGCCAGCGGATCCGTTTCTCTGCCTCTCCGTTTCTGCGGGGAGGTGGTCTGATCTGTTCAGTGATCATTGCCTCCTCCTCCATGTCTGACGCCGCGGGAGGTGTTAGCACCTTTGGCGTCGCAGGTGGAGGTGTCGGTTTGGCTACTTGTTTTGCGATGGGCGCTTGTGGAGGCGAGGGAGACCTGGAATTAGGCCGTGATTAACATTGGTGGAGATCCTGGCTGAGTTTCTTAATTATCTCCCTCAGTTCCTCGGCTTCCTTTTTTAACCTTTCTATATTTCTTTATCTTTTTCCTTGTTTTCCTCATTTTTAGCCTGGCGTACCCCACTGCTGAAACTCACGGTTTTACTGTCCCCGCTCGGGCTTCTCTTTCGTGGGGCCCACAGGTTCCTTGGGTCCCTGGAGTTGTCCGTGGCTCTGAATTTGGATCCCGACATGGACTTGGATCCGGACCGCTCACTGCTGCTGCGGGAGCTCGAACGGTGATGTCTGTTGGCGGCTTCCTCCAACTGCGGGAAGTCCCCGCTCTGCGCCCGGAAACCTCCGCGCTTTTCTTGAGAGTATACGCGTTGATCATGGTGGTCTCTTCTGAATTTCGAGCGTCCTCTGCGGCCACTCTCAGTGTGGTGTCGGGATATTGCTGCTGCTCGTTGTGCTCTGCTGCTGCTGCTGTTCGGCGATTTTCTGCTCCCGTTGACGCTTTCTGGTCTGGTAGGGAGTCATGTAGAACTCTCAAGAAAGCCCCTTAAAAATGTTTACTATAATTTCTCACCGCCCCAGAAGGGAAGACCATGGCCTCTGGATGACACGTATTAAACTATGCCTTCGTGGTTGACTTTCATTCTCCAGCCCACGTCGGTGTCCTGTAAATAGCCGAGGTTCGTGTCTACTTCCTCCTGCCTGATAGGTGTCTAGAGGAAACAAAATAACAAGTGCGTAAGAAAATCTTGTGAACAACCAAAAACAGCTTCATACTTTAATGATATTTTTTAGTAAGTGCTCGTAGCTCCTCTTCTCGTTCAAGAGCCCAAGCTGGCGATCATATGCAAGCAAGGGGTAACTGAGATTTCCCTTTGGGGTTTGCGATGCACATACATTCGCTTCCACATTTCCGTCCTATGAATGCGTTCAGACCGCAGTCATGCAGTTAAATACTTAAGCATTAATTAATCACTAAAAATTACTTGAATGGAAAACATCCGTCTTTACTTGAAAAAAATTATTGAGTAATTAAAAGTAGTATCTTGCACATCCATAAATTTATAGTTCCCTCACTTAGGCAGCAACTTAAGGCCAATGGCTTGCAGCTTCACTGGCGTCATTGGCTTTCTGCCTACTGCTGGCCCCTCTGCTTTTAAAAGGCGGCGGCAGGCCTGCCCCGTCACACTCCTTTCCAGGAGTTCTGGTATCGTCTGCACTTCTTGTCACCGAGCGGATGGTCTTTACCGCACAGCTGACATTTTATTTCGCAGGTGTGTGTCCCTGATCTGGGCGCTCTTCTCCGCATCCTCTGCACTTAGCGTTATTGGGATCTGGGCATATATCTTCGCGGTATCCTAGGCGCCCGCATGCATTGCAAACCTCGTATTTCTTGCTATATAATACACATATTTGCCATGTAAGCGAGAATTTCACCCACCTCGAAACCTCTGGTTTTTCAAACAGTATGAGCACGGTGGTAGAGCTCCTGCCCAGGCGCCTAGCTCCTAGCACGGGGGAGTTGCCTTTGATCGTGCGTAGCCGTTGCACTATTTCTTCTTCGGTGATGCAAAGGAGAATGTCGTGTACCACCCCCTTGCCGCAGTCTTCGGGCATAGCGACGTAAGCCGTGATTTCAATTTTCTGACCCTCGAATTCGAGGACGCGTAGTGTGACTTATTTTCGTTTCCGCTCTTCGCTGTCTGGTGCAATGAGGATAGAGTACTGTTTTGTGTTAATCGAGAAGGTGCCTTCCGCGGTTTCTCTGATGTTTATATTCGCGGTGCGAGCGATCAACTCCGCAAGTTCAATGTTGCCGTATTTAAGTAGGCGCTGACTCCTCCCCGTTGCGGTGTTGCGGTGTGACGTCACCATCGATGACGATGTTTTTATTGTCGGGTGCGTTAATTGCAGAGGGTCCAGATGAAGACAGCTTGCGGTTTGGTGATAGACGTTGCCCTTACTTGATACCAGAAGCAGAATGGGTGGGTCTTGCTCTGAGTTTATCGGCAAAGGACACATTTCAAGGAGGGGCACGAAGATCTTCTGCGAAGCGGAATGATGAGGTGCGTGAGCCATGTAGTTCCAAATGCTGCTCCCTTGCTACATTCTCTGTCAGCAATGCATGTGGCGTCAGGCATGTAAACAGATATTTTGAGCTTTGCAAAATCGTTTCATGCAAAATTCCGACGACCTGTGGCCACACTTACATGGGATAAACTGGCCGATGCCTGAATATACGTTTAATGGGGCACGACAATTATGTTAATCAAGCCCTCTCTAACCTGGTCGATTGCAAAAGGTTAGGAACGGGCAAGGCATATGGGCCTAATTTAGAGAATGCCACTGTTCTCACACGCCCAATGCAATTCACGCGCGAGCTTAAAGAAGCTTATTACATTGCAAAATAAATTGAAACGTTCATGAGTACCACCTCAGAGCCCTGAAATTGTTTTCCTCGATGTCGATTTTATAGCATGCTTCTCTTGTGCTGATGTTCTCCGCTTTGCTTTCCCTTTTATCATGCGTCGTGTGTTTGCACGTCCTGATTAGGAAACGTGACGCGGCATTTAGTTTTGTTTTCTTTTTACGTTCCCTCTCCTGCGCTTTTGACACTGTTTTGAAGCTAAAAGCTTCACTAGACTAATCAACTCGGAGTCTTGCGTGTGCTCCGCCGTTAGAAAAAGCCACAGCTGCACATGCGCAAACCACGTGACGTCACGGGAGAAGAAGAAGGCGAAGAAGAGGAAGAAGGAGAAAAATGATGCACTGCGCTAGATTTCCAAGCCATCGACGTGGCACCGTGACATCGTATGCCGGGAAAGGAAAGAAGAAGAATGACAGGAGACGAGGCGTCGGGTGCTGCTGCTCAAGTCGAAGCTACTGCTGCACGGCGGAATGAAAACAAGAGCAGGCGGCGGGCCGAGGAAACTGAAGAACAGTGTGCCGAGCGGTTGGAAAAGAGACGTATGAGTGACGCTGCAAGACGGGCGCGTTTTACTTCTGAGAACACTGGATGTGACGATCAGGTTAACCGTTTACGAAAAGTGGACCTTGACATTCGGGTGAAGGAGCTTGGCTATGCTACTCGTGAGGTTCAGCCTCGCTTTCCAGACAATCCATTTGAAAGTGTGTGTAGTGGGCCAACTACGCCAAGTAACCACAAGCTAACCCAACCTTTTCGCTTCTGATATCCAGGCTTAACCAAGCTAAGCCACCACCAATGTTTTTCGTATAAACCATGCAGTGGCGAGTGAGCGTTTGTGTCGTGTTGTCTTCTCTGCGTGTTCTTCTCCGCGCTCGGTTTTCATGAATACAACTAGTACAACTTCTCACATTAACATAAATAATGGAGCAGGCGCATCTTAAAGTATGAGCCATTGAAGAACCGGTGCAATAAACTCAGTTGCAGCACCAACAGTCAGATTTAGGGACGGTTCCTTCACAAGAATACTATTCTGCCCTACAGTTCTGTTCTCTTTTGTTTTCGTTGTTGTCGAGAGGCATCCAACTGTGCCGCTCCTCATCCGAGCTTCAGTGAAATTCCACTGAAAAGCAGCCCGAGCAGCGAGTTATGGCACGCGTTAAATTAGATCCAGCTAGAGAGAAACAGGTGGCCGAGCTGGTTGAATTTAAAAGCAGTCGATGACGGGAGCCACAGTTGGCGTGACGTCAGAACCTTCGAATGCCCTAACAAAGAGAACCAGGTGAATTGACTACTCAAGTTCGCCAGCTGTAACTCTGCTATTGATATGAACAAGGAAGCAGCTCTCGTACGAAGCCGATCTCAAGAGGGTGAAAGTCGTCGTCACACCGATCAATCCCTGCTGCTCGCGAATGCTACAGCGGAATGAACCATTTTCCACACTCCTCCATCTTTACCGTAGTTTCTTGGACCAGCATAGTACACCTGTCTGTAGGATAGATGTTCTGGACTATGTAAGCGAAACATCAAAGCAGCACACCACTGCGCATTTTGAGGCGGCTCTGGTAAGAAATTTACGCGCTATGCAGAGAGGCGTAGCACAATCTGTTTATATATTTCTTTATTTTCTGTTTGCACGCCACGTGTATCCGGGGCCGCAGGCATTCCCGAACTCACCTTGAGCAACCTTGCTGGAGCAGTAATCTAGTCCCTCCGTGGTCTCTCATCATGAACAATATCCTCGCCCTCTATCTGCTTACGGTCCCCTACGTGGCTGCTGGTTCGACCAATGGCACGGATCTTTGCAGTAAGTTTTTGTTTTTTTTTGTTTTTTTCCACGGACGCAGCACGGGTATTGCTAGGTACATAGCTGTTCAAGAACCGATCGTCATGCAGGTTACTTCGAATATTGTATTCTTCGATTGCAACCACTGTTACCGCTGCGATAACCGTGACGTAATATTTCCTGAGCGCAGATTTAAAGGCCAACATATAGGGCAAACTAATACGTTTTAGCACTTGCATAATTCATACAAAAACGTTGAATGCGATCTGATTCCTGCTGTTCATTGACGTTCATTCGCATTCGCTTGATTTCGACACAGTTTAGTGGCAGAGTAAGAGCTTTTTGTCTCCATGCAGTTTATATTCGAACTAACATATACATTTTACTAATCTAAATTAGAATATTGTGTGGGGGGAAGATGAGTTTTGATTGTGGCCTCCATCCCCTTGAGACCGTCGTGGTGAGGACTGCAAGCCCAAGGGTCTTCCGGATCCACAGCCAGCCGGGTGCCGCCCCTGAGTGGTGTTGAAATTAAGCAGCGCAACCATAAATTCATAAAGCCCTGCCACGGTGGCACAGTGGTTACGGCGCTCGACTGCTGTTCCCCAGGATGCGGGATTGAATTCCAGCCTCGGCGGCCGCTTTTCGATAAAGGCAAAAAGCAAGGCACCCGTGTGCTGTGCGATGTCAGTGCACGTTGAAGAACCCCAGGTGGTCGAAATTTCCGGAGTCCTTCACTATGGCGTCTCTCATAGCCTGAGTCTCTTTGGGACGTTACACATCGCAAACCAAACCAAACCATAAATTGTTAAGTTTATAGCAGTAAAATGTTGAATTCTTTTTCTGATGTCTAATATGACGCGGGGCTATGTAGGAACCTGTTGAACGTGTGTAGGCTCGCATCGATAATACCTAAGACCACGGGGACAGACGTCCTGAAGTGAGGCTTGGATTCAGACTCTTCCTAAAGCTGTAGAACTTTCCTCTTCACATCAGAACTTTTTTTTTTTTTTTGTCGTAAGAACGCTAGTATGCCAGCTTCTTAGTATGTCCCAGAAGCAAACATCATCGATAGGAAGGTATTGAAAATGAGGCGACATATACTGCTACAGTGTAAGAGTGCTTCAGGGACTTTGAAATGAAATGACACCATATCACTGCTTCTGAGTACGAGACCGTCCACCTTTCTCCAGCGTGGCCAACCGCAGCATGCACGCATGGTTCGTACCAGATAGACACGCTCTCTTCTGCGACGGCGAACAGGTGAGCATCGCGAATTAGTATACAAGAGATTATTTAAATTTTACAGACCCCTATTCTCCTTAAGCACGCCAATTAGACTTGCTTACGGAAAACGGAGAAATTGAGTCTCTCGTTGGACGTTAAGAACAGGAAATAGACAAGAAACAACTTTACTGAGAACTGACCACGTTGCGCATGACGTTCTCAGTTCCCTTAGCTAGAAGAAATTTTTCTAGCAGGTGGAAAACCTCTTGCTAGACGCTGCAAACAATGATATTACTTGTTGCCTACATACCGACTTCCTTCCATGCATTTCATCCGATACACGCGAGCAAGACCCCCTCTTGATTAAACTACCTCTTGCACTGATTTCCTAGAGCAGTCCTTAGCATACATTTGAGTGACTGCCGCTTTTAACCATCGGTAAACAAAGATTCGCTCGCCTTTTGTGGATTCAGACAACCAGCTATAGCTGTGTACTCGAACGCGTGGTTAAGCGTATACTTAGAATAGCTGAGAAGACATTCACCGTATATTTATTTGGCACCCGTAGGTGCACACCAAATGTCACTTGTCTTTTTAATCTTAGTCGCCCTCAACAAAACAGCTGCTATGCCTGAGCTCGTGGGTTACTTTTCTGGTCCCAGGCACAAGCCAATATTGAAGTGTCCTTGCTGCAACACTGACACGTCGGCCGGTATTATCGTTATTTCAAATGCAACAAAATAGCAAGCAGATAAGCGGCAGTGTACCAACGACTGTGATCTCTCTTTTTTCTGTTCTATTTTTTTTTTTTTGCACTTACAGAAAAAGACTACGTGGCGCTGACCCCTATACTTGCATGCGTTAAACGCCATGTCCCAGAATCGGTGAGTTTGTAGGGTCTTTTTTTTTTCTTTTTTTTTTTGTGGAAGCCTGAACTCAACTCGTTAGCCATCTTACATTTGCTTGCTCACTTCACTAGGATAGGAACAACATGCTTAGTGGCCGTAAACTATCGCGTGGTCCTAATCTTGATGAATGCGTGTCTTGTTTAAGTCCACTGGCAGCAAGGCAGGGTACCATCGCTGACTCTATCACATTACTGCAAGACGTATTGTGCTGTTGCGTCCTCCCTTAACAGATTCTTAGAACAGCAAAGAAATTAGTATCATCCACTATTAGCAAACTAATTACGAGTGGAAAAGTGCCCCTAATGCAAACAGTTTTTGTCTAAAAGCACGGCATTACAAGATCAAACTGAACCACGAATATTACGTTAGGACTCTGCCAATTTCTGTGAGAACAAAGATTTGAAGCGTATTTAATTCCATGGTTTCCTTTTGGGAGGCGAGTACAGAATTTTGTAGCTATTGCCTCTGTTCTGAACTCAAATATACAATATTCAAGCAAGAACCAGGTTGAACATTTCACTGATCTAGCGTCTGCGAAATTCTTTGAATGCTTTTTTGCTTTTGATGAACCTGAGCCGGTCAGGTGCTGGATCCACAAGTTTAACAACGTTTCAATATCCTGAAATACCTAAAACAGACGAAGTTATTAGCTGCATGCTGAGATAGCGGCGGTAGATTTAACGAATCTATCGTGTCACGGCTGTCAATCACCCCGCCTGCTTCACTGCCGCTCTTGCGCTGTGCTTTGCATGCTGTCGCTTCACCAACACAGCCCTTGAGCAGTCGGGCTTATCGCACTGCCCTGTTGATGTGCGTTAAAGATGAGAGACAGCTTGACCAATAAAGTCCCCCCCCCCCCCCCCCCCGCTCCTAAAAAAATATATTTGGGTTACCCATTCCAAAAATTGCGTTCGCCCCTTTCGAAACTTCAATTCTCCAACGTGCAATGGCCGACTGGACTCACCAACAAACATAGATAAAAAGGTGTTTCAATGTGAATCAAGAGGAGATATTCGGATGCTTTGGCTACGTACTGCTCTAGTTAACGTTGTACCATGACTGCATGAGTCAAACCATCGTATTTTTTAATGGCGAATGTAACGTTTTGGGAATCTCTTGCCAATTCGATGTCATAACAACATTCTGTCCTTGTGCTTCTCTTATTCAGTTGATAATAAAAAAACATTAGACCGACATTCTTTCTTGAACATATTGCCTGCCGTCGGCTCAAGATTCAGTCATTAATAATTCAAAAGATAAACAAGGTCGACTAAAGAAGCCTCGCGCAAGATTCGCCACTGCATGCTACAAATTCGCTCATATGAGATCACAGATTCTCGAAACGCAAGAGTGTTCAAAAAGATGTACAAACGAGAAGTATTGCAAAGCGAATGTTCGAAGGAATGCCTAAAATATTACACGAGACACGTAAGCTCTGCATTTAAGAGTATGATGCGATAGCGCAGGCTACGAGCCCATGTATATATAAAGCCAGCTTAAGCCAAGCCATATGAACGTGACTGCGTGACCTAAGAGCAACGTGAATGCCAAAAGTGAATCATTACTACCAGTGGCGAACCTCCCACAGGACCCCTCTACAAAAAAACAGGCGGTTTGTATTGGTCAAGACACAGGTGTATACGAATAGCTGGTGATGGCACCCACGGCCACAGAGGAAACTGCGTCTAAGTTGGAAACTTTATGATAGTTGATAAATGCGAGACTTGCATGGAAAACAAAATTAGCTGAAGACTAGCAGTATCGATAAGTCTTAGAGATAACAGCCTTAGAGTTAAGTAAGATGGAAAAGAAGATTAATAGACACCCGATACTACCCGATAGGAGACGGAGACTAAGTTGCAAACTTTCGGATTGTTGAGAAATGTGCAACCACATCAAAGCATCAAAGGTCTTAATAACAGCAGTCGAGTTAAGAGAGGACGAAAAGAAGAAAAAAAATGATTTCTAAAAGGCAAGCAAGGCAATAGCAGAAAACTGCTATTACCGCTTCTAGATGGCCCAACAACAGGGGCTTACGGCGAACCTGGCAAGTTCACAATAGCTGCAGTTGACCACAAGAAGAGGCCAATTATTCAGGCTTCAATTTATGCCAAGGATCCTGCGGAAGCGGAATCACTGGCAATAGCCATCACCATAAAAACACAAGACAACCAAAAGAAGTCATCACACGTAGTGACGGACTCCCAACCAGTCTGCAGGGACTACCTGGCCGGAAAACCTCACAAAAGAGCGTGTGCAATATTACGTTCCATCTCCCAGACGCACACAATTACATGGACACCTGGACACGAAGGCCTAGAAGGAAATGAGGTAGCGAATGATCTAGCCCGAGCTCTCACAAACCGGGCGGATCCCCATCCCTACCTCACCCCTCTCCTAGGACCCTACGGCGACAGGCTGGAACACCTACGGTTAGAAAGAAGAATTTTCTCACCACCACACAAACAACTTCCTTCCTCGGACGCTATAGACTGGAGAAAAATACAAACAAACACATTCCCTAATCTTCAAATTTTAAATAAGATAAGCCCAACAAAATACACGAGTTACTGTCCTTGGTGCGGTGCAAGCCCCACACTCTATCACATCTCTTGGGAATGCCAGGACAAACCTGACCCAACGTTAATAGTGCCATGCCCGACACACGAGCAGTGGGAGGCGGCCCTGACCAGCGACAACCTGGACCAGCAAGCCTGGATTATCCAGCTAGTCCGCAAGTCAGCTGCTGCCAGCGGAGCCCTGGACTAGGGGCACCGACCACCCAGCTCCTGCGAATTTTTACTGATTATATGCTCATTAAAAGTTTTCTCTCTCTCTCTCTCTCTCTCTCTCTCTCTCTCTCTCTCTCTCTCTCTCTCTCTCTCTCTCTCTCTCTCTCTCATAGACACGCGAAAAATGCATGCAAAAACTAGTCACTTCTTGAAGCGGTGTTTTGCAACTGGTATGATCCAACTGATTTGATGAATGCAACGGTCCTGGCAAGCTGATTACGATGTCACTCTCCCTGGCGAAAGGAAAGACCCGAGTTGGCAGCTTCTGCCAAACGTAACGCCCCGCCGGGGTGGTGCAGTGGTAAGACGCCCGACTACTGTGCCGGAGTAACCGGGTTCGAACCCGACTATGGCGGCTGCGTTTCGATGGAGACGAAACAAAGGGGCTTCCGTGTGCTGTTCGATGTCAGAGCATGAAGATTCCTAGGTGGTCGAAATTACTCCGTAGCCCTCCATACGGCTCCTCTTTCTCTTTCTACTTTCACTCCCACCTTCCTCCCTTCCCTAACGGCGCGGTTCAGGTGTCCACAGAGCAAGTGTGACAAATACTGCGCCTTTCTATTCCTGTGAACCAATTATTATTATTATTATTATTATTATTATTATTATTATTATTATTATTATTATTATTATTATTATTATTATTATTATTATTTAACGTAATGACATGCAACCCTACATAAAATTGGTGTTCGGCCATCTCACCTGCCAGCTACCACCTGCCAGCGCCATACTCATGATTGTTCGCTCTCAATGTGAAAGTCGCACTACACGCAGGCCGTACGAAAAGAAATATTAAAGGTCCCGTTCACCAGAAAATAAGGCGTCGGCCTCCGGCGTTGGCGTTGTAAACGAAAAAATTAGCTGTAGGTTAATGGAGCCAGGTGGAGCAGACGTCGAGTGTGGACGCAGTCTACATGGGCTCTGTGAAGTTTCGCCACCTGACGCGGAAATTGACCAGCTACCCACACGATTCTTCGTCAGGGAAGCAGCCAACGTAAAGAAGAAGATCGGAACGGCCCACCTTACCAACGGAGACGCCTTCCGCAAACACTGCGAACAACTAAAAGGGGAAATCACTTCCGTGGAGGAGTGGGGCCAACAACTGAAACAAATACAAGAACTCTATACGAAAGAAATAGATAGAACAGAACAAGTACCGGAGGTGGACAGGCGGCTGCTCGGGCTATGGGAGGCAAGACGCGGGCTCACCAAACGCTGGAAAAAGCAAAAGGTAAATAAAAAACTCAAAAAGAGGATCGCGGAAATCACGATAAAGGCAGAGGAGTACGCAACACAACTGGCCAGGCAGGGATGGCAGCAGTTCAGCAGCTCACTGAACGGCACGTTCAGCACGGCCAACATGTGGCGCATACTAAAGGCCCTCATGGACCCAACCAAGACAAACAGAAAGTGGCAAGGCAATTCAGAAATTGGTCCACCAGTACGACGGAACCGACGAAGAACTGCTAGAAGCAGTCCGCATCAAATGCTACGGAAAGGACAACCCCCAGGGCTACGACGGGGAGTACCAAGGGGCGAACAATCCTGCAATGGACAGGCCGATCACGAGAGAGGAAGTCCAGGCGGCGATAAGCGCGACAACACGAAATACAGCAGCCGGCGCAGACAAGATCAAGAACGCCTTGATTCGCAACCTCAGCGACGAGGCAATCGACCAGCTCACGGTGTACCTCAACATGCTGTGGGCAGAGGGGATGGTCCCGAAGGAGTGGAAGCACGCTGTCGTGGTTATGATACCCAAACCCGGCAAGAAGCTTCAGATAGAGAGCCTGAGACCCATTTCCCTCACGTCGTGCCTTGGAAAATTGTATGAGAGAATAGTCACCAGGCGAATCCAACAATATCTAGAGGCCGAGGAGCAGTACCCGCACAGCATGTTCGGCTTCCGGGCGAACCTGTCAACGCAAGACGTCCTACTGCAGATCAAGGAAGAAATCATAGACACGGCACCCAGAACTGGCGAAAACATTATCATGGCCCTGGACATCAAAGGGGCCTTCGACGATGTTAGCCACGAAGCCATCATGGAAGGCCTAAACAACGCCAATTGCGGAAGGAGGACCCACGACTACGTAAGATCCTTCCTATCAGAACGCACAGCGACAGTAGGGTTGGGAGACCTGCGAAGCGACACCTTCACCACCCCACGAAAGGGCACGCCGCAAGGATCCGTAATCTCACCAGTGCTCTTCAACATTGCGATGATCGGACTGGCCAGAAAACTCAGCAAGATCGATGGCATCCAGCACGCAATTTACGCCGACGGCATTACGGTCTGGACGAATCGAGGCTCGCTAGGACAAAAGCAAGAGAGACTGCAGGAAGCAGCAACATGTGTAGAAGAGTACGTGAGAGAAAGAGGCCTAACCTGTGCCACGGAGAAGTCGGAACTTCTTAGGGTAGGGTCCAACCCCACCAAGGTCCCAGTCGAAAAAGACAACAGAAAATTTCTGATGGTCTGTAGCCTTGTCGTATTTTTGACCTGTAGTCTGACGTTCATTGTTTGTGGTTTTGTATTGTGACGTTCATTGTCTGTAGTTCTGTATTGTGACGTTCACTGTCTGTAGTTCTATATTGTGACGTTCATTGTCTGTAGTTCTATATTGTGACGTTCATTGTCTGCAGTTCTATACTGTGACGTTCATTGTCTGTAGTTCTATATTGTGACGTTCAGTCTGTAGTTCCGTACTGTGACGTTCGTTGTCTGTAGTTCTGTATTTTGACCTTTTGCAGTCTATTGTCCTATACTGTGACGGCATGCATTCTGATGTCCCGCAATCTGACATTCCGTACTCTGATGTTCTGTAGTCCGAGGGCGCATGTTCATTTCACATGCTGTTGTGACTTTCTTCTCTCCTATTGTGAGAATATTCACACGTGCAAAATGCAACCACAGCCAAGTGGGAAAAATTAGTCTCATGGGATCATAGTCATTAATTGGGCTATTTTGCAGGCATGTAGACCTGGCAGCTCTGCACAAAAAAAGTGCGTAAGCATGCCGAAGACATGCGATACAACACCTGTGAGAAGCCACCTTTATTTGGAATCCATAAAGCTGTATTTCCAAAAGGCGCTTGAACGGGAACACCTGAATGACAAAAAGATGCAGATTTCAATTAAACATCTATTTAAAATGCATTTTTAAACAAAAAAAGTGGTTTCGATGAAAAATTGATGCTGGTTATTTTGAAGGTAACTGAAAAATTAAAGAATGATTTTGTGGTTTTCTATAGACATTGGCAATGGAGAATGTTGTAGTGACAGGCACAAGAATATTTTAAACCTCATTGTGCTCATTATGTGGACTGGACATGGACAGCACTAGGTCATTTTTGTATTACCATTTTATCAAATCATAGCCCGTCTCTCCTACATAAAGCCCACAACTCTAACGTAAGTGGTAGAATGCCAAAGTAGTAAGCATTTATATCGAGCAATAAATAAATGTTTAAAGAGTTTAACAAAGCTCATTGAAAATGACTGAAAGATTATACGTGTTTTGCCTAACCATTATTGCACACACATATCCTCAGGACAGCCAGTATGTAATGCTCTTATAACTGCGGCCCATGCAAATCTTTCTCTGCTAGGAAAATCTCCTGAAATTGCAATAGCTTTTATTGCCTACTATAAGCCTATAAGCTTTTATGTTAGAGAACTGAGCAACCTGTGACACCCGCTGATTAGCTACACCTTGAAAGCAAGCATAACGCCGCTGCAAAATAAAAAATTCCTGTGCATACATTACTCTGTCACCCACCTGAAGGAAAAGACTGTAAATCTTATCCTAGAGAAAAAGGTAGAGACATTTCTGTACCAGGTACTGCGGCATCATCTTGTAGCGCTTGACCACATCTTCACTGCAACTCACCTCCTTCAGCAATAGCCAGGTGTCTGCACAAATAAAATCATTATTTTCTAATCAATTATTCATTCGATTTTGCAAAAACGACAAAATCACAATTTGGATGAAAACTTTACATATTTTCCAGAAAATTATTGCTCAACTGGAAGCATTGATTTACTACTGAAATACTGTTTAGCATAAAATAAAACATTGCTAGGGTTAGCATGCTGAAATACAACTACTGCTCTGACCGTGCTCAAGCAACTGCTGTGTACATTTCGAAACAAGCAACACATGTTGTTTAGTGTTGTTAAATTTTGCAGCAAATATGGCTTTTTTTTTTCGTGCTGGCCCAGTTCAGCTATGAAAGTGACTCAAAACTGCTAGCATAATTGTTGGTGCCTAACAACTAACACGCACATTGAGCCAGTCATCCATTGATAATGATAAAACCGTTTTGTGTGATCTCATCAGCCTTCCCCGGCACTGTATTTCAAACAGCAGCCATGCTCCTTAAGCATCATGGTTTGCAGCTTGTTGATATCCACAGTTAAACCATCACCAGCTTCAGTTTCTGAAATACCAAAAACAATACAATTCCAATTATATTGTATACAGCCACCACAAAACCAAATGAAATCTCTTCTGTAGTTCACGGAAAGATGTTTTCGTTTACCTGACAACTGATGCCACTCCAAAAGGGTAAGGTGGAGGGAACACTTTTGAGATGGCTCCGCTACAAAGGCTTCCTGTCACGCTCCTTGTACTTCAGTCCCCCCCAGGTAAACGGACATCAGCTTGCAGAAGTCGGAATCCGATCGGAGACTGAATTGGTTCATACAATTTCCATGGCCAAGGTGGACCTGTAAAAACACAAAAGTAAATGTAATTGATGCGGCTGATTCTTTAAATAAATAAGACTATGCATCATTCAAAAGAAGCACACATTTTGTTATAGTTGTTGAAGAGACAAAAGCACTTGACTGAATAAAGTTTGAAGCAACCAAGTACAAGTTATTTAGAATGTACTTTAATCGTGAATCGACGGAAACGCGAAACGGCGACGACGCTCTGTGTTACTGGTATAGTACACCGCAAACTATTTGCATATGCAAGCGCTTGTCCGTTATTCTCCCTTCTCTGTTTGTCCCAAGTAGCCGCGCTGTTTTTTGATCTTGCAATGCACCAACTAGCTCAGATTTCCGTTCTTTTGCATATGCAAGTTACAATTGCAAGAATTGAAGTGTTTTGCGATAGCATGCAATAAAATGGATTTACACTTGCGCTATAAGAGTATAGCAACTTGACCTTTCATTTTTTTTTTGTTGCGATTATACATTCGTAGAATACTTGCCCATTCACCATTGTTCGTACAAAGCGAGAAATTTACGCGGAAATGCACAATCACGATGCAACACCGCAGAAAAAAAAAAATGAGAGAGAGAGAGAGAGCGCGCGTACGAAATGAACGGCAGTAACGTACGCTTCGCGTTCATGCTGTTAGCTGATTGTGGATGCGATTGCGAGGAAGCAGCAAAATTCTCTATTTCGGCAGGTCGGAGCGACGAGCCAATCAACACATGCATTTCTGTTCGCGCGAAGGCTTCGCGCGATGTGTGTCGTCGTCGCGTTCGCGTGAGTTTTCGCGTACATGTAGCTCAGCCAAAGAAGCGCGTTTCGCGATAAGCATGAACACAAATACAGAATCGATCCGTGCTCTACAAGGCGTTATCATTGAAGATCTGAAAGGTTGGCGGCAATATTTTGCGACACACAGCACAGCTCGAGTTCTCCAGGCAAGACTAATAAGGCCCGTACTTGGCTGCTGCTCGCGAACTGTAGTCTGGCGCCTTTGTGCTTTTCATGCTAGGAGGCTAGAGGCAGTGCTCAAGATCAAGGTGGTTGCTTAGGGTAAGAGTGAGGGTTTAGAAACTTCATCCGTCATCGTTGCTACTAAAAGTAGAAAAGAAAGACAAACATCACATTACGTACCTTCTTCCGCGCATCAGGCTCGTCATGGCGTTTCCGGTTCAGCCTGCTAATCTCTCTGCTCCATCCCTCCATTTCTTCGTCTGCGGTTAAGTGCAGCGTTACGATTCATTTCTCGCTTCAGAATACAATTCAAAACACATCGTAGCAAAGAGACGCTTACCTGTAATATCAAAATATATGTGCAATGTGGTGGGCGCCGCGCGGATTTTCTTCGCCTTCCCAAAATCTTCAATATCGTTCTGTCGAAGTTTCCAATGTCCCGCGGTGAGGACTTTCGCACTGTGGCTTCTCAGATGATATAGCACTTGTGCTCGTTCTCGTGTTAAATGAGTACGAACAGAAACGTCGCAGATCAGCATAAAGTCACCGAAGGAGAAAGACGACTGCATGGGCAGCACTGACGTGATCCGCGAGACGAACAACGCGGCATCTTGCCAACTTGAGTGGACGAGAAGGAAGCGGAGAAAGAAACAAAAAAGGGAGGAAGGGGGAGGGGGGGGGGGTGCTTTGGACTGCCGGTGGAAACGACACCGACACTGTAACCGTGCGGATATTGGGAGAAGGAAGAGGGGAGGAGAAAGAAGAGAATGCAGATGGTCGCTCGCGTCCCGCTGCCGCCAACGCGGCATTCTTCTTGGCCAACTGGTTTTTCGTGGAGAGGGAGAGAGAGCTATGAAGGGTGAAGCGGAAATGGCCGCCTTGCATTCCCAGCAACAGAAGAAAAAGACAGGGAAGCCTCCCCCGGGCTTGTGACAATGGGAGCCGGGCACGGGCGCAACAGGCTCTCTCATGGTCGGATTCGAGAGCGGCGGCGGCGGCTCTACTGGCGGCCCATACCAACTTAGCTAGCGCTGGTGAACTGTGACACATTCGAGAATATTTCCTTCCAGCGCGAATGGAGGTAAAATTGTACTTTAA
The DNA here is from genome assembly GCF_055883805.1 of Amblyomma maculatum. Classification (NCBI taxonomy): domain Eukaryota; kingdom Metazoa; phylum Arthropoda; class Arachnida; order Ixodida; family Ixodidae; genus Amblyomma; species Amblyomma maculatum. The sequence goes on along the minus strand of NC_139347.1, from coordinate 98,901,747 downwards.
TTATCGTAAGGAGCACGAAAGAATTGTGGAAAAGGCCAAGCTTCGCTTCTGAATACGCAATTCACTTTTATCGGGATCTTTAAATATCACATCGTGAATGAGCCCTATTTGGAAGGTCTTAATTGGGCTTCTTTTTGCTATTGCAATCATGATGCATCGCCAAGTAAACAAATCACCATATTTTAGGCAGTTGAAAATAGTTAGGCAAGCAAAATGAGAAAGTAAAAATTGATGTTTGTCGGTAACATACACCTGTGTTGCCTTAAATCATTGAGCCGTGCATGCTCAGCCATCCTTTTGTAAAGCACAAATTCATGCGGTCATTTCGCTTGACTCACTCGATACCTTCATTTAATCACGTGATTTTTCTAACTACTGTCAATTTTACTGCGCGTGCATTTCAGGGAATTCTGCCTTTTTCCAGACGAGGGTTCATTTTTGTTCGCGTAACATCCACATACACACAGCCGCTGAAGAGCAGGGGCATAATGCAATTGTAAAGACCAAATTCGATGCGGCGTCCTTAAGTACGCGAAGCACCACAGGTAACTACATGCTGCACTGTCACGTTTTTTCTCGTGTTTAGCAGCGGCCTCCGTCACACGATTAAGTTTTCGGAGGCCAGTTTCACTTTTTGGGCAGCACGTATCTACTATCAGGAGCTTGTAAATTCTGCCGCTGGTATTGCGGTGAAGGGCGTCACTAAACCTTCGGAATGACAGGTGCACAGCTCAGATATACATGAAATTCAGCCACGCCTTTGCAGCACTTGTACGCAAACGTTATGTTATCGCCTGTGGTGCTAGCGCACATTCGTCTCCAAACGTTTTTCTCATCGTTCGTGATGTACACTTTCATCTCATAACTGGCGAAAGCTGCTACTCACCATTCTAGTGGAACCTTACTTCCAACATACCGACGCTTCAATCGATATTTTTATGCGGGAAGTTTCCTCAATTTAACATTTTGGTAAAAGGAGCCGGGTTGTTCTCTTTGACCAAGATTTTGAGGTAAAACTTCGTAGTGTGCTTTTTTAACAATATCAAACACTTCGAATTCAGCGTACAACATCGTGATGTAGAGGCAAACGAATTTGACAAGAGAGCAAGATGAACTGGAGAAAACACCCGGTTATGATTCAAAGTGGTCGGAACCTACATTCACGGGAGCTCAGAACGATTCCCAAAAAGTATCCCAGCAGAATTCAACATGCGCGAAAAATAAAGGAAAAAAACCTGCTCACCGAAACTCATCGCAGTGCACTAGAAGGTCATTCAACAACATGCACGAAATTATGTCTACACAACGCCGGGATAAAAACAGTCTCAACGGCTACAAATATCGATGTTTGCGTCATTTACCTGTGGTCTACAGTGAGGGAATTAGCCTAGGGGAGTGTGCATAGAAGAGAAGGCGTATGCATCGGCTTCTGTACCGATCAAGTCCGCAATGATTTAGTGCTGACCTTTAACGACAGGAGGTCATTGACCACCACAGCCTGCCAGGACTCTTAGTGATTTCCGGCGTAATGATTTTTACTTGCTAGTCTTAAGGAAGCGAATCGTTTCATCTGTAAATAAAAGGAAATCGAATTTTTACAGCCTACTTTATCCTGCTTCCGCAGTACCTACAAGATGCTGGTATGCAATATTATAAGCTTTATACCTCATTGAAATCGAAAAGGAAGAGGCTTTTTCTTTCTTTCTTTCTTTCCTTCTTTCTTTCTTTCCTTCTTTCTTTCTTCTGCTAACTCTTAAATTGTCAAAAAGGGTCTCAGTATTGCTGTGCTTAGGAGGTCCCTCTTCAGGTCATGCTGCAATTAAATCCATCGAAGTTTAAATTGACGACTGGGAATGTGGAAAACAAATGCTATCGCCTTATTATTTCTAGTGTGACTGAGACCGAAAAGAAATTCGTTAAGACTATGAGTTAGCGTCCGTCTTATTTATTTCGACGCTAGTTCCCGCCTAGTAGCAGCCATCCTTTTATCACGCGCATCGGTTATCTCGACATTAGATCTCGATCGCGATGTTCGTCTGAGGCAATCCGCCAGCCGTGAGCATGTGCGCGTCCAGAGGAATCGGACTCCCTCCCTCTGCACCCGGTGCTGTTTAGGTTTTTTTTTTTTTCTTTTTTTTTTTTTTGTTTAGCGTGTGGTGTTTTTGAGCGTCGCGCGTAGCGTCTACAGTGGCGATAGTGTGACCTTAATAACTAGTTGAAAGTGTGCACTGCGCCAGCGAAGTGTTGAGAAACTGCGATCCTTTCGAGTGAAGTGCGTCAACGAAAGAGTTTGTATTCTGTATTTTGTAATTTACTTTTTTGTTAAAAAGTTCATAATTCTTTTGCAGTCTGTTTTTTTCGCCGTCATGTATATTCTTTAAAACCCTCTTTCTTGCAACAATTGATTCTGCAGTACTTCGGAAGCCGCACCATTCCTACTTTTGTGGGCTATGCGAATGACTCAATCAAAAAACAAACCGGAGTGATAATTCTCTTCCTGGGGCAGGACTGTCACAAAGGTCTTTACAGGAAGGTAAATTTATATCAAATTCCGCTAGACCACTGCCCCCGACACATCAGAGCCCTTTGACTAACTGTGGCCTGAATGTGATCAACAGCGTAACTGTAAGCTATGGCAATCTTATAATGGGGGAGCTGTATTACGAGGCACATGAACGATCTATTTCGCCTAAGGGTACCCGAGAAAAGCAATAAGTTAAGTTATTGCCTGAGGCTGAATTTTCATCACACGTTGCCTTGACCTTGTTGGGCGATCGTTTGTTCAACAACATTTTTTTTTTCTCATGGGCTACGCGTGTCCCAAGATTCATTCTCTGGGCGACCATGATGAAGGCACAGCAGAACTTCTACATAGTGTAGCGAACATTTCATCAACCTTGCTCACAGCGACTTTATATATCTGGAAATTTGATTTCTTCCATGCCTTAGTTGTAACTCTCGTTTTCTCTTCTTCCATCTTTATTTCGCTTTTTTTTTTATCTTCAGCCTAGTTCGCTCGAGCTCCGGCCAGTTTTTCTACTGCCCACTTTACCAGTAACGCTTCTTGTCGTTTAACCCCACTCACCTTTGTGGGGGTGCCCAGGTAAAGAAAATACACAGCAGAAAACAGCTTTGCCGCCCCGCAACTATCCTTTTCCTTTCCTTTCTGGGGCCATCAGTCCCCTTCCATGTCCCTACCTCGTTTGTCACGTTCCCCAGCCTTCACTCGGCCGGCAGCGTCTTTTGCTTAGTGCCGCCGTCGACGCTCGTTTTGAGCAGGCCTAGAGTGTAGGGTCGGCGGGTATCTTGTGCCATTGATCACCGTGTCTGTACAGGCTTTTGGCCATCTGGCTCCTTTTAAAGTTTTTCTCCTTTTTTGCTCTTTTCAGCCACCTTTTATCCTTCAAATTTTGCCCTATGCGGAATAAGCGATCAGGTTTTAGTCGGCGCATTTTGGGTCTTCTTCTGATGGCTTCGTTTGAACAAGCCGACTTTTTTTTCTTTTTTTACTTTGATGCACCGCTTAAAAGGTCTTTATTTTCTTCAGAGTGTCCCGCAGACGACCGTGTCGCCTTGCTGTCTTGCAGTCCTGTCTCGTACCTCCCTGCCAGCAGTAAACGTGGCTTGGAATGCCGGTGGCTTATTTTTTTTTTTTTTCCTATTTGAGCTGCCTCTTCTAAGCAAATATTGTAAACGCGCGAGGGATGCAGCGATGGGTGCGCACACAGCCACCGCTGCACGTGCACTGCATGCAGTTGTGGTCCTTGGTATTGATGGTTTATGGATCCATTGAGCTGTGCCGCCGAACAGTTTCTCATACAAGAGGCTAAACGCGCTCTTCTATGAGTTCGCCTAGCATTGTTCGCAAATGTCGCAAATGGCCTTTGGACGTGAGCGCGTATGAGAGTTAGGGATGGCTCGCAGATAGAGATAAAGCGATTAAGACGCCCTCCGTGCTCGACTGAGTGTTACATTTTCACGCCGCGTGGGTAAGGTTGAAATGCATCGCGTACGTGCACTTAACGCTAATTTAATACGAATCCATAGTGTAATTTTGCTTCGTGCTGTTTAGGGATGTAATTTCGTTACTAGATATGTGGTGCTAGGCGCTGCCTATGAGTGGTCTATCTTCCTTGCATGCTGTCTTGTCTCTTGCATGCTAGTTGTTTCTCGTAGCGAGTAGTTTAATTTTTTCTTTCAGAATGCCGAGGTCTGCTGCCTCAACCGGCAGCGTCTCGTTGCGTGACGGATGATGATGTTAGTCAAATTTAGTGCCGTTTCTGCTGCCCTATCGATCATGGTTCGCTTTCGCCGAGTGCTCAAATCTTCGACGATCATTCATTACACCTTAATCCTAATTGACTTCTTCATATCAATACATCGTTTTATTATTTGGCCATAAAGAAAGTGTCTGACAGCGCAGTCGCGAAGTCCAATCAAATCTGAGGCTCTGAACCGATATAAAGATGCAATATCGAATCATTTTAAGTCAAAACAGACAGAGCAGGGTCCAGACAGTAAATTCGAGCGAAAATGTCCTAATTTTAACATCAGCGTGGTTCGACGAACACGGTAAGGTGAAGGAGCAAGCGGTTCAACGTTTCCACAGCGCCGCATGTAACCATCACACGCATTGCCTGTCGCGAGGCCGTAGTTAACTATTTAATAGTACAAAAACAAATCGACTTTTGCCAGCCGCGGTATCTGCCATCAAATGCAGCGGCGCCCGAGCTGCGGTAAGGGATAGAAAGGACAGCGAGAAGACAGGGATTGGAAATAAAAGAAGGGACATACGAAAGAAAGGACACGGCAGGTTATAATGGTATAAAATCAGTCAGTCACGTGGAAAGTGTACAATAGCATGATGCCCGCCGCCCATTGTCTCAACTTATCAAAGCTTGCCAATACGGATAGGTATCAAATGGCGGCACAGCACCGCCACAAACGCCACACAGGCTGCCGCATACAAGGAACACTCTGCCGGAGCGAAGACGCACCCTCTCTCCTAGCAGCGAAGAGCCCTATCCAGCCATCTGGTCGGAAGGGGAAGGGGGGGGGGGGGGGAGACGTGCGCGTGAGAGAGGCGGAAACCGGTTGCTGGCCAGTTCCCGAATCCGATCCTCCAGAGAGGCGGTTTGCCTGCAAGCACTCCCAAACGTAGTTTGCAAAACGTGTCTCTTCGTCCCGTTGTCCACCGCAGAGGAATGGGTGCCTTGTAGCGAGCTAATGCGTGTAGGTGGGCAGGCTACAGTGGAAAATCAATTCCCTTCAAACGCCGTACCATTATCCTACTGAAATTAGCGTGTCCTTCTACCGCACTAAAATATACAGAAAGCCCCTTTTTTCCCTGAGACTGCCCGTGCATCTGCCGTGTCTGCAGCGTCGGTCCCGCCGAGCTGGGTGCGAGCCAGCAAGAACTGCGCGCGAGTGCTGGAGACGTGCGGGGAAGTTGCTTGTGCAAGCATATGCCACCCTCGTTTTTGGCCAAGAACGTGTGATATCAGGTTGCTCCATAAGAGTCAAATCTTTTGTAGTGCATAAAGGATGGAATTTATCATCGACGTGAGAACAAGGATAGATCATTCGAAGAGATCGCTACAAATTTGGAAGCAGATTTCACAGGTGAGAGAGATTTATTCATCCGGTTGTCTTAAGGATTGAGATAAAACAGAAGTAGCTTTGCGATTGTTCCTGTGAAACTTATTCGCACTAATCGAGAAGCTAATCCCTGCAGGGAACGAAACATGAGTGTTCCGGTCGCGACTGCGCCGGCAATCGCCCGTGATGCTACTTGACGTGCGCGTGAATGGCGCAATTAGCGGTATGCATGCACGGCAGCAGATAGACACTCAAGCCGTGCTCTGTTTTGGCACAATGAGTTGCTTTTAAGGTTGTTCGAAGGCGGCTGAGGGCAGAGAGGTAGTCGCGCAGAAAAAAAAGTACGGCTGGTAAAAAATTAGCCTCTATATGGAACTGTCTGTAACACTGTTCAGTGTCTTTTTACGAATTTTGTATTTTGAACTGAAACAAACATGTTGATACGCAACAAAGAAAAACCTAATGTTTTATTTGGGACAAGAAAAATATGGGCGGTTCTACATGCGCGAAATAAAAATTGCTTGCCAATGCATAACACATTATGGAATTTTTCTTGTGACCTCGCTACCTGACCCCGCTATTACCTGCATACCTTGGGTTGTCGCGACAATTACATCAGAAGGTTGTGTTACGTTAGAACATTTTGTTGTTGCGACAGAACATTGTGATGGTACGTCAAAACATTGTGTTGTCTGCGGCGACATCACAAAGTTTTGTTGTCGCAACAGACAGAATGTTGTGTCGTTACGTCAAAACTTTGCGTTGTCTGTTGCGACAACACAAAGTTTTGACGTAACAACGCAACGTTCTGTCGCAACAACAAAATGCTCTGACGTAACAACACAACGTTCTGTTGTTACAACACAATGTTTTTTCGTAATGACACAAAATTCTGACGTAACAACAAAAGTTCTGTTGTTACCACAGAAATATCTGTAGTAACATCAAACATTTCTGTAGCGCGATAGAAATTTCTGTAGTACTACAGAAATTTCTGTCGTCTTTTACGACTGGGGTGGACCTGACAGTAAGGTTAGAAGGCCAAAATATACCGGAAAGGGACACGATACGCATCCTAGGCATGTGGATCCAAGGAAGCAGAAGATATGTACCCACACAATCAGTCTACTCAAGACGTCAACAGAACAAGTAAGTCGCATGATAAAGAGGGTATCGCAGAACAGAAGCGGGATGAAGGAAAGCGACACGATCAAGCTCGTCAAAATCCTGATAGTCAGCAGAGTCACGTACTCGTTGCCATACCACCGCATGACCAAGAAAGACAAAGAACAGACGGAGGCGCTGCTAAGAATAGCGTACAAGACGGCACTCCACCTATCAAAAAACGCATCAAATGAAAAGCTGCTACAAATGGGCCTAAACAACACATTCGAAGAACTGACGGACGCCCAGCTAAGTGCGCAAATAGTCAGGCTCCAACAGACAGTCACCGGCCGCAAGCTCCTAGAGAGATTAGGACACGACGTAGAAGGGATCGTAGATAGAACAGCCATCATTCCAGACGAGGTCCGTCAAACACTGGATGTCAGCCCCCTGCCGAGAAACATGGATCCCAACCTCCACACCGCTAGAAGGCAGGCCAGGGCAGACTATGTGCAGCGGAACCTAGCCACAATGGAAAATACAGTATACACAGACGCGGCCCTATACCCATGGGACCGCAGGACCCAGGACCAGAAAGTTCAGAGTCGCGGCAGCAGTGGTAGACCACATGGGGGAACCAATCAGCAGTGCGACGTTAAGAAACTGTACGGTAACGGAGGGGGAGGAGGCTGCCGTAGCTATAGCGGCGGCCGAAGGTTACCGTAGGAACAAGTCTCTCATAATCCTAACAGACTCCAAAGCAGCATGCAGGAACTGCACACGGGGCAAAATAAGCAAGGAAGCGCTGAGCATCCTCCTCGAAGCAAGGCTTCCAAATAAGACCTTAAGACACAGGATTTTCTGGAGCATCCACTATGCATGGCAGGGAAGTTCCTTTAGTCAGCACGAGGGATTCACGGGATGTGTTCGTGGCAGCTACTATCGCTGAGCCGCTGCGGAATCGTACAAGACTTGATGGGAAGGCAATTCCACGTGCAAGATGACGATGAGATGGTGCGATGAGTACATCCCCGTCAGTGATGTGTTCGGACACAACGGTAACAAGCTTTTCGCACTGTGGAGGCAATACAGTATCAACTGCGGCAATGAGGGAATGACGTCCTTCAGAAATTTCAGATGAAAAATCACTGTCTGTCATATGAATGACACGGTCGCCACAAGAAATTAACGCTGAAGCGGTCGACAAAACATCCCATCCAAAAATCATCTGATGCGCACACGGTGAAAGCACAGCAAACTGCACATGGTGGCGGACGCCGTCTATAACAATTCGAACTGTACACTTTGCTGAAGAATGTAGAGGGACGTCATTTGCTCCACGAAGTTGAGGTCCATTGTATGGTGTCGTTACTTTCCGCAAACGGTGGCACAAATCAGCGCGAATAACAGAAATTGCAGCCCCTGTGTCAATCAAAGCTTCGACCGGTAATCCTTCAGCTAAAACGGAAATCATATTGTACGGGCGATGAGGAGGACTTTTGGTAACTTCGCACAGTGCAGTTTCACCTCCGGAAACTGCATCGCTTAGTTTTCCGAGTGACGGATATGAATAGTTGTTGCTGGTCGAAGTGGAGAAACAGAGCGGTGGTATGGGGAATGGACCGGCGTCGGGATACACCTTGGTTCAGACGAGGATACCGGCGGTGGAGAGGATCGACGAGGTGGGCTGGGAATAATAGGTCGTCGCTGATAATATGAGGGTACGTCACTTTCGAAGGCGTCGTAACCACGCCGCTCGTTCTGAATGCGTCGACGACAGAAGCGGGATATATGTCCTCGTATTCCACAGTAGTAGCACATTGGGCGAGTGGAGCGCCAAGGTGCGTAGTAGGGTGGCGTATGCTGAGCCGTCGTCACGGCGTTGATGTGGTTGTAGGGCGATGCCAGTTGGGGCGGCGGAACAAAAGAAGGGGGTGATGCTGCGACGTGCGCGTAAGTCGATGCTGGGCGGGGTGCAGGAGGGTCGGACGCCATAGGTCGGGTGATGGTTGCAAGCTCATCTTTAATGATGTTGCGGAGACCGGCGTCATTAGAAAGTACGGAAGAATGATCGCACCCGTGTCGACAGACAGGCTTGAGGGCTTGGAGCTCCTCCCGCATGATGGCTCGAATCAGTGCCCGCAGATCCAGGTCAGCAGAGGTCGGGCCAGTAGCAATGCCAGGCTGCAATCGGGAGGACTGCAGCTGGTCGCTGCGTTGGCAGGTCGCAATAATGGCGTCAACAGTAGAAGGATTCTGGGCAATCAGGGTATTATAAGCCACAGAATTAATTCCTTTCAAGATGTGGTGTACGCGTTCAGGTTCCGGCATGGTGGGACTAATACGCCGGCAAAGTGCAAGTATGGCCTCTATGTAAGACGCGTACGACTCATCGGGACATTGGAGGGCAGAGGCGAGCTTGTTCTTCGCGACCTCAGTCCGAACTGCTGGGTCCGCGAAATATTGGCGGAACTGCTGCTTGAATGTGGTCCAGTTAGTGGTGTGGGGTTCGCGGTTAATAAACCAGGTTCTGGCGACCTCAATGAGGTAGAAAGAAACATTCAGAAATTTTAGTGCTTCGTCCCACCGGTTGTAGTTACTGCAGCGCTCATAGGTGTCCAGCCAGTCATCGACGTCTTCATCGCGACGACCAGCGAACAGCGACTGGTCGCGTTGTCGTGTGGGCACAGTCGGAGGGGGTGGTGCAGCCGAGGTAGAGGGTCCTGCCAATTCGTGGGTACTCTCGGTAGACATAACGATGGTGGCAGGCGGTAAACAGCGACCGGAACGCAGCTCCAGCGAGAGGCAGGGCACAAAACGGCAAGGGGATCAAGTCTCACCTCCACCACTTGTGGAAGAAGGTCAGGTCGAGACGGCAAGGTCGAGACGGCAAGGCACGAATGCCGTATCTGGCGTTTTATACCGATGGACAGAACCCAAGCGCGTGCCGGAGCCGGCGCCGCGGGACAATGATGATGGTATGTACAAGAGGAAGAAGAAGATCATGGTATGTACGAATGAAAGAAGATCCGTGGAGGGCTCACAATACTCAAAATGAACACCTCTATGAATTGGGGGCATTTAAAGCTTTCCTCAAGCAGCATTTTAGGGACCCGTTAAGTTTGGGCGTGGGTCGGACGGGCAAATTAGCACGGACCCATAACCAACTGTAGGTTCTTCTACTGTCACTGGAAAAGTATAGGCTCGATGCCATGCTGTTCTAAAATCTGCGGCAGCGGTTGCACACGAGTGACATTAAAGCCAAGGGAGAATGCTGCCATCGAAGCAGCGTCTGCGGACGCCCAGCGACTGCAAGCTTTTTTGGAAGAGAAGAGAGAAATGCGTCACAGCAACTTTGCCTTAATGTTGTCTCTACACTTACAGAGTGGCTTAGCGTCCCCATAATTTTTATTAATGGGGAGGTTTAGAATAGGGGAGAGCTAAAAGCACAAGGTAATTAATAATACGAATGCGCGGAATGCTGCGATGAAATGGTGGGGTGTGCTGCATTTATTCTGGTTTGCGCACTCGCGCCCAGTTCTTACCCTTTCCCCTAGCCGATAGGAGCCCCTAATTATAAAGCTCCTTAATGCGAACTAATTAAGTGAGGATCTGTCTGTCTGTCCATTCGTCTGTCTGTCTGCCTGTGTTCTGCTTGCCTGCTTGTCTGTCCGTCCGTCCGTCCGTCCGTCCGTTTGTCTGTCTGTCTGTCTGTCTGTCTGTCTGTCTGTCTGTCTGTCTGTCTGTCTGTCTGTCTGTCTGTCTGTCTGTCTGTCTGTCTGTCTGTCTGTCTGTCTGTCTGTCTGTCTGTCTGTCTGTCTGTCTGTCTGTCTGTCTGTCTGTCTGTGTCCGTACGTCTGCCCGTCTGTATGTTCGTCTGTCTGTGCTCTGCGTGCCTGTCTGTCCGTCCGTCCGTCCGTCCGTCCGTCTGTCTGTGTTCTGCCTGTCTGTCCGTCCGTCCATGCCTGTCTGTCCGTCCGTCGATCTGTCTGTATTCTGCTTGCCTGTCGGTCCGTCGTCCGTCCGTCTGTCCACCTGTCTGTGTTCTGCCTCCTGCCTGTCTGGCCCTCCATCCATCCCTCCGTCCATCTGTTTCTGCCCCTGTCCCTCCATCCATCTCTCCGTCCGTCTGTTTTCTGCCTGCCTGTCTTTCCGTCCGTCCGTCCGTCCGTCTGTCTGTCTGTCTGCATGTGTTCTGCCTGACAGCTTGTCTTTCCGCCCGTCCGTCTGTCTGTGTGTATGTGTTCTGCCTGGCAGCTTGTCTATTTGTCTGTCTGTCTGTCTGCATGTGTTCTGCCTGACAGCTTGTCTCTCCGTCCGTCCGTCCGTCCATCTGTCTGTCTGTCTGTCTGCCTGACAGCTCGTCTCTCCATCTGTCCGCCCGTCCGTTTGTCTGTCTCTCTGTCTGTGTTCTGCCTGCCTGTCTGTCCGTCTGTCTCCATCTATCTGTCTGTGTTCTGCATTCATGGCTGTCCGTCCCTCCGTCTGTCCGTCTGTATGTGCAAAAGGAGGCAGGTGACATGATCGGGCACTGATTGGTCGACCCTCTCTATGACGTCACTTGCCCAAATGTTATCGCCGAATGTGCAATAGCTTGAAAAATGAGGGGTGTGTTTGAGCCACAAGAAGAAAACGTTGACGCAGAAAGTGACAACAGCCGGTGCCGCATGAACGTATGTGCCATGATACCATCTACTTCCACTGCCAAGGACCCACGCGGCAGGCCTCGCAAATGGGTCGACTCAAAAGCCGTCACATTCCAACGAGAACACCCGACTTGGAGATTGCCGGTCGGATATGCCGCAAATAAGCAAATAAATTTTGCAAAGAAAAATAAGCAAAGAAATTTATATAAGCACTTTTAATGCATGTCGAAATACTTGCGCCCTTATTGTGGCTAAAAGGAATAATATGACTCTGGTAATATTTTGTCACTTCCAAACGAAAATCCGTTTAAGTGTCAGTGCCGAATTTTTTCCAGTGTTTTCGCATTCTAATAAATTCCCAGTAATTTTGATACATTTGTGTGATAACAATTTCGACGGTACAGCGTCAGTCTACGTTCTCCAGAAAATCCGGGGTCTGCGACGCTAGCGCTGCTGACATCGGCGTCGGTGTTATCAGCTAAACATCATGACCACCGTTGTGACAGGTGGTAGTTGGCAGGTGTCATTGCAGTGCACTTACTAATCGTTGGGTTGCGTGACGTCCCGGAACTCCATGGCATGGCCGATTCGGCAGGCGCTTCAGCTTAGACTTCACCTATATGAGACCTATATGGTACCTATATGGGACCTATATGGGTCGTAATACATCTTTCTAGGACGCTTTTATTCTTGGTTAGACGCGCTGTCCTATGTCATTCGCAGGCTAGGTTAAAACGGGGATTCGTACTTACGTCGGGTGGTATTCGACATATTATGGTGTCATACGATTTTATGCTAGTGAGTATGTGTTGTGCAATACCGGTACAAATAAATGATTACTCATTAAGCCAATTCTAAAACAAATGGATGCGAATAAGGATCCGCAAGGGGACAAAGCAGACGGCAGCCATTAAAACTGTTGCCTCATGCCCTTAAACACGGAGCTAAAGTTCCGCCTCATTTCTTTTTATTTTTTAAGACCAACGATGTATTTGACTTCGCGGCCCACGCTCTGGACTGCCTCGACCACGAATGTGTCATAGTCATGATGTGCAAAGGAAACAACCTGGTGAGTGAAAGAGACGTCGGTCTTATTTTCATGTCCCTGGCAGTAGGGCCACGCAGGAGCTTATTCTGCAATCTCAAGGGCAAACGCTACGGCCAGAGACGAGTTTCAAGGCATTAGTACACCGTTGTCGATAATCCCTTATTATACGGCAATCGCAAGGATAAACCACTCACTATGTTTTGGTAGGTGTATAGGTAAAACAGTAAAAGCAAATGAGGCAACATGTATAGTGCAGTATACTTGATATTTTTGCAAGAGATCGTAGATGCCCTGAACTTTTCTTCTATATCTAGGCATTGTTGATGTCACGATGTGCATTCTTGTCAGTTCTATTTTCGGAACTCTGGTTGTTACTCTGCATCAAACAAAAGTCTTTTTTGCGCAGGCGTGAGTATTATTACTTTCCTTCTATATTCAATATCTCTAAGGACGCCTGAGTGGAATCAACTGTTCCAATAACAAAAATAATAACCTTGGTTATTATTTAATAATCTTATTCCTGCCATTAAGCGCCACCTTTGCGCCATTGCAGTGGATGTTTTCATGAAGATGCTTGAGTTAGCTCAGAAACTATGTAACGTGTCCTAGAAGATAAAGTAAATTTTTTCAGCGTTAATACTGATCATGTCGAAAACAAATGCTTTAAATATACTGCAGTGTTTCCCAGGGTCAAATCCGCACGTTCTTATATATCAACTAAGATCTATATAAGCAAATCTAGGGATACACTTAAATCTCTCAGGCGCAGTAATGTGATACCGTTTCTCTACTGCTTAGTACGTTGCTGCATGTTCCTTTCTTCATGTCGGCCGTTTCTGACTCAAGTTTTGGGCTATAAACCAATCGCAATTTGAGGCTCAAGGCTCATTTCCTGCACCTTGGCAAAAGCCTGATGAGATTCATGTCATATTATTTCGTGTCAACATCGCTAGATGGTTCAATGCGTCTCTATAACGGGAAATTAATCTTTTTTTGTTTTGTTTTTAATTTTGCATGCGCTGGTTTTCAAACGCTGTAGTTACCCGCAGTTACATATACTCTCGGACGTTTTTGTTTATTTTCATATTCTTTTATCATTTCCCGGTGACACTTCAGAGTCACCGTCAACACGTAAACAAACCTACTGAGCTTCCGCAAAACTAACAGGGCTCAAAACTAGCTCACATCTCGATACACCTCAAAACCGAAACTGAAAGTAGGATTAAGGCGCCCTATGTCACGGTACCCGTTCAACTGCGCGCTGCTACTCTGCCACTTAACCGCAACAACACTGTGCGTATCCTATTGTTGCTGACGCCCCCGTTTCCATGAACGCACAGCTAGATCAGCAGTGCTCTATGAATTAACACCGTGCCTCAACGGTACGTCACGATGTCTGGAGGCTATAATAACGTGTTCATGCTGTGCTATTCGTCCAGGAATCCTCCCCGTCAACACGAGCACGGGTGTTATTGCAGTTAGGGTAGTTTTAGGAAGCCGCTAAGAGTTACGCGTAAGTTATTGTTCTCCCGGCAAGAACTGCTCTAGCAAACCAACAGGGCAAGATGACAAGACAGCCGGTAATATACACCGTTTTCAGGCTTGCGTCTGATCTCGATTAACGAAAAAATAGTGATCATTTTAATGAAAAAAAGCTGTTAGGAAAGCTTTGGAAATAGCCTTCAAATGTTTTATTACATTGTCACAAATTGAGCTTGCGCCAGTTAGCGTAACGCAGAAACCTCGTGCTAACTGTGTAGGTTGTACTGTGCACAGTACTGTGCATTTTTAGTCTGAACACTTCCAAACCTTTTCGGCCTCAACAACATGCTCATTTGTGGTGAAACTACTCAGAGAGCTTGCGTATTGTGGCAACGTTTTTATCGTAGCAAGTTAACTACGATACTTGCTTGGTTGAGCCGTGCATGATGCAAAAGCGGAATTGTCTGCGTCGAAGATAACGAACCGAAACTCAGAGAAGTCGTTTTCTTGCTTAAGAGCGGCGGTGGCGCCATCTCTTAACTTCACTGGAAAGCGTCACGACAAAAGACGGGTGAAGAGTAGCGCAAGAAGCGCGGGCCCTTTAAATACGCGTTGTGGCCATTCGTCAGCTGGGAGCAGCTCCAAACGGACACTTTCTTTATTCCATATATTTACTGCAAAAACGTTCACATAGTAGTACAGCCCCGTCTGCTTTCTTTGGGGCCACCACAGCGCAGACATACCACGCATCATATACTCGATAATGTAATTAAGACAAGCCACCGGAGAGCCTGCAAATCTCTACCCAATCGCAGCGGAAGGCCGCGCTGCTCAGCTCAGACCCAGAGGTTCAACTCCGAGTCACAAAGCGGGCCGAAGAGGTAGCTGAACTGCATCGGCGTTCGGCCACCTGCCTTCCGGCTTAGAAGCGGAACCCACAGCGGGGAGGAGAACACCTCCCCAACCCATGTCTAAAACCTCTTCCTCAATAAACTGTTCCTCCTCCTCCTCGTCATCAACAGAAGCACTTCAGACAATTTTGTACAAATTTTGGAAACAAAATATCAGAAACAGCTGGTTCAACGAAGCTTCATCATAAAAGTGTATTGTTTGATATCTTTTCGTCCCGGGTGGCTTTATCCAATGCAGCCAGCGTACTTTTTTCGTCGCTCTCCTAGGCTAGACCATGACCTCGTTGTCACCCGTTAATAATTAAGGGGGTATTATTAACGATGCGCCCTTAACGGTGCGCACACTCCCAGACACCCTTTGAGTGAGTGGGGGTAGCTGTTCCGGTCGCAAAGGAGATGCCCTCGACCTGCGTGGCAAGCTCAGCCGGAATTCAACTACCTTGTGGTGACAGAAGGGGGTGGTCGTTTGGTGCCCAGCGGTCGCCGGTTCAAACCAGAGAAAGGATCGGAGTCAGAAGTAACAAACAAAACACAATTTATGCACAGCAAGAGACGATACAAAGGAATACACAAGATCACTTGAAATACATAGACGAGATGTTCACAGAATACAAACGCTAAGCATGCAATTACACAGGTATCCAATAACGTAGAGGCTTTACAACAGATGAAACACGAGAGAGTACATAAACAAACACCAAATTGTTCACCGGGCACTGTTGCAGTCCGACGCCTCAAGAGTCACGATGTGGCCGCCATACGAGACGAGCGCCGCTCCCTTGAAAGTCCGTGGGCTTGCCAGCAGCGGGTGATCCCCGGGAGTCCAGCCGAAGCAGAGGCGAGCACGTTGCAAAACACTGACGAACTGACTGACTGACTGACTGGCTCAGCAAGCGGCGCGGTCTCTTTAAATAGGGCGCGCCGCGTCTGTTTGTTAGCACGCGTCAAAGCTAGCGCGCACACACACTTAGCCTCGCTGGTTATAGCGCTCTCTCTTCCTCCCGTCGAGCCGCGCGTCGCCATTGGCCAGGTCCCATAGAACACGCTGGAAATTTCTGGCTGATTCCAGTCCGATGAACCACCGTCCTCCCCGGGCAATGGGAAAGAGGGTCACGGCAACGCGTACAAAGTTACGCGCTCTCCTGCGCGGGGAAGGGGGCTTTTCTCTAGCGACACTCTCCTCCGCGCCGCGCTTTCCTCCTCGATTCTCCTCGCGCGGCGGCGGCGAGCGCTGCGCACGACACGCTTTTTCCCCCTGACGCCCGCCGGCCGGCCGCAGCAGTGAGTGAAGCGCGAGCTTTTGGGCCAGGTCTGCGCTCCAGGAGTGCACAAAATATTTGAAAAATTGCGAGAAAAGCATTGAGAATGCCGATAGTAAAGTTCATGAATTGATTGGTTTCTTCTTAGAACTGTTTGAATGGGGAATACTGATAAACAAAGCTTTCAGGCGAGTTCTGTGCTACAGACACTTTTTAAGTCTCATGATAAGGTTTTACTTTGTGCACTTAATCTAGTACTGCCTCTGACTTTGTGTTTGTTTTTTTTTGGAGCGTGAAATCTGTCACCGCGGTAAAACTTCAGAAAACGATCCAGGCTGGTGCTTTGAACTTCAAGATTAAAGAAGGTTAAAGCAGGACTTAGTCTATTTCGCTACTGTCAAGCTATCTCTCTAAGCATAGTATATGTCACGTGATCAACCATGAGATTGGATTATTGGTTAATTGTACATGTATTTCAATCAATTACTGGGCCAAATTAATTGATATTTAATAAATTGCAATTAAAATCTAAATTTTAGCTGCAACAGCCGAACCGTATACCGTTGGAAAGCTTAGGCCAAGTGTAATGGCACTGTGCTAGTTAGCGATCCGCGATAATCTGCGTTCATTAGTTAATTTTGTATAAAATCAAATTTTGAGCTGTTCCTTGCTGCTTCGAGGCAAGGAACAGGTTTGCCACGGCAGTCTTGATATGATGCTGATGGAGGAATTAAATAATTTTATGAGTACGTGGCCCCTCACTGACTTCGCGTGTGGTTAAAAGACAGCAGGGTACACTGGGAGAAATGGTGGGCCCTATTGCCGATACACTGAAGTTCTGGGGCAAGCATGCTGTGGTCTCATGCACTGTGTAAAAGAGCTTGATTTCATTGAACGCAACAATCAAATAAAACAATTACAAGGTGCACATAGGTCTTCAACGTGCGGAAATGAGAAAGCGTATAACTGCCAATTCATTAACCATCGCTATCCTATCTATCACTATATCTACTAATGCCAGAGACCTATCGTAACTGTCACTATCCGCAACGAACACTATCACCTCACTATCCGGGCCTATTACTATAATTTACTATTATTATCCGTAACAGTCACCATCATTACCTATCACTATTCATAACCATCACTATTTAATCTGATGCCGTCCCATGACCCATTGATATACTTCAATTTTCATTGACTTACGTTGTCAGTCATATCTCTGTTATCTCATAATATCTGACGAGACAACTATACATTGACTTTTAATTCTTATACTTTCTTGTTTTCTCATAAATGGAGGTGGGAAAAGAGCAAGCCACAGAAATAACTGACTACTATCAGTATGGTGGCTACTATCAGCGCGAGATTCATGTCTCTGTCGAGGAGGCTTCCTTTACCTCAGGACAGGTCGGTGAGAGAAAATTGATGGAACTGCGTTTGGCCTGTTTTTTTTTTTTTTTCGAGTTCGTGTAATATTGGTGGCTCAAACTGGTCTTCAGTGAAATGTAGCTAGAACATAGAGCGATGAGATAATTGCTCAGGCTAGGTGAAAAAAAAATCTTGCATACAATTGAAATGAGTAATATGTTACAGTGTTAAGAATTGTTGCTCGCAAAATGTTCCCCTATTTTTACATAATAACTATAATCATCATTGATTGTTTAAGTTTCGTAAATACAGAAAATTGATGCAATCATTCCGGCTGATTTGACATCGATGGGATAACTTTTCTCGCAATAAATGAATACGCGGAATCGCGCTTTTAGAGCTCCAGCTTTCAAAGCGAAGGTAACCTGCCAACGCCTAGTAGTCATGGTCAAAGTGAAGCGTGTGTGATCATATGAACACCTCCTGCGCATTGGCCGTATCCCTGATAAAACGAACGCATATTTTTTAACCCACGCGTGCGTCGAAGCATGGCAAGACACATTCAAGAATTGAAAAAAAAAATGCCATACGACCTAACTAGTGCAGATTACCCGCAATACCTCGGGTTTACTTGCCAAAGAGTTTTTCAGGGCCAGCATTCATTGCTCCCGAGTAACCGACGCACACTACAAGTAAAAGCTGGAAAGGCTAGCTCCTCTACAAGCCCGGATTTTGATTTTTAGTGAAGGAGGCCAGGGATCCTAGCATAATCGCGACAAATGCAATCGAGAGACTGTAATTTTCCAGTTATTTCTGACAGCAAAAAGCAGATTATAGCGCCCTGTTTCTGACTGTACAGAAGTCGAAGCGTGTTAAATGATGGAGCCTTGGAGCCTCGCAGAATATTCAGCATGCTGCAGAGGACAACCTTATTTTTATACAATGAACATGCTGCCGCCGCAAAAATATTGAGCAGCAAGCAGGAATAAAAAACGCAGCGTCAGGTGACGCGTTATTACGGGGAGTGAGAAAGGCACTCGACGTCGCAAACAACTCTGTTGTTTCTAGGAATAAACGTCTTTCGACTAATCTTGTGAACCCATTGACTCGTGCGCAAGCCGTCACGCTTGCCTTGAGATATCATGAATACCGCATAACCATCTTCAGGTCGCTTGCTGCAGTTGTACGCGCAACAGCACGGCATAGAGCTTGCACGCTGCAATAAAAGCACAGCGCGCAATATTCGCTCGCAGAGACTATACTCCGTTTCATACATCAGGTGCAACGCAGCGAAAGCTACGCAAGTAGTCCTCAACAAAAAAAAACAAGAGGCGTATCACTACGCGCTCGTTCTGTAGGCGAGTGGTTCCTGCCGAAACGGGCTCTATTCCGAGCATACACGTTTGCAATAACATGCTTCGCATGCTTAGACATCTTGACAGAGCGGATCTTATAGAAAAAATGCGCACCAAAGAACCATTTTCTCAAAAAGAGATGCGCAGCGCGGAGGGCACAGCCAGCGCCATCTGGTGGCACAGCTGGCAAGGTTGCGGGGCAGCAAAACGCGGCACGAACAAAAACGACATAAAAAAACATACAAATTAGCCGAATCCGACCTTTTCTCCCTAAAAAAGGTGGTTTTTATGAAGTTGATGGCAAATGTAAAACGTATTAAGCTTGCAGACAAAGCAACTATTATTTTCTCTCGTCAAGAGCAGGCACTATTTTTATCGCGGATGCGGAGAGCGCGAACAAGAGCTGTAGCTTTGGTAGTGTTGCACTTGATGTATGAAACGGAGTATAGGGGAAAAATGGCGCGAAGGAAAAAGAAAACACAAGGAAAACGCCGGACGCGCGTCGGTTTCCAATGGCAACGGCAGGGAGACCAATCGTCGCTCAGGAAATCGGGCGGAGAGCCGGCCTTCAGCGAAGGGGCGCGCAAGGGGCGAGGAGGAGGCGAGGAGGTAGCGCGGCGGCGGCAA
The DNA here is from genome assembly GCF_055883805.1 of Amblyomma maculatum. Lineage (NCBI taxonomy): Eukaryota > Metazoa > Arthropoda > Arachnida > Ixodida > Ixodidae > Amblyomma > Amblyomma maculatum. Next base: position 98,882,346 of record NC_139347.1, on the reverse strand, counting down.
AGTTCAATCGTTGGCGTAACTTTCAAAGTATCAAGGGGTTTTACTCTCCATGCCTTCCACGCGACGCCGTGCGGGCCTCGCGCCGTACCGGCTTGATGAAAATGGGCGCCGATTTCGTGACACTCGTGAAGTCGTGCGTTGTCTTTTTTCTCATTTGTTTCGTTTGCGCCAGTTTTATTCTTCTCTGCTGCTGTGACGTTTCACTTCGCTATGGCGTGTGAAACTGAGGCATGTAAAATTACAGAGCAGAAGTGAAAGTGGCAGCAGTGATGCTGTGGCTGATCGAGTTATAGGGATACTGCCATTGTTCAGCAAGAAAACAGCGTTTGCGGGCTTCCGTTCATCGATTTCGACGTAAACGATTACGATTTTGCATACTTCGTGGTTCCGCCAATTACAGTTGTGAAACTTCTGCTTATATAAACGTTGCCACGACACGCAAGCTCTGTACAGTTTCTCCACAGACGTGCAGGCGGTTGAGGTGGGAAACTTTTTTAAGTATTTATGATGAAAATGCGTAATACTGAATGTTCAGGAGGGATGCATGAAGTGCTGGAATAGCTACCACAGTGATAATTATATGAAAAAATAAGCATATGCCATATTATCATTACATTTTATAGAGCCTACCTCAGCATGCGTCTTTCTGCATGTGTCGCGTTTCAGACAGAAGCCTTCAGACATGAGGCTAAGAAGGGATCATCAGTTTTTGCGCAGGGACTCTACAATATGGTGTAATTTTGTTCAATTTCCTCGCAGGTACTTTTATTAGTCGTGATAATTTAGGCGAACATTCATTACTATGACGCCAGCATGTTAGCTTTCCTGTATGCATTGCACAAATAGCGATCAGCGCTGATGAGGCTACTGACGAGACACAAAAAGTGAAACAAGAGCAGCCACTGATTTTTTAATGTTTAATTTTCATTAAACAGGATGCTGCCATGGCCTACTACTTCGCCGTAAGTATATTTGCATGCAGTTTGCGACGACCTGAATGCTGTCATACAAAACAGTCACTACTGCTTAATGCTGACTTCGTGTTCCTTTCACGGTTTCAAATTAAGCCACGCTCGCTTTACAACAACAAATGTCGTCGTACGAGTAAAATATAACTTCTCTATGGCTGTCCACGTAAAACAACTGTAGCGATGTTTGAATTATTAAAGTACATATATTCTGTTTTCCTTAGTGATTTCAAGAAGAGTTGTCGTTCAATAAAATTTATTAACAATATTACGTTCGACTCTTTCCGTGCTTATTCGACAGTTAGGCAAATTCAAAACGTTGCGAATTGCTCCGTAAGGCAAACTAAAACAGGATTGCCTAAAAAAGAAGAGCCCTTTGAAAGTAATTGGAAAACTTTGCAGGTAGGAATAGGATGCTTACGACAAATTGGCTTAGGCACATCTCTTTGCCGCGTTCAAGAAAAGGGCAGTTGCAGCCGGACACATGCATATTGGAATTCTGACGTGAACTATTTTATGTACCAAGGTCAAAGTTGCGGTTTTTGTGTCCCCGCAGCCCGAGCAAATCCAGCAGATCCACAAAGTGGCCGCTGCTTGCGAACGCTACCTTCGACGACAGGGTATTCACCTATGATCAGCAAAAAGGTCTTCATGATGTCTTTATTTTTTACGCATGCTTTGCCGCAGTCTGACTCAACGCCCATCTACACAATCACGGTCCGCCGCAGGCAGTAAATCGTTTTATGTCTTGAACCATTTGTGGCGAGTCCATTCTTCCTCACACGGGGTAAATTCACGAGGCTCACTGAAATTACACATACCTACGTATCAGGGTGCCCACTGTCGTAACTATTACGTTACTGAACCTGATGCTTTAATCGCTATCAAGTACTACCAAAAAGGAAGGCAGTATATTCTGTAAGAGGAGGCTGTTAATATCGCAATCCACTTGTTCTTTCCGCACTAATGAGAAAATGAAGGCTTGTGCGAGACGTTACAAGCTACGCGTTGCCCTATAGTGCGGTGTAAAATTTACATACACATTTAACCTGCATACATTCAATCATTTTTGCACTGACGTCCACAGAGCATCAAGATTTACAAGCTACAGTGTCCCGCAATGAACATTCTGCTACCTGGAAGCACGGTCCGAGGAAAGAAATAACTTACGCGCAATCTATAGCAAGTGGCTGTGATTATCCTTCGTTACCTTGAGTAACAAACAGGATAACAAAGCTATTTTTCTAAATGTGTTCTTCCTCACATATTCTTTTGTGAAACTGTTGTCAGAAAGGTTGAAGAAGCTTATTTTGTCATATAACACACCCCTCAATCTTTCGTTGGATTCTATAACGGGAAATTCTCTTTTTTGATTCAGAGTTTATCCAGCTCCCGTTTTTCTTCCAGAGCTCGCATGTCGCAAGGTTATTAGAGAATGGGCAGCTGCATTAAGCGAGGGGTTTTATAAGACATCTGGATATTGACGCGTACTATGGAAGATTGCTGACGGTAAAACAATTTAGTTACACGTCAGGAACGCATCCCTTCTACGAGTTACGCGAGTGAGGTAGCCGGACATACGTTAATAACTTCTAGCAGCCTGTTGACCCTACCAAAACAAGATTAATTTTATAGAAAACAAGTTCCTGGCTAATCGGCCGGAAGGAACAGATCCAGATAAGCAACACACTAGAGCAAATGCCGTTGTCAAAGGATTCATTAGCCGGGCGGCGGAGTCATCGACCGAGCATTTCACAACACCAGAAATTTATAGGAAAACGATACGGGCGTGTAGGGGAGGCGTAGAAAGTGCGCACTTCCACAGGACCACTAAGCCGAGAGCAAACCCCTACACTTAGGCGCCTACAGGCAAACACGTAGAGCCTTGTACTAATAGATATGGCCTACAAGCTCGGAAACACTGCTACATTATACCATACAACTTAGGGATGTATGCATAGCACCATAATGGCTAAAATAGATAGCCCTGCACAGGGGGAGGACCTTCTAGGTGACTGGGATGCGCAGCATCAGCTCATGCTGTTGCATTGAGCCAGAGTCACAGCTGAGGCCAACGGACTCCTGGACCAATTAGTACTGCCGGAACTACCAACTCTTCCCTAACCCACTACCCCTAACACCCAATTTTTAGTTAATAAAGCTTATCAGTCAGTCAGTCACTCAGTCATTCAGTTCAGTCAGTTCAGTCAGTCAGTCAGTCACTCAGTCATTCAGTTCAGTCAGTCCAGTCAGTCAGTCACTCAGTCATTCAGTTCAGTCAGTCCAGTCAGTCAGTCAGTCAGTCACTCAGTCATTCAGTTCAGTCAGCTCAGTCAGTCAGTCAGTCAGTCAGTCAGTCAGTCATTCAGTCAGTCAGTCAGTCAGTCAGTCAGTCAGTCAGTCAGTCAGTCAGTCAGTCACTCAGTCATTAAGTTCAGTCAGTCAGTCACTCAGTCATTCAGTTCAGTCAGTTCAGTCAGTCATTCAGTTCTGTCAGTCAGTCAGTCACTCAGTCAGTTCAGTCAGTCAGTCACTCACTCAGTCACTCAGTCATTCAGTTCAGTCAGTCAGTCAGTCACTCAGTTAGTTCAGTCAGTCAGTCAGTCACTCAGTCATTCAGTTCAGTCAGTCAGTCAGTCACTCAGTCAGTTCAGTCAGTTCAGTCAGTCAGTCAGTCACTCAGTCAGTCAGTTCAGTCAGTCAGTCACTCAGTCGTTCAGTTCAGTGAGTTCACTCAGTCACTCAGTCACTCAGTCATTCAGTTCAGTCAGTTCAGTCAGTTCAGTCAGTCAGTCCAGTCCGGTCAGTACAGTCAGTCCAGTCAGTTCAGTCAGTCCAGTCAGTCCAGTCAGTCAGTCAGTCAGTCAGTCAGTCAGTCAGTCAGTCAGTCAGTCAGTCAGTGCAGCGGTACACTACCTCAATACTCTTTTGATGGTATTCCTTTATTCTTATCATGAAGCAATATCGTGCCGTGCGGAAGGTTTGGTGCAAGTTACCCTTTGCATATCCTCCCTTCCACGCACCTGTTCTCATGGGAGATTTTATTTAGCGTAATGCGCAAATTCCAGATGTCTTGAAACACGGGGATATTGAAGACACCAGGGGAATAAATATATACCATTAATTTCAGACAGCAATGGATTGTTATGTCACAGCAATGCGAGTCAATCGTTATGGGCGGATGTCATTCAGATGAAAAAACTGCGCATGTTTTACACAACGAAAGTAGTTATAAACTCAAAAGGAAAAGTGATTCTTTCTATCTGATTATTATTTTTTTTTTTTTCATTCCGTAAAACCAACCTAAAAGGCGACTACAGCTCAAAGTGTGTTTGACCCATACCTTTCACCAAGAGACTGTTGTAACGATATGTAGCCTGCGAGGCCATGTTGTGGTCTGCTGGGCGTATTAAAATGACAGCGTGAGAGTCTCGTACTTTGGGAACCTGCTAGTCAGTCGGCCTTACGCCCATGAACTTAGATTTATAAGTAATTACGCCACACTGGTTTGCAATTCAATAAAACATCAGAAAAAATTGCGCACTTAAAGCCGGAATATAACTGACACTGGCAAGTAAAAATGTAGACTAAATCCGCGATTCCTAGGATCATGAGTGAGAAGAGGTAAATCCTAGTCACTAAAGTCATTTTTTTAACACAGTGATAAATACACACGGTTATTGAAAGGAACAAGTTATAGACATCAATTATGTGCAAAGCAGCCAGCCAAGCGGCTGTGCTCCAACAGCTTGACAATGAAAAACGAAAACATAATTATAAAAAATTGTTATAGCATGCATTAGGCAGCGAGAACTGCCATTCGCCGCCGAGAAGCCTGAATCACCTGAAGGCTGCTGCTCGACAGCCCCATGAGTGCCGACATCTATGCAGGGAACGAACACGGCTGCTTTGCAGTCTCTATCCTCTTTCACACAGCTTCGATGCAGCGCCCACCACAAGGCCGTAAGCACTCGTATTCACGGCCCGGCTGCCCAAGCGGCTCGGGTTGCGGGTTCGGGCTATGGATTCAAAGCCATCGGTGGGACCAACTGCCGCCCGTCTTGGACTCGCTAGGAAGGTGTGGCGTCCTCGGGCTCTGGCTGCCGCTGCGGTAGCCAGTAGCCGCAAGTCGGAGTTGGCGAGCAAGAAGCCGCACTCCGGAACGCGGCAGCTCAGTTGCTGAAAGAAGCTGTACTTAGTTCGAAGAAAGGAAAACCGATGTGCTCCTCGCTACACTTGAACGGGTGGCACATTCCTGTCATGTATCTTGGAAATAGGAAGTTGCCTTATAAAGGGTAACAACGTGAACAGGAAATAATTTATTTATCTACACGAGTGATCTGTCATATACGACCGTTCCAACTGTCGCTCAAAAAGGAACATTTTTTGTTAAAGTGCTCTTCCTTTTATTCATGTATCTAGGAAGCCTAAGGAGCAAAAAATTGCTAAAGGGGCACTCCGGACAACCCATACTTCAATCACTATTTTCAGATACAATTGCTTCTTTGGCTCTTACCGGCGAAGCTCAAGGCTTCCGAGCAGAAAAAGAGCAGTTATAAGGGGAAAAAATGAAGTTTAAGAATCTCACCAGGTGTCCTTTCACAGTCGTGACGGTTTCGACAAAACTCGGTTGTTTACACCATTTAAAGCAAATAACCGTGTAGCCTGTCTGATTTTCCCTGAATAATCCGTATCGACGAGGGCGTCTTCAGACGCTACCAGTAATGCTGGGACCGCTGTCTCCTTTTCCTTACGAAAGCTTACAAATGCGCACTCTTCGCCAAAAGTGGCTTGAGTGCTTAAACCTCGACCCCAAATCGGCACCAGGGAAACTTAAAATTGTTGTCTCTGTCTATTTCACATAAAGGCGAAATCTTCGCCTCTAACATAGGCCAGTGACACAGCGAATGGACGTACAGGGTGAAATGTAAGAGCGGCGATGCCAAGGTGTGGCGCCTGCAGACTGCGACGCTGTATTAAAAACGTACAGCGAAAATGATCGCAGTGGCTCCCTCTTAGGCAGAGCACCTGACGTATATGGGAGCCACCTAAGGTGTGTAACTGCAGACTACTGCAGTTGTAGTATATCTTCCAGGGCTTCGCTTGCTTACCATGAGCGGATCGACACTAAGCGTCTGCGAGCGAAGCAGGGGGACAAGCCGAGTGGGAGGAAAACGAAAAAATTATGTTCGAGACGAGGCAAAATAATAAAAAGAGGGAAGAAAGAAATGAGAAAGATGTAAGCGCAATGGAGTGGCGGTATAGATTAGGTTAAAATGAAAAACATTACTGGCTAGACATGGTTACACCTTAGGTACGACAGGACGCTTGATTGTGTCTGGCTCCCCACTTGCCTTCAGTTTCAGTCCATCCATATCGGCGCCAAGCCGTGTCATGTAGAAAAGCGCCAGTCCAAATTCATGGTCTGGGGAGAATGAAGAAGCAACTGGATATGATCAATATGACCAATATCAAAATAGGAAGACTGATTATGGTGCGATTTAATGGCTCCGGGTGCGGGCAGGACTCAGTCCCGAGCTTCTGCCCATTGTGTATTTTTCTATTTCGTGTAAACAATTGTTGTATTCTGTTTAAGTGATATTACACAAATGACAGCACTTGTCTGTTTCTTGAGGCTCGAGGCTAACTGATCTGGAGATTCGTTCTGCTCTTATGCATAATCCAATGTAGCACGGCTTAAAGTAGAAATTAATACCAGAAAATTAGTTGCGTTCGGTTGATATAAAAAAAAAAAAAAAAGCTGAGGAGTGCAGAAGCCAGTATTATGATGGAAAAATTCTAAATATAGTATGGATCGCTCTCAAGGGTTATATGGATACCTTGAAGTCAATGCTTTAGCGTGAGGTTACGTTGGAATGAGATAATGAAGATGGCTTTAGAAGACTGGAGGAAGACCAAACGAGAAAAAAACTATGGCGACAAATTTGTTTATTAAATAATCTAAAAAGGCGAAGCTTCCACTAAAGCTGCAAATGAGACCACCATTTTGTGCAGCCTTTTTTTTTTACTGAATGCAGGGAACAGAAATCTTGTATGAAAAAAAAAAAAAAAAGATTACGCCTCATGAACAAGTTTGAAATTGTTGGTTCTGAGCAAAAACTATACTTATAGGGAAGCTGAAGCACTTTTCGAAAAAATTGAGTTTTCGGCAGCATTTAGTTGTTTTTGGTCCACTGAACAAGAATATCGCATGAAAAAAGGGCTTAAATAAACGCAAACAGCTGTTTTTTTAGAAGAAAACGCGCGCCAGCGCCTCAGGGCTCCGAGCGAACGCCACTGTCGCCTGTGAGTGGTCGGGACCGTCGTGACGTCATCTACGGGCGTCCCGCAGGTCTCCGGCCTGCACCGACGGCGTTGCTGCGTAGTGCGTTGCTGCGTAGTGCGTTGCTTCAGTTGGCTGGAAGGCCTAGTCTTGAAAATTATGGATAATGCGGGCAGTAGTGAACAGTTTGGACTCTCGCCATATATGTTCGAGCCATCAGCGGCTGCAGAAAACGGCGGAACCAACGACGCCGCGGAGTGCGCCGATGGAGAAAGTGACGCCGCGACATTTTCACGGGTTTGAAATCTTCTCTGGTACGTATGTTTTGCGTAGGTGCTTGTTTTTACATGTCTTTTCGATGTAGATGTGCAAGTGGTAATAAAGTAAATCACGTCGAAACGCTGTTGCTTACTGGCTGCTGCATAACAGCCGAAACACCAGACACCTGTAATATCGAATTCAAAACGCCGGCATGCTTACACGAGTCACGCGAGGTAAAGCATTTGTTTTTCATTTATTTAGAGCACGGTGCCTACTTACATCCGAAGGCCTTTTATTACTGCGAAGGAGCGCCAAACCTGTTTAGTGAGTTCACTGCTGGACTGCAGTGTAACGAGATGAGAGAAGAAGCTATTCGTGTGTGCTATTAAGTGCGCCCCTGTATTTTTTTTTTCTTTTGTCGTCCTACGAGATGTAGTAGAGTGGAGAGCTAGGTGAATTGGCACATTTTAACAAGTAAAGCCAGCTAGAAAACGAGGCAGATCTTTGCCGCGTCGTCCTGTGCACCTCTTTTTGTCTGCGGCTTTCCGTTGGTCTTGTTTCGGCAGGATGTAGTTGGTGGTGTTGCGCAGCGAGATAGCCAGCAGAATGACTTACAACAGATATATGCATACCGCGGCTCGACGAGTTTGCCATTTTTACTCGAGGAAAAATTTGCACGAACGCTATACTATTGTCGATCATCAGCCTTGTCAAACGTTCACGAATGCAAATTGTTTGCATTGCTCAAATATTTATAAGCTCAAATAATCGGATTTTGTTCAATTAGGTGCAGCTGCATGTGCTGCGCGCTGATGAATAATGAAGAGGACTGCTTGTGCTGCCAGGAGGCCGCTCTTGGAGGTGGCGAGGCGTTATTGTTGTGCGGAAACACTGACGGAACGACTCCGGGCTTCAGTTGCACTGATTTAATTGGAATCCGAGTGCCCGCATCGTTCCTAAGCTCCGATAATAGTCACTGTCACGGAAATGGTTCGAGCACAACACAGTTGATTTCGTAGGTACGAAATTTTTCCTCTTCACGGCAGAGACCCACCGCGCTGAAAGTTTCTTGTCCTTTGGAAACGTGTGAAACACCACATCGTCCCGGCCGCCAGTGTTCGCGCAGCCGAATGCTGCGCAGAACGACGGCATGATGGCCACTTGTCGCTACACCCACTCCACACAGAACGCTCAAACTAGAAAAACCAAACGGCACTAGCAAAGGATTACGTTGAATCGTCGTTCGCCACGCCAAAGCGCGAGACGCAGCGGAGCAAGCAATGCGGGACGGGCAGGACGGGTGGCCGGCTCCCCGTGAATGGCGTCACTTCCGCCAGCTCTCCAATTTTGCCTCCCCCAACCCGGCGCTTCCGGAGGCGACGGGGGCGTGTCCGCGGCGGGTTTTTAAAAGGCGATTGCGGCTGTTCTAACGGACAGAATCGAGAAAAAATTTACACATATGATTTTCGAGGTCTTTTCTTCCCAACCACAGCATTTCATGCAATTTGAAAACCGCTTCAGCTTCCCTTTAATACGTTTTAGCTTTCGAGATGATACAAAAATGCTGGTCAATGTTTTCTTCTGTCACAAAAAAGCAAGACCCTGAGGCTTTTTATTGCAGCTTCGTACATGCAAACAATGCGCAGATGCAACCTTGCCGAATTTCTTTTCCTCTTAATTTCGAGCCTTTGCGAAAAATGTGCGTTCCCTGTAAAAATGAGCCTTTAAAAAAAAGAAAAGATTTCAAAAACTCGACACGACTGTGAAATATGAAAAAATAAAGCACTTTTAAGCCACCAATTTACTCCTGGCAGACTGGGAGATTCGAATCGACTGACATTCGATTTCATTCGGAGCTACACATTAGCGTACAATATTTGCAAATTATTAAAATTATTATCAATACAAAAAAGCAGATTTAAAATCACTGCGTAGCATCTTAAATTTGGTTAAAATATTTCTGTGCGATATTAAAGGTGTCGAATTTTATTTACTGCAATTCTACAGCACTCCGGCCATCAAAATTCAAGCTAAGTTTAAGCACACCCACGAATCCTATTAATCCAAACAAACGTATCTTACACGGCGTATTGCAGATATATAGCGCGGAGACGCACAGAGACATGTGCAGCATGCACCAAGCAAAATGAAGCGCTCAGATACAGCGTTAAAAACTTCAAGTGGAAAAGCCGACAGCAAATAAAGGCGAACTCAAAATGACTACACTCGTAGGTAGGGCAGGGCCGCTGCTGTGACCAAGACTAATGGTTTCCAAGACGGCTTGTGATACGGTTCAAACCAATATTTTTTTCGGCGGTACTAAAGAAATGCAGCTTTTAACGTAAATCGCGCGCCCAGTATTTTTTTGCGTTGTTCGTTTCTACTGCGTATCTAGTCTCCAGAGTATAAATTCGATTCGTGATTGAATGTGAATGGGCTTCCCAAGCTCATTCATCTATCTGTGACCTTATCGAGTTCCTAGATGCCACTTCTGGACAACGCCTGCTTTCGTTCGTGGCCGATCAGGCAGGTAATGATTTCGCAATAATATGTGTTCTGGTGCTCCACGCAGGGCCAGTTTAATTCAGCAGAAACAAATGTTATGACTGTTACAAACTTAAGTGCTGCGGTTCGGTTAGTTGGAACATAATTCTTTGCCACACGGGCTGCATAATTTCACAAGCAGAGTTAATAAAGAACTCACTAATGGTTAAGCGCAATACACTAAAGTTTTATGTCAGTGCAGTGGAAAATAATAAGCAAGAACACTTTGAGGTAGCTTGAAGATGAAAAGTGAAAGGGAAGGAGAAAAACACGGGAGCGCATCGTGCCGATATCAAAAGTGGAAAGAGAAAAAACAGGGGAGATAAAGAACAATTGTTTAGTAAAGCACGGCTGGAAACTATCGGCATGCCAACATCTAACCACTGCAACTGATATATATGAGTAACCCTCTTATAACTTCCCTACCTCTCGCAGCCTGGATGAGGGAATTCGAAAGGAGACTTGCGTAGTCGCCTGTCAGAAAGCGCTCAGAAGGGCTTGATGAATTCACATTTTATTGCCATTTTTCAACGTCAGAAGCACGGTGTCTTCGAACAACAGCATCAATTTGTGTTTTGGTCAATCAAAGGGCAAATTTATCGCACCATAATTGAAAGCCTTAAAACACACATACAGAGCGAAGAAAACAAAAAAAAACGCTACCAATCATGGACCAACCCCAACTAGCCCGAAGCCTTGTCCTATTCAATTCTTTGGAACCAACACGGAGCTACTATCCCTGTGGCGTAAAAGCCATTCATATAGGCAGCATCCAGTTTCCTCCACAGAGAACTTGTTACGTGAAAATCTGCCAGAAGGGTTTTGTAAACAACCCCTTTTGGGTAGCTTATGAAAGGCGAATCATGCGACCGTCGCTACCCCTTTCCTCAACAGTAGGTTCTAAGCGACTAGCTTTTTTCACATATATTTGCATATTTGTGGGACCCACAAACCCTCAAACCACTAATCAAACTTTGTCAGGTCGTGAACGCAGAAAAAGACCACAAGGTCCTTCACCACAGAAAAGGTCCTTCGTTTTACTCACCGTTATCTAGTTTTCATTTCGAAGTGGTATCTCTCACTATCTGTATTTCTAAAGGATAAAGAATACCAGCGGTTCAGTAATTACCGCAAAGAGCAGACTTGAATGAGATATGAAATTATAATCTACTTTCTGCTGCCTAGATTCATCCTAAATCTCTTCAAGTGGCAGTTCCTGGAGAAATTGAAAATATTTTCAATATATAACCATGGATGAATGAGTGGTGCTCAGTTGAATTTCGCAAGGGTTATTCCATGGACAATCATCAACCTGTGGAGATGTCGCATCTATATTGTTACGCACTAAATTTATAAATATTTGTTATTCATAGTGAGGGAAACCGAGTTTCTCAAGTGCCACCATATTCTGCTTCGTTCCTTGTCCTGCTTCTTCTTATCTTCCAAGATGACTCTTAGTACGTGGCATATCCCCCTTTGCAGACAAAGCCCCTAGGGAGAGTTAAACAGCGGCTGTCGACGAAGAAGCCTCTTGAGCCGAGTCCTGCGTAAGAATTGGTCACTTTCAGTGCGGCGTGATATAACATATAGTTCAAGTCTCTCGGGCGCTCTAGTGCAACAAAAAGGACTGCTACATTGGAACAGGAGCTTCTTCCATAAATCAAACTTTTGCTGACCGTCCGCGCCCACACAAAATCACCTGATACATAGCAGACATGCAGGCCTCAGTTGTAGTAATCTTCCTCGGAGCACTGCTGCAAGTCCAAAATATACGTAAGTGGGCGCCGCAGCTACCGCGTTTCGATGAACGCGAAACGCAAAGGCATCCATATGCCATGCAATGTCAGTGCAAGTTAAAGACTCCCATTTGGTCAAATTAGTCCGTATCCCTCTACTAATAAAGGAACCCCTTCACCTCTGCTTTCTGTCAATGCAGCCTTTCCCCTTACCTCGAAGCGCGGGTCAAGTTTCCAGAGAAGATCGATAGGTACTGTGCCTTTCTTTCCCGAAAACCTATTTGCACCAACATTTCTAAGGCAACGAGCTTATTGAGCTCGACAGAGAGTGGATATGATAGAAGACTCGTCGTGGAAAGGAAGGGACAGATGGTATCGGGGACAGCTGCTGGGCACATGAGTGTAAAAGAGGGAAAACTGTCTCTGTAGCCTGTTATCTCACGTTGCGCAGTATTGCATGTATACGTAATGAAAGGGAGGATGTCCTCCCAATCCTTATGGTCGCAATAGGCGTATACGTAGACAGCTTAATGTGCAGTGTACAGTCCAGTGTACAGTTTCTTTCAATGAGCCCATTCGGTCGTTGGGGATACGGCCTTGAATGACGGAAATCGCAGGCTTAGGGAAAAAGTTCTATTAAAATCGGCAATTAATTGGCGTCCGCTATCACTGTTGATAACTAAAATAAGACCCTGTCACCGAACCAGAAACTCCAGAAGAAATAGAGACCCATCAAATGCAGTAGCAATGGAATTTCGACTGTTTCAAAGTATAGGGTGAAATGTGAACACACGCGACTCTGCATTGATTACCGCTGGAAGACCGATGGAAAAGACCCAGGAAATCGATGCCCAATGCTCAAAGGGTGGAGGTGGATTAGGGAGTTTCTAACGCTGGCCCTGCACACAACTGGCTACATAACACTGAATGGTTTCTCTTGTTTTTGAGCGCGTCTCCGTGTTCACATAGAGTCCGGGAAACAACCAAGTGATTAGAAGTAGCGTCATCGTGCATCATTTGATGATGAAAAACGCGGGGATTTTTCGGCATAAGGAGAAGAAAGCGAGCACATCCGGGGGTGACTTTTCACTCCTAAAGTATAGGCACGCACGAATACAAAGCGGGCATCTGGTGAAAACGAGCGGAGTCAAAAAGCGGCGTCAGATTCTTGCCATCGCGATATTTTCTCTGGAATAAGCCAAGGTCAGGAAACGTAAGTGAGGTAGGCACGAGATTGTTATCGAAGATGTCGGCATCGCAGCCAGAAGTCAAAAGAGGCAAGCGCCAGAGAAAGCCCATCACTCGAACCGGCCAACGACTGTTCACAAGCCAGCACAGCAATTGCTGGTTTGTGACGATGATAAAAGCATTTTATACAGGACGGAACGAAAGTTTTGCGCAGCTAAAGCAACTATGAGGCTCTCTTGTTAGGTAACTCTGTAGTTGAGTTCAGACTTGTCTCAAAACCGACTGGCATAAGCTAATACATGCTGGTCGCGACGTTGCGCTGTCGATATGAGCCCAGCTCCAACGCCGATTCCGCTAGCGTCGGTGTGAACATTTATGGAAGCATAAAAACAGAAGTGGCACAGGATAGGTCCGAACGTCAGCAGAAATTAGGCAAGTGAGCATATTCTATTATACTGGTATTAGTACACCTCTGAAACTGCCTGGCTGCTAAAGATATGCACTTATTATTTATCTATGTGTATCAGGCGATTATATGTTTATGTGATTATAAGCCGCCATATATCGGCGTACTCACAGTGTTGTGAGAGTTACTAGTCGCGAGTGGACGTATTAGTTGTCTCGAGTAGATGCAAGTGCGTGTTCTAGCGAGTGGCTCTGAGAGTGAGTGGGCATGAGCGTCAGTGCGAATGAGTGGTTGCGACTGTGACTTTGGGAATGAGTGGTTTTGATTGTGAGTAGGATTGAGTGACCCAGGAACGGTGCCTACCTAGCTATTCGCCAACCTCAAAGCTGCAGCTCTGACGTAGCTCGCGAATTTCGTTACCTGTTTCAGCATCGGCTAGCTACCAGACGATTATTTTTCGCCAATGCCTATAGCTGATGTCATCGCCGTCAGTGAGGACAATATAGAAACGTTGGATGACGTCACCTTTTCTTTCGCCGCCATGCATTCTACCAGCAGGTGTATAGCCACTGATTTTTTGACTACCTAACACACATCAATGGATGCCAACAATTGCTTAAAAGTGCGAAATATTTATTATTTTTGAGAATTTGGAATTGTAGACAACAGTAACTTCATACTGCTGCAGGCGTCAGTAAAAAAAAAATGCTGGTTAAAAATCAGTTGCCGTAGACCATGGAAAGCATCACGTCGTCTTCTTACTCCGGGTCGTGATGGACGTCGGGGTCGCAAGCAGTGGCTGCATCGTGGACGTGCTGGATTTGTTCGTGCTGGAAGGATAAACAAATTGGTCGCATCACAGAACTATTAACTAATGGGACACTTATTTCCCGCCAGAATCGCTGCGGGCCGTATTCGGCTTCACCCGTACTTCACGACAAGTTACTGACACGAAAATACGTAGAGCTAAAGAGAGAGAAAGTTAGTAAAGAAAAAATGTCGAGTCAACTTCCTGAGGCATAATTACCTGACCTGCTACCTTCTACTACAAGATGAGAGAGGAAGAGAGATTCTTACGATGGGTGACGATATGGAAAGAGACATGAGCGCAAACCACCAACACTGTAAACATCGTATTCATGCCATCGAAGTTTTCGGAGTGCCTTCTAAACGGCTATGTTAACGTAAGATATCGCTACGCGTTACGCCATTACCCGCGCGATCCGAACAAGCTGCGCTACAGACGTCGCTGATTTCCTTCTCCATGACGTTATACTACAACACGGTACCCCTCGTGAACTACTCACGGATCGGGGTCGCTGCTTCCTCTACAGAGTGGTTGACGAGCTACTTCGTGTGTTCACCATCCGCCACACATTTGCCACCACCTATCATCCTCAGACCAACGGCCTCGCAGAACGCCTCAACCGTACGCTCACAGATATGTTATCAATGTATGTCCATGTACAGTTCTTTACAGATATTCTTAATTGTACTCATTCGTCAAACTATCGAAAATTTGATGCAGATGACTTCTTGAGGCCCAGTGTGTGGCCTTAAAATTCCCAGCACCACCATTACCTTCTGTGGACATAATGGGTGCATGATATGTCATGACCTGGTGATTGGCGTATGTGCGATTAAATGTTTTAAGCGTGTTCTTGGTCCAAATTTTAATAAATAAAATATTCTTCCCCATTGGGCTTCTTAAGCAACCTTCGCTTGTGCAAGGAAATTCTATATTCTCACGAGATAGCTGAAGGTAAGCAAGGAGAGGAAATATACTGCCTTTTTTCATAACCCTGGCATGAGAGGATATCTACATTTTTCGCCCGAGGTTACCGATGAAAAAAATATATATTAAGTTTAAGGAGACGCTAAAACTTCGCCTTAACCGTAGACACGATGCCGCCTTTAACACCACGCGATTTCGTTAATATCCTTTAGAAATAACACAGCTATTCATCAGCCCGCATTCTTACGGCAACGAATACACGAGGCGCCCCTTTCGTACGGCTTGCACACCATCTGTACTGCGGCAGCGAAGCACGACCGTGGGCTTTCATGTGGCCGCTGCACGATGGCACTCATTTTCACGTTAAAAGTTTCTATCTTATTCTTTCAAAATGGGTTCAATTTCAAACTATTAAACATCTGGTCTAACAGATGTATCAGATTTATTTTACGGATAAAATTAATTTTTTCCGCGCAAAGTGCCCTCGTGAAATCGTTCAGCGAGCGCGGTTAGATTAAGCTACCAACGCAAGCAATACAGATCACGGGTACTGTGGTTTAATATCAGCAAAAGAGCTTTCAATGCATTGTAAATCATGATCGCAAAACTGCATAGATGCATACATACCGTGAAAAAATGGGACATGGCTGCCTCCTAGTCCATGCAAGAAATAGAAAGAAAGGCATTTATCTTACTGGTGGCTAGAAAATAATTGCATTTTTTTTTCGTGTTAACATATTCTTACACGACGTTCGGGAAAGCGTTTAAATCGGGAAAGTGTAGTCTAAGCCGGATCTAATTAAGTAGCAAATACAAAATCACCTTGGGAGAAATTGAATATGCATGCATTTCGATTGAATTATATCCCACATGCCCGAAGACTGGCCCAAACATGGCCCCATTTCTAAAGCACTTCCTGTTTAACGGGACCAATTCAGAAATATACATTTTGAGGTTGCCATTTATCTTATATTCATCTCTTAGGAAACCGCAGCAACAACAGGCATTCTTTCTTCCCATATTCTGTACATCCGGATTTCGTAACATAACAAAATTGCATTTCCCTACAACAGATTTGCATCCATAATGAAAATTATTCACAGATTATTCTCAAAATCATTCACTTTGCTGCTCATTCAGGCATATTTATAAATACTTTCACGGTCCTAGTTTCGTATCACCTATTACAATCAGGGGTATAGACCCATGAAGTCGAGCTTGGCCTCGAATTGTAAGAACTGAAAGCAACTTCTCTGGCACTCACCAGGTCGCCTCCTTCACACATCTTGCGCATGGCACATGAGCGGTCGCTGCAGCCCAGTGTTTGGACTGCGATGTCAAAGGCAGCGTTGGTCTGGAAAAATGGTAAAAACGAAAGTGTGTCGACACAAGCAAGCATTACTATGCGACATAGACTCAGTACAAGGCCGCCACATAAAGACCATAAAGTAAAGCAGCTTACGCTGTCAACCTGTTATCGCCTGTTGTGAACGCTTGAAAACGAGGCCTTTATTTGTGATTATCGTTCAGCTTCATCACCCGAGCTAAATTGCAGCTGTACGAAAATTTCACTTTCGATACAGTCCCTGTTAATGTAGTTGATTTGTAGTTAAACTAACGATAACGAGCTTTCATGGTTCTTAAAAGAGTAGTTGTGTTGTTACAGGCGTTTTAACAGCTTTGTGCGCCCACCTTACGGCGTGTCGCGGAATAGTAGAACTTAATGGACATGACGCAGGATCACGCACTGGAAAGCTTTCCTCAAACCGGGCCCCATTGCGGGTGAGCAGAGTTTGGATGACGTGCAGTGAAAAGCTAGAGGCTTAAACGTGGCTTGAGGGTCGTAGATCTGTTACAACCGTGAAATTTACACAATGTCCGCCATGATTGCAATACCTGAATGACATCTAGTTGTCGGGAGCCCGAACGCGCAGGATGGGCAAGAACGCACACTGTGCATGCACTTCTGACCTGCAAAAAAACAGAGCTGAACAAATTGTAGTTCGTTCGCAAACATGTAACTTTTTTTTTTAATAAGCGTTTACGAACGTCCAATATCCCAAATATAACAAGTGCCAAAACACTGGGTTTCTAAAGCACCAAAATCCTTAAAAATTTGAAAAAATACAGCGCCCGAAGACCTGATCATGCCGCTGTCTATACGTAATTTCCAGATCTTAGTGAGGGCAATCCTTTCTGCAATCTCAGTTTAAACGCAATACGATTTTTGAAACTGATTGCTCAAACACTCACTACGTTTACAAATGCCCATTTTTTTTCCTGCTCCTTCCTGAAAAGCAGCTAGAAAACTCTTCTTTTAACGAAACAAATATTTCGCTGCATTGACTCTCCTTCTACTGCATGTTAAAAACTGGCCCAGTTGTAATCTGTGCTCTGCTGCCATGCCCAATGTCATTTGCGAATGTCGTCCTTCCACCCTTTGTATTGTGTGCTCATTTGTTGCGTAGGGTATAATTTTCATTGATGCTATTTGTGAATTATGACATTCACTATTACGAAAAAGTATTCTGACATTCGTGTCCTATTTTGGTAGTACTTCAACAATACTGCACTTGAGAAATGTGGAAGCCTCTGTGAAAATATGGAGTGAAATTTGGCGCCCTCCGGTAGTATATTTTAGCACAAGTGTTACAAAAACATCATTACTTTATAAAATCACAGTAATAGTAACGATGTTGTAATGTCGAGTTTTTCAGACAGACTGCACCTTCATCAATTTGTGGCAAACAACCAAATGATCAAATGGAGTTTTTTCTGCCTCCCCGGCGTGACACCCGCACCCTGTTAAAGTAAACGAGCAAATATTACATTTCAAACCAGCTGTGCCCAATCTGCTAGAACTGTCACCCATGGTAACAAAAACACTCTGAACTCACCGGCGGGGGGATGCGATGCCGAATGCATTCAAGTTCCGTGACCAGCACCTTGTCTGTTTTTTCTGCAAAGGAAAAATTAAAGAAAAGAAAAAAAAAAGACATTCTCAACAGCTCATACACGGCCCCTCGGCCTGCGTACCATTCTGCTCCTGCTAAGGAATGTTAGCTTGCATGCCGAGAACTCTATCGGTTCGAAAATCACCCTAACAGTAATTTTTCTGCGATCTACAAATGAATCTTGCCGAATAAATGATTAATGAACATTCTTAAAGCTCAGTACAATATTTATCTAGTCCTTAAAATGTCTTTAATACCCCAACAGCTCTAGGAATTGGTAAAACATGCTTGAACTAGTGGATCTACAGGTGTATCTTGGTGTAACGCTGGATTTCACATTCAATTTTAATCCTTACATGAATCGAATGAGCCATAAATTCAGACAAGCTTATTTCCTCCTTAATAAAAGGTCGACATTTATGTCCACTTGGTGCAACAAAACTCCGCATTATGCCTTTTTCACAGCCGCATGATTTACTGTATATATACTTGGGAATTATTATACAATAAATAACTAAATCAAGTTCTTATTAAGGAAAACAGCTGTCCGTATCATCACACACAGCCATGATAGGTCTTCTCCACTCTAGATATTAACACCAGTCTTTTTTATGAGGAATTACATACCGGCTTGTGTACTTAGACTTAATATTATGGCATCCCACTATCTTCATCTGCCTTTGTCTAATTGCTTCGTCCCACAAAAATATTTACAGCGGTTGATTTAAACATCCAATTGATAGCAATGTGCGTCGTAAACGAACTATAATGTATATTGTAAAGTAGAAACCAAAACACACTTCTTCACTAATCACTAGTGCGTATTCATTGGAATAAATAAAGTAACTACATAAAATACACCATGGCTTTGTCTACGTCGTAAACCAAGCTAAACCAAACATTGCTCTCGCAAAACTTTAGCTTAACCAGGGTTAAATCACAGCCATTTTTTACTGCTTCATGTAACTATTCTGTAATTCCTTGAGTGCTTCATTCATCATTTTTGCAATTTTGATAATTTCGAGATATACGAAATTGACTGCAAGGTATTATTTCTTGCACGTCCTGCATGTCTAAACTCTAACCTAGAAGCCTAAGGGCCCATATTGGTTAAATGCATTTGTTTTCTATTATGGTGAATCAATTGACTTGATTTGATGATTTGATGAACTCCTATCCAACGACACGCTGCGAACGTCCACGTTCACAAAGGTTCGTGATTATGCAAGAAGCAGTACAAAGTACGTCGTTAGTCTAGATATAGAAACCGGTGATGTTTGATCCCAAGACCATAAATATGAGCTTTAACTGCCACGCGAATCGTGAGTAAGAACATGGTGGGAATAACTCATCCGCTACTGCTCACATGCTTCATGCAGCCTTCAAGATACATGCAGCCCTCGCGGATGCCTAAGACGTCTCGATTTGAGCATATTCGGATTTACCAGCTGTAAATTAAGAAGTTTCATAATGAATACTGACAACCAGTGAACGAAAGTAGGGGGGAATACCGAAAAATGTCACGATTTCACCTCTTTGCATTATTCATTTATTTAGGACATACTGCAGACCCTTATCAGGGTACGAACAGGACAGGAATACAGTGCATTCTAGAAAGATACAGACCATAACCAAGAGGAAAATGTGCATAATGAAAACACTGGAAAGCGTTCATTGTTGAATAGTATGGATAACAGATGCGAGAACCTAACCTACGTTCGCGACATTAACAATGCAATTGTGAAAATATACTTTTTTTTTCTTTTAAATTGGTATCTCACTGGAACTTAGAAGTAATAATGCAATTGGTACCATGTTAATCAGTGAGGTTACAAAAAGCTAACCCAGTTATTGACGTAACTGTCAGGTCGAACGCCTGACGAATATCTCTTCTAAATCCGCCGAAGTTTAACTTACTACAGAGGTCCAGGTGATGAGCCGAAGCCACAGCCACGAAGGCGACCACAAGCAGACCGGAGGCGAAGACAGCGTTCATGGCTAGTGGTTGCTGAGGAACTACGTTACCACTCTGCAGGAATGCTCGAAAGAATTCTGCCAGAGAGCGGCCATCGAGGCTCTTATATAGCCGCATTATACGCCTGTAACCCTAGCAATGGAACGGACAATTGGGATGTTCGAAAACAAAAATATAAATATAAATGTAGCATCTTGACGATTGGTGGAGGTACTCGCCCTCCTCTGATTGGCCGCATTCTGACGATTGCCGGTCCCAGTTCTCCAATGGCCCAGCCCGTTATTCTCACAGGAAACTCCACGTGCATGCGATTGCACCACGCGTCGAGACTAGCGTAGCGCTTGGTCAGCGTTTCCCCTCTCCGCCTCCCAACGCGAGAAGGGAAACGTGACGAGCTAAAGGAAAACACGGCCACTGCGCAAAGCGATGCAACATCCGCGGCCGTCCGGATACGGCTTTTTCGCTTCCCTCGCGTCTGCTGTCTGCCAGCGGTTTCACAGCAAGCGGAGAGATTCCGCGACGAAATGCAAGGCGGGAGATGAGCATTCGGCGAAGAGTTCATGAAGCCCGAAATGGGATTTATTGTTGTGCGGCAGGCGTGAATGTACATATTCCGCCTTATCTTCTCCTCTTATCTTGCTTGCTCTCGTTTCATTTTTAGTGAGACCGCACTCCTTTTTCTGGAATTACAGAGATGTCCTCCGAAGCTGCTCTAAGTGCCGTAAGATGTCCGAAAACCGCGCGCAGTCTATTTTGAAGTTCTAAGCCTAATAATTTCGTCGAAGCTGATCTCTTCCACGGTAACTGACTGATTATTGCATACATTTCGGTGTCACCGAAATGTAGAGGCCTCTGTGGGAAAAATGAGGCGATGAGCCCAAAAGCAGGCGATGGTCGAAAGGCTTTAATGGCGGTACTCTGAGCTTTGCTTCTGAAGAAAAGTTTTGGTATCACCTCACTTTAACCGCCGTTTTTTTTTTTTCACATATTATTACGATAGAAGCAGGAAAATAGTTTTAGCAACCAGACAGAGTTCTCTCCACATCGCGATAATTGGGCTGTTATTCCTGTATGCTCTGAAGGAGACTTTCGCAGCCTTATCTTCATTCGCCGTATGCGAATGAAGTTTAACGCCTGCATGAATCATGCAGGCATTAATAATTGCGCTATCGATTTATCCTGAGTTATTGTATTGGTTCGTAAGTCAAAAATAATAATGACGAGAAGGTTAGGCTCACAACTCTGATCTCAAGAGGCGTTGGAAGAATTAAGGCTTGTGTTAGGACGACTTTCTCCATTCCACTTGCCTAGGGTTTGAGTGGTGTTTGTTTCTGCTCTTTATTTACTACGTGCGTCAACGTCCACCTTGACACCCTTAAATAAATCGACTGAAGTTTCTCTAGCATTGAAATTTCTTTACACTTCTACAATGGAAACACCAATATGGAGGGGAAAATCTGTAAATTTACACTGTTTTTAGTTGTTTTACGTTGAAAAATGTATGCTAAAATTAGGGGCATAAATTTAGCTTCAACGTCCGGCAAATCGTAGTACGAACCGAGTCTCATTTACTAATGTTAGCGCACCTTTAATTGCCGAAAACGCATTCATCGTTTTCACTTTAAATGCAATAGCGTACACAATTCCCAGCATTGTTGGCTTTTCTGAGCTTGACAACTAGCACAAACGTATTGTAAAATCCCTAAGGGCTACATTTCACAATGCCATCCTTCGAGAACGAGGTACTCAGATAGACGATGATTCTTTTGTACGCGCCTGGTACGGAACCTTTGCGCTTCATAGTCAAACTGTATTTGTCTAAATTCGATAAATAAACTAAGTACATATCTATAACTGCATCGTTTTAGTGGTACATTTTTACGTGCGCTAATTTTTCATTTTTAAATATACTATAATAATTGTATCGTTGATTTGGCAGGAAACGATTGGTAGTCTGCAATTCTGCAACTGATTACAGCGCAGCTACTATACATGGGCAGCAGCAAACGTTCGCTTGTTGCGGCTGTGCGTACAAGTCATGGAACGAGGTAAGGAAGAGATAAGGTAGCGTTGCATGTCCTTCAAAAACCAGGCAACTTTAAGGGAGGCCTCAATAAGCACGCCTTAGTAAAGCGTGTTTACAAAGAGACCGTAGGAAGGCGAGCAGTTCGTAATACCTCCTCACTGGGGTAATGAGAATTTTAAAGTTTCGCACCATATCGCGTACTAAGTATTGCGGCAGGCAACGAGTAATTTTGCCGCGGATTTAAAATTACTGCCAAAGATTAGATATCAACCTTGTACTTAAACGACCTCCGACATTAAATGCCTCTGAAAAACCCGATGTATAATGTTTTAGGTTATTTTCACGATGTCACATATTATATTTCACCTTGCTGCACTAACATGCTAACTGATTGTTATTTTTTGCTGTGCCATAAGATTGCAACAATCCAACTCCTCGTCGTCCTTTCTTTTCCACTTGTTTGGACACTGATCATTCTTCAAGCCGTCCACGGACAGCTTTTCGTTTGTCGTCCTGTGCACCTCGCTATGTAAATTAGTAACACTAAATCGAGGATAAAAATAGATAATAGCCAGCCATGATATTTTCTCGTATTACTACTTGCAAATTTTGTTGCTGACTGTCAGCGCTGCTGAAAGGTTCTTGTGACACGTTGGTATTGTTTACTCCCAAATGTTTTCTTTTATAATTTTCTCTTTATTAAAATTTTAGTATGGTGTTTTCAAGTTTGCGCTTTAAAGGAAGGGGTCAATATTCACTTGTACTGCAATTTTCTCATATTTCACCTCCGCACTTAAAACTGCCGCCTCAACTTTCAGATTCTTTTTATTTATTGTTACATTTTCTGGCGGCTGACACTCGTTTTGCGCAGCACAGCAAAACACCTTGCTTTCTTTACCGTAACATCGGTGTCAAAAGCTTATCATCAAAAAATTACCGCTCGTCAGTTATGGTAATGGAAACTCCGCATTACCTTTTTATTATTTTATTTTTCTCTCATTTCGCTGCTCCGAAAAATTCCGCTCATCTGAGACCATGTACTCAATATTTTTATATTGTTTTCAGTCGCGGGACATCGCGGGTAGATTGAAACACTGGAGCTCTCATTCTGAAACGTAAATAAAACCATAAAATTGTTAATATACAGTTTTAATACAATCTGTATACTTTTAATGACAAGTGCAAAGCACGAACACAAGCATCTCTTTGGGGCAAAGTTCTATCTCTGCGGTTTGCTGATGCAAATCATTCTTCGCACATATTTTCTTTTTTATTTGTGGCGCGTCTCACACTACGCTTTCGTATACAATTTGCTATGCAGGCTACACGCTACAGTCTGACAGGAAAGCGGGACGAGCAGGTATGAAAAGCTGCGTCTCTAGCCATAAAGTGCCTTCTAGGCATTTAGGCCACTGTTATAAGCTTCATTCTGTTTCTCACGCATTATCTGCATTGGATAAAGCTCTCGTTGCAAACATTGCGTGTATCATGAGGCATTGTGTTGATGAAAGCTCATTTAACCCGTGTGTAGGCATCACTGCTTGTAAGACTTGGCATAAGAATAGCTTGCGTAAGAGGGATAGTAAGTGCCAAGTTAAGTACATTGTCATGGTGTCGAGCTGAAGCTGAACTGCGTTGTTACAAATTATTTACACCTAGTAGAAAACGACTGAAGGAAACCATGGCTTGCAGTTACAAAATGGATAATACTTGAGCGGATTCTTTATAGTTGTACATTATTAAATATACGGTGTCAACTTTTTCCCATCTGCGCTGCTATATTACATCAGCTATGACACGCACAATGCTCATACCTCGCAGGGAACAACCTAAACGCAACATACAGCTCACTGCTTATGCAAAAGAGTGCGGTGAATGGCAGGAAATATAGTGTTAGGGAATATTATGAACGCACCCCCTTGAAGTGTTCGTCTGAGCACATGTACAACTTTATTCGAAAATCAGCGGTATACCCATTTGCAAATTATGTGTGCCGAAGTGGTGAATATTGAAGCGGAGCTTCTGTTAGCGATGACATCGAGTGCTTTGATGTTCAATATCTGATAAATGGCGATGGATATATTTGCTACAGAGGCAACGTGCAGCAGTCATTGTTAAGACACGATTATATATACCAACTACAGCGTGCCCGGCTAAGCTTAATGTGCAAAGTCGAAAATCAGTCGTCTTGATCTACAATGAACAGCAAAACGAAAAAAAAAAGCGTTTTTTTTTTCCTGGCGCGTCTGAAGCGTTTTCACCTGGAAAGACAACCGATGTAATAAAGGTCGAAGTGTTGTTGGCATTCCTGGAAAGGTTTTTTTTTTTTTTTTGTGTGTGTGTGTGTGTGTGTGTGGCGTCTGTTTCCGCGAGAACCCTGCAGGCTTTCCTTAGCGGTAGCAACAACAAGGGCAGCATCTTTTTTTCTTATTCTTATTTGTGCAGTTATTACCATGTAAACATCCGTGTAGTACTAGATATGTGAAAAGAACCCAACAATGAGACTTCTTCCTTTGATTCTGTTCAGTGGACAGCTAACTTCAATTCAGTGATGCCGATTCTTTGGCTTATACTGCTTAGGTGTATTAGTGTTCTTTGCTTAATGTAAGTTTAATATAAAATAAAATAATTTTTGCCTTCCCATCAACGATAACTTCCTCAAACATAGAGGGTCCTCCGGCAGACATTACGAAGTAGTAGTCACGATTTAAGGAGATGGTCTCCAGGTATAGAGGCCCAAAAGGGCACATTAACAACCATCAGTGGTTGGCTTGTATTAATTCAATGATGCGTTGAAAGCGACGAGAGGCTTTTTCCATTTGAAATGGAAATTTTATTTGTTAGAAGATACCAGAATAAGTGTTGGCTCCATCGGCTGGCTTTACAGGCAGACTATAAAGATTCCTAACTTCTTTTAAGAACGAGTTCGGGAAGCCAGGCTAAGCCGGCTGCCAGCTTCAGGAAGTGATCCCGGAATCTGACAGAATTGACGTCACGAGGTTGAATATAATAACATTAAGGGCTGGGAAACATAAAACTTCAGCAGTCCATCAGCGGCTAGCAAACATCAGAATAACCAGAGAAGAAACATATCGTAAATATTTGCTAACAGCAATGACTGGATGAAGTTGCAGTTGGACTCTCTTTAGGTAGAATAGCACGGTGAATTATAGACAGCAGGGACACATATAACACATGAGTAGAAACATCGCAAAACTCATGATTCATGAGAGCGACAAGTTAGCGGTACTCAACTTTTGTCGCCTCCCTTACGTCCTGTTTTGCTCGCTGTCGCAAGTCTCCAGTTGGGGCATTAGATATGTGCCCTGCTCTTAATCTTATCAGAAGGAAATCACTCCTTAAAAGGTTACATGTGCGCGCCCTTTTTACAACCGGGAAAGCCCAATGGAACCTGACATCTTACGATGTTATCGTGTAAAGCACCGGCAGAGACCTTCACACTGTGCTAAAGTACGTTGCAGGTACGCTCGCGAGACGCTGGGTGCAATTGCAGGAAAACTGCGTCCTGAATGTATTCCCATGAGACCTCCTGTATCCAAGCGGAAATATTTTCGTTTTCGTCTGCGGCATCTTCTCATATCTGCTATTTAAAGGTAATCCTGATAACGCGGATGACGCCATCCTGCATGCGCGATTTGAGGACGCTGGTGTTTTTTGTTGTTACTAAGGCATGCTTGGACCTGCATTCTAATCCACGCGAAACCTACACTAAGAATACAAAATGGGGTGAACATTTTACGCGCATAGCACGAGGACTGTTCTTCCACCTTTCGGGCAACGTCTAATCTTGGATATTTAGGATAAGCACCTATCTGACAGAGCGTAAAAGTGAAAGTTTCAATGTCGCCATTTGCCTTGGAACTACAATTCAACTGAATTAAGAGAGGAGGAAACTTGCTGTATATCACTGATGTCGCTTTCTCGCTGCCTCATTATATGTTACCACAAGCTAGGGAGATGGTTATGACTGAAATACGTGCATGTGTTTTATGCCAGCTCGAGCATTTCTTTTTTGCGTTTTAACAGCAAAGTGTAGGTTAATGACGACACTGTTTTTTTTTTTTTTCGTATCTAATACAAAACTGGAAAGTGAAATGAGGGTAGTGCGGCGTGTTTTTTCGGAAGATGCACAGGCGTCGCTTCATTCAAATGTCCAATAATATTAAAATAATATTAAAATATGAAGCCTATGCTGCTATACTGCGCTCACTCGGATTTTAGAACTCTTACTCGAATATTTTTAGTTTTCTTTTACACTGCTATGAGTCAATGGGGAGCCCATACTGTTTGCGTGGCTTCAGGAACGGTACTAGGACCCGTCGTGATCAGGTAAATTTCGAGACTCTGATATGTTTAATGAAAGTGACGTGCGTTCGTCTCGTACTCATGTTGCCAGTTTCAAATGTGCCAGGTGAAATGCATAGGCACAGTTTTAAAACTCATTATGGTTGCTTTTTACCTTCTACTTGTCACGTTGCTTAACTACAGGTCAGCACCAGTTATTTACAAATCGGTTTTTTGTGATAAAAAGGTGGGTTTTTGTCAAACTAATGAGTGTGTTGGCAGATGTAGCAAAATAAAAATAGGAACATATTTTAACTAAATTCTAAAATTATAACTTGTTACTATTACATATAATCGCATAGTACTGATTAGACATTTGTGCAGTTTTTATTATTCCCAAAAGGCGATTAAGCTCAATGCTGTTACTCGGCGAATTTTGCCCTTTACTCGCTCAGTTCGACACCGCGCTGTACCTATTAGCGTACTACATCACTCCGCGGTGCGCGATTACCTTCTCGTCCAGAAACTGCTAACTGAGCAGCAAGGGTCGTACAGAATTCATGTGGCATGTGCAACACAGAGCAGCGTGCTATCGTGGTCGCCGGGGCAGGTGAAACGGCCGATTTTGTTACAAGTCAACGTCAAGGGAAATCGCGTTTTCGAAATTTTGAAATCAGGTACGGTTGTTACTAATGGTCTAATGAAACAAGATGCCTAAATGCTATGTTTAAATATTAACGAGTAAGATTTAACTATCCAGCTGTCCAGTTCAGAAAACAACCTTTTAAGACGTTAGCCAACAATGTTATAAATTGCCGTCAAAGCAGTCTATTATTTGCCTATATTTAAAACTTTTTGGCGAGCTCATTGAAGCGCCTGGTGTACCAGCCCTGCTCTCTCGGCATGTTAACAATCTAGGCATATTCCTTTTTATTAACACCACGCCCGAGACCCCGTTTCGCCAGTAAATTTGTTCAGCATAAAACGAAGCTTGCCCACATGCCAGACGCCAGATGTGTTGTGTACGCTAACCTATACACAGGGGCTACAAGTACCCCGCTTCGTAGCTAACAGACACACAGCCTGTCCAGCAGCAGCTGCTCTTTTGCGCTGGCCAGCCGGTCGCTTGGATGCAACCAGCAGAGGTCCATCTGCCCGCGACGACGTAGGGGCGAGCGAAGTCCAAGCCGTACGGTTCCAGTGGAGACGATCATTACTCGAACCTTGTACGCGACCCATGCGCCAGGAGCAATGCTTCACAAGTGCTCGCATTTCTCTCTTTCTATCCCTTCCCTTCTCTTGCAAAAGTTAAAATAATCTTAAGTCAATAATAAATATCAATAATAAATAATAAACCAGTACCCGAGTTGAGAAGTTCCGCGCTGACTGGCTCCCACGCCACGAATATAACAATGTGCATTTGAAAAGAAACCATTGAAGCGACATTTATTGCAAACTGGCATTGATCATGGCGTGATCTGGCCTGTTACATGGCAAAAAGGAGAAAGGGGGGGGGGGGGGGGGGGGGGACACTGGCTTTGAAATGGCATAGCCTCTGCTGGTAATGTACAGTGTTTGTATAACATAAGTACCGGTCGTTTCAGTGGCAGTTGTAGTATAATCTCTGTCGGCAGTAGCAAATCGAGGGCTGAATGACGCAGTACCTAGTGAGGGTGCATTGCGTCAAGCGCGATATCTTCCACTGCGGTTGTCTACGACTGCAACATTAAATGTTCTCCAAATTGTGCAATAAGTAAAATCAATAAGTGATGGATTAAGTTACAATCCTTTACTCTATAAAGCAATTCAAGGACTGAAACGTATATAATACTAAGGAATATCCTAGATAAAGTCATTTCTTTGTAGCGATTGTATTTAGGACAAAACCCAGCCTGATAAACATCGACAAAAAATGATACATTGATAATTGATGGGAGCGATCCAGCTAGCTCAGAATATTGCACGAATGTCGTGATAAAATATGCAGCAGCTGTGAAATCGTCCTTAGCCATCACGACTTGCAACTGAGGCAAGAAAGCGAGATCACGTAATCTCTCCATGCGGCTAGCATCGCTTCGGTTGAGGGAAGCTGGCCTTGAACTTGCGAGACAAGTAAAAAGGCGCATTGAGGAGACAAGAAAAAAGGAGGATCTACAAAAGAGGAGGCGAGCTCAGCATGCATCTACAAGCAAAGGGAGGCCCGAACAGGGAAGCGGAAAGTGATGTCAAAACCGGAAGAACTTTGGGAGCATTGCGACCGCTTCTGAAGGCGAGAGGACCAACAGAGAGGGTGAATATAGCTGCGGAGAGCACAACGCCACGGTTTCGCAGTGTGTCATCGAAGCACGGGCAAGGCACGCCAGCGCTGAAACCAATTGACCCGGAACGGAGCCACCCCTCTTTTCATTGCGGCTGGGCTGCACAGAAGCCCGTGAGGCCCCGTGAAGGGACCGAGACCCGCGCGTCGCCCTTTGGAAACAGGCTGAGTTGCAACGACGTTTGAAATATGTCCGTACGATAACAAAAGCAGTATGTTGTGCATGAAAGAGGCTGAGGGAAGAAAGCCTATATAGGAACAACAAGTGAAGGGAAGAGGGTTACAGAAGAATACGTGAAGAGTAGGCAATGATGCCAATCCGAGATTTCAAAAATGTTGCTCTGTAGGAGAGAAATGCAGGGAGTAAGTGCATTTAAAATCCTGCATTGTGTTTCCTGTTTCATTTCAAAATATTTACAAAAGACTCAGGGTGCAGTGTTCCCCCAGTGAGGGTATATTGCCGACTCGAGTTAACCGAGTCTTCAAGTATCGAGAGGAAGATCAATCAACGGAGGAAAATCAACGGAGCAGGAAATAACCGGCTGAGCTCGGAAAACTACATTAGAAGATAATAATGGGCTGGTATCGCTCATGTCCGCCTCATGTAATGGATGAACTAACTGTATTTGAATATGAAATAAAAATCGATGCTTACCATATTCATAAATATTGCATAGAAGTGGGGCTTTTTAACTACTTCAGGAGGTATCTCCCATAATGTGATAGCTGTCCAGGGTGTGCTATAGAGACCAGGTGTAAGATAGAAGCACTGATTAGGGAATAATTATCAAGCGATCACCAAAGTGCATGTACGCGAACGAGATGTGTACAGCCTTCGTAAAAAGTTTAAAGCCGAAAACGTTTCGTTTCAGCCGCTAAATGAAGCTGTCATAGCACCATTAAAGAATAAAGGATAGTAAAACGCTTCGAGATAGTTTCTTGCTGTAACAAGAAACGATTTCTCGGCATTTTGAAGGCATTTCAGCCTTTAATGATGCCGTGTTATGACTTCGTTTTGCGGCTCAGACAAATATTCTTTGGATTCAGGACTTTTCAACAAGATTGTGAACAAGGAGCAAGCGGGAGCTACTAACCTTGTCGCGTCATGCCTCTAAAGGCGCCTAAATATCTGCAAAAATTGTTCCCAGCAGCATTTTCTTTCAGCTTCCTGACTACCTATGTTCGTGTTACATAACAGAGCTGTCACGCCAAAATGCGTCTCTTTTGTCCCATTTGTGGCAAGTGAGTGGCTTGCGCCACCAGACCCTATTCGCACTTCACTCGATACCCTACAAGATCTTTGTCCTGTCTGCATCCTTCCTGGACGTGGAGATGGCTTGACAGACAACCTGAATACGTCCTTCTAAATTCTGTCACACTGTTCGTGTGTTACTAAGCATTTCGAGTGGGGTGCTTTGAATTTATGCCTCCTACAGCTGTCAAGCCAAAACGGCTATATATTTATCAATCGTGTGCGAAAACTTCAATAATTGAATGCAAAGTCTTTGTTCTTTTAAGTAGCTGCAGGGAAGAGCACTTAGACTGCTTCCGTCCTCTTCTTCCGACTTACTCAACTGCGATTAGCAACTCAAAGTTCTAGGATGTAACTGTGGCCAAAGTTTGTCCTCTCCTTATGCTTTTTCGCCTGAATATGTGCATGATAATATAATTTTTATGTATTGTTATCAACCTGCAGTGCCTATCATTAAATATCGCTTACTTTTTTTTCACTACCAGTGTTAATAAAGTGTATCTGGAGCGTGACTATTGTCTTTTGAGAAAAACAGGTATGTATGGGGAAGGAATATTTCCTATTTACGAATTCCACTCTTTACTTCAAGATCAACTCCCCATTCCAACCCATGCATGGAAGTATTTGCTATTGAAAAACTCCGAATAGGTTCTCGATTTCCCTATTTATCCCCACAACTTGATAATGGCAAATAAGCTCCGACCGAAAAAGTGCGACATTTTTCCTATTTCCTTCTTATTTTCTCGAACTTCTGAGTAAAGCCCCCCGCCATTTTGCACACGTCAACCGCAAGTGCCGCTGATCGACTTTCAACAGCGACGACAAGCACATCAAAGACTTCGCCAAGATCCATCCAGGCAATAATATCCAATATCAGATAAAAATTTAGAAATATGGCCCATTCTTGTTTTTTTTTTCCTTGATATGTCAACATCAGGATGTGTTTTCACTCCTTGCAGAGGTATGAATGATCTCAAAGCAGCTTACAGCCCTGTTCTTTCTACCATGAATATTGTCTGGATTATTCCATCGTATCGCGCGGAAACGTATAATTCTTGCAATGAAGAAACGGATGCTGATTACTCTGTTTAGGCTCAGCACAGCTGTCGCGAAAACAAATGCGCTGTGTTTACAAAAGACATTCTGATAAGCGCGTACTCTTTTCCTTACGAAGGAAGCCGATGTCGACAACAGCATAATGCTTTCTATCACATTTACTCCGGTGACGAAACATCTTGCACCGGTATGTTATCATATAAGGTCTAGCATCCTACCACTATACTCAATGAACAACAAGAGGTTGTTGTTCCTTAACACCTCTAAATTCGCACAGCACACTTGTGCTTTTGCATTTAATTGTGCTTCGAGTTTTGCACTCTGCACTTGCACTTTTGTTATAAATTTGTCCCCATAGGAGGGAACACCGGCCGTTGGCCGAGGCACGGTATGCTTCTACTCTTCGTATCTTCGAATCCCGCGTGAAAGCGCTGAAGTACGGCAGCCCAGGTGCCCAGTCACACTTCATTTTAAAGCTGAAGCTTTACTGTCACATTGACTAATAAAGCTAAAGTTCTAGTAGCCTCGTCGAGCCAGGGTCATTAGCACCAGATTTTTAACCTCAGGTGAGGCGTGAGGAGCCGGCGGCACTCACTTTTTCTGCTTCTGTTTCGCTTCTTCTTCTAGTTGGGACGCCTGCTGCTCCTTCTCCGCGCATCTGGCAAACTTTATCGTACCGGTAAATATCTGCACAAATGCACAACATTGCCTCACACAGTGCCACAGCTTTGCAGTCCCCTAGCTACCCTTTCCCTCTGCTGTCACCACTGCTAATCTGGCTCGCCTCCTGGGGCCTCCTCCTTTAAAATTTCTTCGACACCTTCGTGTCATCTAGACCCGGCTGTGCTGTCCTTGCTGTTTTCAAACACCCGCGAAGAAGGTAAAACCGCAGCAAAGAGTGTCTTACCACGCTTCATCCAGCTTCCACTCCTTAAACTAATTTGTTTATGTGGTCTTAATCTGGCTTTGCAACATAGTATAACCAAGCATGAAAAAACTGTCTTACATAATCGAGCTTAGTCGAGGTAAACCGCATTCATTTTTTCTATACTGCGGGATTTCTTTACAGTGTAAAGAAAGACCATGCATGATATATGCGCTGCTAGAAAAATCGAATCAACTTTTCTGAACCGCTCTATGACTTACCACTCCACACTTAGCCATGAAAATGAAGATTACAAATTATTCAAAAGTGATGCTGGGTAATTCGATACTTACCGCTATTAAAGAAAACACACAGAGATGCACCACGCGACAGAAGGTCATGCGTAGCTGTTTCATGCAATAGGTATCTGCTGCTCTTTCCTTTCCTTGATTGTCTAGTGTTACGTGAAACGTTGTGGCCCTGAACTAAACAATATTGTTGCTAGATCAGTTAGGTCAGTGGCAGAACTGTCAACAATTCCTGTCCGTGAAAACAGCTAGTGATCGGCTGCTTCCCCTCTTTTGGCTCATTACGACAAAAAATAGCAACAGCCAAATTTTCGAAAACTTGAGCACCCAGTAGGACGTTGTGAAAGTGACAATAACTTCAAGTCCTTGGCACCAGCGTTAGCTCACTTTTTAGTTCTGACGGATTATGAGCAACTTTGAGATTAGTTTCTAGTGCACTAGTTTAGCCAAAACCATTTTAGGTGGTCGTTTGGGATGTGTTACAGCATTTCAAATGGACAGTATCATACGGCAGCGAGCGAACACTCCCTACTGAAGGCTGTTTGAATTATTACCAGTGCTAAAGCCATCTTCTTCGTGAGGACAGCACGTAATTGTGACAGTTTTTCACGCAGGTGATGAGTATTTCTTGGTTGCCTCTTTCAAATTTGTTAGTTCAAATGCATAGGTACTGATTTAAACATAGATTGTGGTGGATGTTGGTGAGCTGAAGATGTAACAACATTAGAGCTAGTTACAAAACATGCCCGGTGTTAACGGGAAGCCACCAGTTATATATCAGTTGACTATTCGGGGTAAAACGATGGCGTTTTTGGGAAAGCAATGCCCGCGCTTGCTGATGTAGGAAGAATATAGATAAATCAGGTTAACTTAATCTTAAGAATATAGTTTACCTTTTACAGTTGGCCGCATATTTTAAATTAGACATTTGGCGGTGTTTTTAATGTTCATAGAATACTATTAAGCTCAACGCTGTTGCTCAGCAAATTTCGCCCTTTCTAGCGTAGTTCGAAAGCCGCGCTTTCCACATTTGTGAACGTCACTATAAGCGGAGCGTGATTACCATCTCGCCCAACAGCGACGAGCTGTGCAGCGAGGGTGGGACATCACGTGGCATGTACGAGACAACAGCGTGCTCTCGTGGACCTTGATGCACGTGAAACAGCCGATTTTGTTACAACTCAATGCTGAGAGAAATCGCGTTATCGAAATTTTGAAAGCAGGCACTTTTGTTAGCCAGAAACCCTGTTAAACATGCGAAGCTTGCGCTTGTAGTACGTGACGTCCCGCGGGAAAGTAACTGCCATTTATTGTAATGCGGATTATATGCATTGAACAAGCCGCTATCTGACATTGTACACAGCAGAAAAGAGAAGGGAGCGGGGGGGGGGGGGGGGGGTGGAACGCTTGTTTTGAAGAGCTGCCGACCCTGTTGGATGTGTGCTGTATTTGACTAACATAAGTAGAAGTCGTGTAAGTGGTACTTGTAATAAAAGCAATATCAGCAGTGGCAACCTCACGCACTATATAACGCAGCAGCCAGTGAGGGGACAATGCATTAAGCCCAATATGTCCCGCTCCTGTTGACCGTTGTCTACAATTGAAGCCAGTTCGCTAAAGTGAGGAATACGTTTCAGAAATGGCAGAACATCCTCTGCATTATAATGCAGCTAAAGTGCAGTAACACACACACACACACACACACACACACACACACACACACACACACACACGCATATTTATATATATATATATATATATATATATAGTTTTCTCGTTGTAGCGATTGCATTTGGAATCAAGTTAAGCTTAAAACAACACAAGCAAAAAACTATATATACTGATAACTGATGTCAGCTCGCCAGCCAGTTCGTATTATTGCACAAGCGCCACGCGAAAATATGCAACAGCTAGCGAAATTGTCCTTAGATGACGCGGCTTGCAGCAGACGCAGAAAAGTCAAGATCACGTAGTCCATCCAGGCGGCTAACACCGCTCCGGTTGAGGGAGGCTCTCCGTGTACTTGCGAGCCAAAGTAAAAACACGCATTAAGGAGAGAAGAAAAAGGGGGATCTACAAAGGAGGAGGCGAGCTCAGAATCAACAAGCGAAGGGAGGCCCAAAAAGGGAAGCGGAGAAGTGACGTCAAAACCGGAAGAACCTTGGGAGTATTGCGACTGCGTCTGAAGGCGAGAAAAGGAACAGAGGGGGTGAATAGATCTGCGGGGCGCACGGCGTCATGGTTTCGCAGTGTGCCATCGAAGAACGAGCAAGGCACGCCAGCGCCGAAGCCAACTCGTCCGGGAAAGAACCACCCCTCTTGCACCCCTATGTTCACAATTGCGGCTGGGTTGCACAGAGTCCCGTGAGGCCCCGCGAAGGGAGCGAGACACGCGCGTCGTCCGCCGCCCAAATGACCGTGTATCTGGTTCAGCATCTTACGGGAGGGGAGCTCCGTGGGAAGTTGCGTTTGTTCAAACGGGCTGTGTTGCCAAAACGTTTGAAATATGTCCGTAAGGTAAGTGAAGCAATAGGGTGTATATGAAAGAGACTGAGCAAAGGAAGCTAAAAGAGAAACTAAGAATTGATGAAGCGTAGTTAAAAAGGAACTACGCGGAGAGTCGGCAATGATGTCAATCCGCGTTTTCAAAAATGTTGTTCTGAAGAACAAAAATACAGCGAGATTTATTGCAGAATCAAGTGCCGCATGGTGCTCCTTGTTTCCAGTTTCAAGGAATTCACAAAAGGATCACGGAGCAGTTTGTATAGCTTTGTACAGTTGACGGTACAGCGCCGCTTCGAGGCACTTGAGTCTGCAAGTGTCAAGAGGAAGATCAATGAAACAAGACAGAGTAAGAAATAACTGACAGGGCTCGGAACCCTATAAAAGACAATTGATCGAAAATTGGCTGATGTGGCTCAGGTTCATCTTATGTAGTGATGAACTATATCGGGATATGAACCTAAAATCGGGGCTGACCATATTCCTAAACCTGGTGCATACGAAGAAAGCTAATGGCTAATGACAACAGGAAGGTATAGGAATTTTTTGGGGTGATAATCAATGCGAAAATATCACTTAATCGTGCTGACAAGCTATGAACCAACTATTTGGCGCCAGTGGGATTCGAGCCCTCCAACCTCCGAAGTTTGCATACGGTATCAGTCGGAACTAAGCCACGATGATATTCGTTCGGCCTTCTACCGTTTATGTATGACTGGGATAGCGTCAACGGTCCTGTTGCTAAAAAAAAAACCAAAGTTGTCATCACCATCAGCGTTGTGAGCGCAAAATTATGTGTATAGCGCTGAGAGGTGGTATATGTCAGATGGCAGAGCCAGCCACTGATTCTTCCATGGTTTGTGCGGCTTGATGAGTAGCATGGCAAAAGAAAGTTGGCTGGAGATGTCAAGTCGCGTTGCTCATTTGAAGTGAGTAATTGGAATAAAAATCAACCTTCCAATACTCTTGGATGTCGAGTAAGTGTTGACCATGCCCCCCCCCCCCCCCCCCCCCCCCATAGTGACGGACGTGAAGTGTCCGCTTCTAACGCAAAACATGGCATAACTGGCGAGGTAAACGCTTTGCGTTAACCCCTTTACACTGCCTATGAAATCACAGCTGCCACGTTCAAGGCACTCGTTTGACTGAACAGCAAACAGATTATTGGTGGAGTCGCACACTCGTTGATAAACATACAAGGGAAGTCAACTGTCAATGACGCAGAAAAAAGCATGAGGATCATTTTTAGTGTTGGTAAATTAATATGTTTACGCAATAATAGAGATAAATAACTTTAACGCAGAAGAAAAAAGCAACCACGTGTCGCTGGTTTTAGCCAGCTAACTTAATAATTGCATTTTATTGTACACTAACCAACACCGAAAGTAAAATCCTAATCCTTCCCTTCATGTCATTTGCTCCCTTTGTATTTGCCTCGACCAGCACTTCAGTTCAATTAATTTGTTTGTGGGAGTGCATGTATATTTTATCCTTCAAACCTAAGCCATTGTCAAGGACAGTGTCAACACAACAGTAGTACCATTTTGGACACATTTTTAAAATAAAACAGCAAGTATATACCATACCATATTCACGTTTCGAAATTACCCACGTAGCAGTGGTATAGTGGGAATTTGACCTCAAAGAAGTGAAGCTGCAGCTCATCCTCCTGTAAGCTTTGCCACTCTCTCTCTCTCTCCACCACTGCGTCATTATTGGAGATGTTCTCATCAGCAAGAAACATAATATTAAGAGGACACTATCTAGCTATTCCAGCTTCCCCTCAACCAAAGTTGCGAGGTTAAAAGTGGATGATGGACCCAAGCGCAACAAAAACAAAAATTCCATAACATAGACACTCACTTATCATGAAAATAAAAATTCACCCTTCGAGAACTTAGGAAGTGAAATACGCCAGAATCATGCTACATTGCTATATTGACTACTTTTCACATTTAGGACTGAAAATTGCTCAGTGATTATGCATAGGTTGCATGCATGATACGCTTACTATATTTGAAAAAGGGCAGATAATGAAACAGAAATGGTCTTCATTAATGTGTAACCGATGTGACGATCAGTCATGAACATACTGGTATAAGTGATATATCCTCCGTTTAGAGCAGTGTGTGACGTACGACGACGAAGCAGCCTATAGATGAGAATTGTTCTGGCTTGCAAGGACGCTTTTGAGCTGTCAGTATGATTCTTCAAAAAATTTCATAATGAACTGCATCTGAAACTCGCTGAGTTTATTTATATGAATCAGCAATTAGCTTCCTTTTGCATTTGCGGTTGTCAAGTATTTAATTACGGCGCCAACCCATCAATGTGCCCCTCTGAAATTTATTTGAATGTGAGACCATTCTTCTTGAACTTTGCAATGTAAGGGGGCATGCTGGAACGCACAGGGATAAACCTCGATATCACAAGCCGCCTTCGGCAGATGCCAGCCACACTAAACCCCAAACGAACTCACGACGTCAGAGTCAGATTATTTACCCAAAACGCACATCACTCCGTGAGGTTCTGGTCAACCCCGTTCGGTCGGCACCTCTTGATGTTCCCCATCTTTGCGAACTACAGTCTACCTTCTCTCACATGTACAACCAGCACTTCTCGGGTGCTTCTCGCCAACTCCACGAATGAAATTCATATAGCAGTGCATATGTTGTTGCAGAAATAACCATAACAAAATATATTTATGTAGAAAGAGAACCTCAGAGGCGCATTCGAGAATTAACCTTAGGAAAGAGGCAGAGCTCACCCTTCAGCAGGCTCCGGCGTACAATAAATAACCTGATTCGGTCGACCCAACTCACCATGCCCGGTCTTTTGTCTTCATCAGGAAATAGGCGGGTTCCTCTACCGAAGCGTCGGTGCATAGATGAAAAACGCATTGCCTGTCACGTCAAAGCTAAAGGCGGATGATGAGTAATTCGCAGACGTATTGAGTTGCTGATAAAGCAGTCATTCTGGCTGCTGCGCGTGTTGGCATAAGCTCCGTTCACTGTTTGCCAAGAAAGGAGAAGGTTTAGATAAAAGACCTAGAACTAATCAATGCGTAAAATATGCACTGATGTTACAGGAAATTGATTCATTCCTAGCAAAAGGAAGCTTTCCAAAAAGAGTTGAGCAGCGCACATAGCCTTTTAAGAAAGTGGCCTATGAATAATTACATCCCGATGCTCTTACACAAACAAACACAGAACAACACGTGAAAACGCACCGCGCAATTCGTGTTAAAAGCCTTTCTTACTTCATTCAAATTCTATTCTACCTGACCCGAGCAAACGTGCGAAAGCATATGTTTAGCTTTGCCTGCTTGCGATGGCTACCGGGCGTCTGCACTCGCTTTCCATCCCAACAATTTCTACGTTCGAGTCCGCTACGCTCCTATTTCATCAATTCTAATGTTCACCATGCCACTCGCATATATACAACAAACGTTGAACAATTTTCTAGGCTCTGAACCTCCGACTATTGTTTGGCAATAATAATAAGGGAAGCACTTTGCTACAAAGGGCATATATAATTTGATCCTACGCTTGCCGCACGGGTGCTATTAAACATTGTCACGTCACTTACATCCAGGAAAGTGTAAAATCGATACGCGGAGCTCTGCCGCGCATCATGGTTACGCTTTATTTAATAAAGCCTATACAAAAGGGTTAAAGCTACACAGTATGTCATAAACGTAAAATGTGGCTCCTTACCCACAGAAATTCGCACAACAATATTTTTCTCCACCGCTTCTTGACGACTACACTACAGAGGTTGGTACTAGACAGGCCCGGGATAAGCAAATTCCCCTAGCTTCACAGCAAATAAATTGACTAGAATAAATGTGAAGAGAAAGTGGAACAGATGGCTCATGCATAGCCTATTTCAAGCCTTATAATGCGAGCGGTAAACAACTAAATTTTGGAGTGATTTTTGCCCTGCCCACAAAGTTTAATGTTCAAAGGAAGGAAAAAAATTAGAGAGCCTCTTCGATATCTTTTAAGAGGAGACCGCCGAGAGCGGCGCCCTTCCTCTCATATCATTTGCCTCTTATCGTTTGCCATTAGAAGTCGTCGCTTGGCATATTGGTCTTTCCGTAGTCATGCTGATTCGTTCTAGTCATTGTAGTCATTCACACTAATAGCTGAGCATATTTACTCACTTCCAGTCAGTTGCGGCCATTACAAGTCGTCCTCTGGCATACTGGTAGTTCCGTTGTCATGCTGAGTCGTTGCTAGTCGTCGTCTCACATGCTGGTCGTTGTTTGACATACTGGTCGTTTCGTAGTCATGCCTAGTCATTGTACACATTACTATTCCTAGTTAACCAAGTTTACTCATTTCCAGTTGGTTGCGGTCATTACAAGTCATTTGACATATTGGTCGTTTCGTAGTCATTTAGTCACTATATGATAATTTTATTAGTCATTATCCTTATTCATTAACTAGCTCTATACATATCTATCGTGTAACTTGTTTTCATTACCAGTCACCATCAATCAATTTCATTTCTAATTTCCTTCCTCATATATTCTTTATTAGCAAGTGACACGTCAGCGCACAGAACCGATGCACACATTCCACGCACAGATCCGACGCGCACATCCGAATATCTCAGAATTTTGGCGTGTGTAGAATGACATCAGGATACCTAAATGGCTGCCTACCATAGTTTCAACGTCTCTCTTAATCAGAAAGCAATTATTTCTAAGTTCCTGCTGTTACTACAAGAGGGCTGTTTGCTTGGTTATCTGGTGCGTCAGTTTTTTTGTTTGTTAGTTTTTTTTTTTTTTTTCAAGTTACTCCACTTAAAATACACTCAATAAGGAGCAAGTACACACAGATACAAGACTAAGGCAAGCTAGCAACTGTTTGTTTTGGATAAACATACACGGCTAAGTAGAAAGACATGGTCCGTGATGATAAAATGATCCTAGATAAAAAAGGACTATGTAGCTTGTATATAAATGTTGTCAGGTAACGCGTTCACCGATGCTTCCATAAAGTACGGCAAACGACTCACACCCACTATTTATTGCAAACTACCTCCGCTGTGCATGTAGTAATCTGGAAATCACAACACGACAATTGAGCGATACGGTGGTCAACACTCTCATACATCTATCATTCTTATTTGCCTTCATCGATACCAAAACCAATCAACGCGATAACTGTTTAAGGTGCTTTTCTATGAATCGTCGTTTAGTTTGGGGAGAACTGATTTTCTACAAACCACATTCTCTGGGATAATAACGCTGCTCCAAGCAACGCCAGTCCCGTTCATGATGTGAGAAAAGGCAGCTTGTCATCAGAGGCGGGAGAAGCGAAAAGCAAGTGAGCCGACGGTCATTGCATCGGGTCGCGCAACGCTGCCCTGTTTTCTGTTGGCGCGCAACGGCTTCCCCCGTCCGTCGAGGGCGCCTTCGAAATCCGCCCATCGGTGGCTCCTTTCCCACTGCAGGGATGAGAAAAGCTGAGGCAACGCTCAGCACCTGGCAGCGCGTGCGGGATAAACACAGGCACGTGGTGTTGCAACACCAGACCCAATCACCCACACATGTGACGTTGCAACAGCCCAGCCAATCAGAAGAGGGCTTAGTCTCTCCACCGTTTGGCGGTCTTGCCCATTATACCTTGCAGGTATTAGGCGTGGAAAAGCAGTATATAAGAGGTGCAGTGGCTGAGTATGTCAGTACGCATCCAAGTTCTCTTGCTACAGCGGTAAAGCACTCCCTCAGCGCCTGCTCGATCACCATGAACGCTGTCTTCGCCTCCTGCCTCTTCGTGGCCGCCTTGGTAACTGCTTCTTCCGCCCACCACCTCGAGCTCTGCAGTAAGTTCTGCTGACAAGTTTCTCCTCTGGAAGCGTGACATGCGGCCTAAGGTGGCGTGTTGAGATCTGATCATTTCTGCTTTGCGGTCTTAATCAGTTTTCCTTTTAATACCATACAAAGAACTTTATTTCTTCTTTTATTGTCCACCAAGCTTACTGCTTTTATGGTTGCTCTTCTGGGGCAGATAAGGGTGTGATACTGCTGAAAAGGTCGCATCCGTGACTCTTTTCACACACAGCATCTCGGCATTCAGATATATAGCTTACAGCGAGGCCCTAGGCCTTTTCTGTCTGAAAAACTCGAAGTGGGGTGTTCACAGCGGGCTTCAAGCGACAGTATTCACAGTACCGTACAAAAAGTCACTTATAAAACATCCAAGGAACGACTAGGCTGCCAGATTAAATGACACCGTTCCGTAGTGCAGAGAAAGCATGGAGTGTTGAAATATATCGCTGGCCAAACGTTGTGCTCTTAACGCTTATCTTTTTTTTTTCTTTTCACAGAGAAGAACGACCAGGTTCTCGCTACGGAACTTGAATGCATTAGGCAAAAGATCCCCCCATCGGTGAGTGTCGAGTGCTTCCTTTCAGTAGAGGCGGAATCACCGCTTGCTCATCCGGATGCTTCCCTGAGGAACGCGTAGGCTATTCGGGAAACTTCGACACCACAAAAGTCTACTACCAGCGAGCGTATAAAATAATGACATTATTATCCCTTACGCTAAATATACAGCCAGCTAGCATAACGCTATAGTCAAAAATTGCACTAAGGCTCCCACGTTTATCAAACTCAGTAAAATTCAAAAAGCATGCACGAAATGCGATCCCAGTGTCAAAATATATTTTGCAATAGTGAAAGTTTAAATATCCATAAATGGCAAATTTTTCCTACGCCTACAAATCATGATTTCTTCCTGCTTTATATAACCCATGAACATTTCTCTTCTTCGCGACAAGTGAGGACACAGTTCAATGTGTACAAGGATGAAATTCGCAACATTATATGACATGTATCTCGCATGGGGTAGAGCTGGGCCAGTTTCAGGTCAGCGGGAGAGTCATTTCTCCTGCAGTGCAGTTCAGTCCTTTTGTGCGGAGACGAAGGGTAATCATACAAAAGCCTCACAACACCGTTGCCAAGCGTTGACAAGAGGCCATGAGGGTTTCACAGAGCGCGCTGCTTTACTTTATGGTCTGTACGCGATTCTTCTTGGCTCTCCTTGCTTGGTTCTGCACAAACAATTTTGTTTGCTCTTTTTCTAGACCAATTCTGCCTTTGACACTGCGGTCCTGGCTCTGGGCTGCAGCGACCGCTCATGTGCCATGCGCAAGATGTGCGAAGGAGGGGACCTGGTTAGTACCACAAGAAGTGTTTTCATTTCTTAATTTTCTTTAGGGGCAAGTTTTTCGCCGTATGCAATGGTGACTGGCAGCACTACCACTCTTTGAAATATTTCAGCGCGCGATGAAATGTAGATATAAAAAATTGTTTCGTAATATGGGAACAGAAAAATGTAAATGAAGCCGCTCCTTCATCGCTCTAATTATTCATTATGAAATTAAATTCTAGTCGAAGTACGAATTGGTGCATTTAAGTCATGAATCAAATGGTTACCATTATTTAACGAATTGCTAATAATAAGAAATATGTTAAGTAACCTGGAATCAGTATCGCTGTTTACAATGCATGACACAGCCTGTGCCTTTTTCAATTCATCGTGTAAATTCGCAAAGAATAATAGCACTACTTCCAACCCCTTCCTCCGGATTTTAAAATAGAGTGCATATAAATACTTTCTGTTAACCGTAGCCGCCGGTTATTAGAGACGCCCAACTTATCAGCTTCGTTCAGGGTCGTACACATGTATACTACAAAGATGAACAGGATACAAAAAATGGATTAGCAAGGACATAAGCGACTGCTGATGGTTTCCTTTTTGTTTTTTTTTTTTTTTTGTTTTTTCGTTCAATAGGAGGCAGCCATGTCCCAGTTCTTCACGGTAAGTAAACACCAACGCAATTTTTTTTTTGTTGTGACTGGCGAAATCGCAATTGTCTCTTTAACTGGAAACAGACATCCATGCCAATGATTACCGCAATTTTCGTATTTAGGTATTGATTGTGTTCACCCTAGTCACACCAGTACACCCACTTAGCAGCACATACAATTAGAGACCAAAAGTGTATGGAAGTCAGTCTACCTTAACTTCGGGTGATGCAGCGCAACAGCATAAGGCCTAGACGACATAAGGGGACAAACACAGCGCTGACAATGTCTGACCAACTAGACCCCCCCTGTTCAAGTTGTACTACCTTAACTGTACAAACCCAAGGCGGCATCGCGATTATGTGGCGCTTAAATTATGCAAGTGCATCCACTTCAGATAAGAAAAGGTGCAATCGTTTACTTTCTCACTTGTGGATTGATTTAGGAAATTAATATATGCCCATGGAAAGCACTAGAGAAACGTTTTAGGAAGAAATACTGAGCGCTCGATTTTTCCATTCGTTCATCTCCTTCCATACGCTCAGCTACTCAGGGAACGTACAACATGCATTTCTTGTGGGAACTTTCTTGAAAACGAACTTACGTGGTCAGAAAGGCATTTATCAACATTGGAAGTGTATAATATTGCCTGGGATTGGATATTTAAGTCCGGTAATACAGGGTTTGCGCAGAGCTGTTTGGCGGGCAAGGGCAAGAATTATTGCGGTCGACTAAATGTACTATGTTGGTGGAGTAATCATCTGTTCTCTTAGTGAAGAGTTTGATGGCGTTGCTTCTGTGCTTATGTCTGCAGCCTGGACAAATCCAGCACATCCACGATGCGGCCACTGCTTGCGACCCCGATGTTCAGCACGACCAACACTAGAAGATGCGACGCTCACCCAATAGAGAACAAAAACGCTTCTGTGATCTCGTTTCATCTTTCCTTCTACGTCGGTGCTTGAAAAAATACCAATCCTCAATCGTGTAACTCCTGGATGACAATAAACCTCTGGTATCTTGCAACAGTTTGTTTTCAGGCGGCCTCGGTTCAGGAGTCAGTAGTGGCTTCGTACAGCCGTTTCATTTGTGAGCTTCGTAATTGTCACGCATGCCCACGTCTCAGAAGTGAGCGCTAAGTGCGTTGAAAACGTGGGGCTTGGCCGATATTACAGGGCTTTTATGAAGTGATGCCTTCCAAAGCAGATACAGTCATGGGTAGCGATTGCCAGTGAGTGATAAGGGAACGCTGCCAAAGGCTTATATAAACAGCGTGTTTTGATGTCATACTGCTGAAATTGTTTGTTCATTACTGTCATACGGTTCAGCGTTTATACGCTTGAGCTCACTGTAGTATAAATTTATTTTATTGTTTAAGCAGTATGCCAATATAGGGGCCAATAACAGCGCAATTTCGTTCAGTTATCAATAGTAACACGCTGCCCACGTTTGTAGCCTATGTCATATCATAAAAACAGCCCCTACGCCCAATTTGCTCGCGCTAAAGAATTGTTTGGAGAGTATAGAGCGGAACAACTGACATCCCCTATTCCGCGTTTCCCTAAAATTTTCTCTCTGTAGTAAGCATAGCTTCATGGTTTTGTGGACGAAATTGCAATATGAAGTGCAAACTTATACGTATATTAGGGCTGGAGCCCGGGCAAAGATTTTCGTATTCTGTACTTACTATGGTAGGAGGTCGCAGCTGAGCATTCAAGGGTGAGGCTTAAATTCTCACTCATGGTTCTAGAACATTAGTGCGCTGAAGGATGCACCAAGATTTAAGTCCGCAGAGGACCTGTCTTCATATTCGACTGAAAGTGTGGTTTCTCCTATAATAACGCGATAACGTTAAAACTGCCGTTCCTCTTGGGGTCCTCTCAAGTCTGTGACAGCCAGGAATACCCATCATATGCCCTCGCTCTTTCACAATGGAGCCTTAGATACTGCGGGTTGAACTGTAGGGGGAGAAACATGACCGAAGGCGAGGAAGGCGGACGCATGAGCGTATTGTGCGGAAGCAATGCAGCAAATATGCAAACCACAGGCCGGCTGCATGCGCACCAGGAAATAATGCAGGTAGGGCCGCCAGGAAAGGCAGACTGCTGCTGACAGCCGGTAGTCATGTGGCAACATCCCCTACGCGATGCCATCCGTCAAGAGAAATACAATGCTGACCATTCTATTCTGCTCTTAGAACAAAACTATTAACTAAAAGTGCAACAGCCATGCCTAGTTCTCCTGCAGATTGTAGTGCAACTCTCTCGGCTAATGTGCGGTGTCAGCGTAACAATCGCAGGGTGGTTGAAAATGTCGGCTCTCCTCTGATGCGTACGTCACAGTCTGAGTAGACTTGGGATGCGAAAACCAATTTTATTTTTAATAAGTTTCCATGTCCCGCTAGGGAGATCCGGAAATACTGGAAAAAGTTTTGGTGTGACTGTAACATTCCACGTTCTAGGCGCA
Organism: Amblyomma maculatum; assembly: GCF_055883805.1. Lineage (NCBI taxonomy): Eukaryota > Metazoa > Arthropoda > Arachnida > Ixodida > Ixodidae > Amblyomma > Amblyomma maculatum. The sequence continues at coordinate 98,837,377 of NC_139347.1, read as the reverse complement.
CGTACAGGTTTTGTTAAAACTGTAGAGCCCAGGGGCCTGCTTCTGAACCATGTAGTGGCGCTGAGTTAGCACTAGTGGAGGTCCTTCCCATTGGAAATGGTAGGAAGAAAATATTCTAACCATAGTGAGGTTCGGAACACTGGAAATGTATTACAAGACGCACGAAATGGCTCAGAGGCAGACCCCCAGATCTCTACACTTTTGACAAAGACTGTACGTGAGGAGTTACGTTGCTTACAGGGCTCCACTAAGTGTATTAGCATAGCAAAAATCCACTCCTCTATAGCTTTTGAGGAACTGCAATATCGAAACGGTGGCATCGAAGCAACAGCATCGACTGCAGGAACCTCGTCCAGGAATATCCCGTTGTTCATATGTAACCTATGTGAGACATAGCGTTATACGTAACCGTCTGAGGTAAGGCCACTACGTCCATAGCTGACATCCACCCCGCGGGGTGCATCTTATCCTCGATGTTGACCGTTCTCATGGCGCCACCACCGCGATGCGCAGGGCACCATGCTGGTTTTGGGATTCACCAAGTGCGCAGGAAACGAGGACGCTATGAAATACGTTTCTCACGTGCCCGGCAGATGTCAGGATGATTGGCAGCTATAGTAGTGGGACAGGATGCTGGTGCGGCAGTATGAGTGAACAAAACACTTCGCCTTAAAAATTACTACTCTCATCGAACTGCCAACCCACACAAAGAGAATTTATTGTGCAACTGAAAAGAAGTTTATTGCAACTCCAAACAGCAGAGGATGCATGCTCATATACAGAGTTTAGGAAAACTTTTATTAGACTGAAGATAGGTTTATTGTAACAACAAAACTTGTGATACATAGTAAGAGTAGAGGGCATTTATTGTCTTCAACACACATAGGTACTTGTATATATACACACGCACTGTAGTACATACATGGGAGGACAACGAAAGGTGCGATACTAGCAGCAATCACATAATAATAGCTATTCCGTGTTCATCAATACTTACAGAACACAAGCTCAAAAGGAATTAAAATGAGAAACTTAATGACATATGATTAAATCTTATACAGCAATACACTTCCTCATGATTCCAGGTACGTAACAAAAAGGGTGGGGGGGGGGGGGGTAGTATGGTAAAGCTGGCATAACAAGCCTGCCGTCCCGAACGACGAAGAAACGGGTGTGCCAGCGCTGTAGAAACCGCGCCTCTCCATCTCTGTCCAAAGACATATGTCAAAATCCACTTGAGACTTGTGACCAACGCAGAGTAGCCAGTCGTCTCGCTTGCAGAAGCCTCTCGATTCCTTCTTAAGAAGCCCTGTTAGAGAGGCTGACCAGATCTGCAGTTTTTTACCTAGAATTTTATGCCGTATCGCCACCATCAGCGAAGAAATGCTCACAGCATTTCGCCTCTCTCTGAATATACGGCTGTTGACCTGCAATGTTCGTAGGCAATGTTTTCTCTCAGCAAGATTGTAAACATATATTTAAAAGGTGAGGATTTCGCTAACGGGATGTTAATGGAAACGCTGTGTAAAATGCATTATCTAGCCCTCCTATATGCGCCTCCTCTATAGAGAAGGTGTCGGTGTAGTATCAACAGCAATAGTGGACACACGGGTTGCCCCGCTACGGTGGCTCGGTGTTAAGACGCTCAACTACTGAACGAGAGTACCCGGGTTCGATCTAAATCTCTCTCCTTTCGTCTTGGCATTCGTTTCGGAATGCCTTATCAGCAGTGTCCATTGGTTTTCAGATGTAGAAACTCATAGCAGCGACTATGTTCGAACCTACCTGATCATTGCCGACCATGCCACATCCCCCTTAGCCAAACGTATGCAGCGCATTGATTGGACAGTTTTTAAGCATGAATGGAGGATGCCTGCACAGTAGAATTCTCCACGGATTTTGGAGAAAAACATAGGGAGGCAATGTGGAAAACGCCCTGTTGCAAACTGCACCGACTTCGACATCCAGTAATAGCGACTGTGAACACTTCGGTGGAGAGCAGAGCATAGATACAGACGCAAAAAGTCGCACCTAGAGCACAGAGAAGCAAGGCGCATGCAGAAGATTTAGCGTAGAATTCAAGCACTGGAGATACGACACTGGAGGTCTTTTTGATATCCCCGAAAGCCTTTGTCGTGCGTTTGGAGTGTCATTCGTGGCCTTCACATGTCCCCTCAACAGCGTCTCCAGTTCAAACATCCCGCTCTCCGCCAAAGACGCAGTGAGGTAGAAGTAGCCGAATATTTCTGCGCAAGAATAACAGTTGCACAGAACCCATCAACAATGCTGTGTTGATGCGGCGTTCCACCTTCACAGGATTCGCTGATGGATCTTCCCTTCTCTACGCCTTGGTAGCTGCTGAGATCGGAGGCTGCATGTTCAGGTGGATACGCAGCTACCTGGCATAGAGGTTCCTTTAGGTCAAGACTGAAGGCGTACCAACGTCTCTACATCGAAGTTCGCCCGGAGTTCCACAGGGTGGAGTGCTGAGTCCAATTCTCTTCAACCATACTCTCTTCTGCCTCCTAGACTTACTACCTCAATCTGCGCAAATCTCAATCTATGCAGATGATATATGTATTTGGGCACCCAGTGTGACTCGTCCCCAAGTTCTTTCGAGACTGCAAAAGGCTCCAAAGATATTGACGTCGTACCTTCGTCTGCCAGGCCTTTAGATCGAGAAGTGTTCCCTTGTAGCACTCACACGTAAAATAATTTCATCTTACCCCATATGCATCAATGGCAAATCCTTTCCCTACAAGAGATGCCACCGATTCCTTCGAGTAGTCATTGACAGAAATCTTTCGTGGAGTCCTCATCTCAGAGAAATGAGAAGCAAACTTGTGGCGATTGTCCAAGTTCTCTCCTTCCTCGGAGGAAAGTCCTGGGGCACAACAGTCAACTCGATGCTCTAATTGTACCGGAAACTGTTTCTGAGCTACATGCGATACAGCTAACCCTATATTTATTAACATTACAAAAAAGAACCTCACGACGATTCAAAGTCTGCAAGCTCCAGCTCTTCGTATATATCTTGGACGCCCTAAATGTGCCTCAACAGCAGCGACTGTTCTTGTCGCCCGGGATCATCCTGCTACCCCACATATTGATTTTGAAACATTAGTAGTTTTGGCTGTATAAAATAAATTACCATGCCCACACCGTCTTGCGACACAAGGGGCTTGCTGCTGACACAATAAGAACGCATATTCGGCACCCAACGAGGGTCCCTAGTCATCATCTAGTGGCCCTTCCAGTAATTAGGCCAAGCACAGCATTCGCCATAGCTATAGAAGCTAATCGCGCCTATATTCCTTCGCAGTTCAACCCTGCTGTAATACCATGCTTTCCTATATGGAGTCTACATGAACCAAGGATACAAATTTATATTCCTGGAATTGCGAAGAAAGCCGGAATGTTCTCACCTGCTCCTAAACAATAGACATTGGATTATCTGCACTTCAAACATCAAAATCGGGATCAGATATGGCAAGTGCGATGGCTAATTCTTCAGCCAATTCAGCGCGTCGGGACTTTATGCTGGCGGATTGGATAAGCGTTCCGGCAATGTCGACGACTGCGACAGAGTATCGTCGATCGTCTTGATACTCGGCAGCGTCTATGAAGCGCACATCCCTCGCTTTTCCGTAGTTCCGCAGCAGGGCCGCGGCTCTGGACTCCCGTCTGCCTTAATTATACGTCGGGTGTACATTTCTCGCACCTTGTGCGATTCAGATGCCGTCCCTAAAGTTTCCGCGGGATTACTTCCTTCTCGCCGTATTGACGGTGGTAGCCAATGCCAAGCCGCTCGAGTATGTGCCTTCCTGCCACGGTGGTCGTCAGTCGTTCTAGCTGCGATATGTGCTGCGCTACTGCGAGTTCGTTCAACGTGTTGTCGATTCCCAATTGTAACAGGAGCTCTGTGCTAGTCAAATCGGGCAGTCGAAGTACCGACTTGTATACCCTGAGTATAAATACGTCTATTTTGCTCTCCGCCTTGTACCAATTGTGAAAGGCAGCCACGTAGGTTATGTGGCATATTACTAAGGAGTTCACAAGTCGTATCAGGCTCTCCTCCCTCATGCCACTTCTCCTATTGGTGACTCTCTTTAGTAATCTCATTGCACTGGCAATCTTGTGTACAAGCTTACTGACAGTCTCGCCATTTACGCCATTGGATTCTATGATCATGCCTAGTACTTTGATTTTTTTCACGAAAAGGATAGTTCCGCCGTCATCGTGTTTAACCTGATTTCTTCATATTCTGTCTTCTTTGATGCGCTGAGTGGTCGTCCCTTCTACATTCTTTGTAATATGTAACCTAAAACAGCATTTTTGCATCGGTTTCTACGGAAAAATGGCTTTGAAGATGGTAATTAGTGTTAGAATTGGTCATAAGAAGTAAAGTGGGGGAAGGCCTACATCGGATACATAGCGCTACGCATGTATGCATGGGACGAGCACTTTCAATTTCTATTACTCTTAAACATATTTTCTTATGCCGGTAAATCATCGCTGGGCATCACTGTTGCTATGTATAGAGCAGAAAGAGGAATATTCATATTTTGCATTCGTACTACTACATAAAATACGGTCATACTTGTTTGAACCCAACAGATACCCCGTAAAAGAGCCATTTGTGAATCTTGACCCCAACAAAGAAATATTTCTCTATCATAGGCTGCATTTTCAGTGGTTTGAGTGGCTTTATGTTTGCTCATGGTTTTCTACTTGTGTCCAAGTATTTACGCCAAGCCTTATTACCCTTAAATGAATCGACTAAACTTTCATCGGCAAAGAAAATATATTTCTCAATAAAATTTCCAGTCTTGTTTACACTTTCACAGTCAAGAGATCATTATAGAGAGAATGTTGAGGTCGTCTTCACCATTTTCATTGTACGACCCCACATGGCACATGTTAAAATTACAGCCGCAAAGATATTTTTTCAATGTCTGGTGAATCTAGGTACGAACTGAATCAGATTAAAATGACGTCAACACACATTAATTTGCTCTAAAACGCCCTTACTATTTTCACTTCGAAGTAATAGCGCCAGCTTCTGATATTGTTATCATTCCTGAGGTGGACAACTTGACAAGAAACACTGTAAAATCCCCAAGATAAGAATTCCAAAACGCCCCTTAGCTTTCTCTCCCACGAGGAGCCCTCCATGAGCCCACAATTTAAGGAAGCATTGAAGGGAGCCATTTATCTACGAACCATCCTTAGCCGCACCTTGAGACGTACTGAGAGTAACAAGAAGCCGCATGTACGCGTCTGGTGCAGAAATATTTTCGCTGCATATTCGAGCGATATCGGCCTAAATTGGACAAAAAGAATTTAGCACGCATCCAATTGCATTTTTTTCTGGTACATTGAAACATGCTCTGGGTTTTCACTGTACACGTATTATTTCGATTCTCTGGGCAGCTTGGCAGAAAAATATTAATTATATGGCACCCTGCAATTGATTAAGTGCAGCTGCTCTGCAGAGACCGCAGCGAATGTTCGCTCCGGCTCTTTTGCCCCTTAGAGCTCGGTGTCACTCCAGTCGCTCCAGTCCTTCTGCGCAGGCGCAGAGCTTTCTCGTGCAATTATGCATGCTTTAAGGTCATAGAGCGAGGTAAGACACCAAGAAGAGACCGTTGCATCTTCCTCGGGTAAAGGATGCTCAAAGGAAAACCTCACTAGCAGTGCTTTGTAAAATGTATTTATAACGGACCGAAGAAAAGCGAGCCGCTCATTGAGTTGAGGAGTGTTTTAAATTTTGACCGCCAATGGCGTACTACGTACTATGAACAAGTGCAACAAGGTATTTACCATGGCTTCTAAATGTTTGCAAAGGATTATGCATTTCGCCTTTATGACTAAACGAGCTCTGATCTTAAAGATTTCCTTAAAGCTTTATGTACCTTCTTATTTGGATTAATATATTGTCATCTGTATTATATAATCTTGAAGAACACTAACATAGTAAATGAATGTTGTCTGCGTCTTCGAATGCTTTTAAATGAATGCCTTTTTAATTTCTTCAAGGACGGTTTTTAGTTTGTCCTCCTGTACACTTTGCTTTATGTAAGAGCGAATCAAGAATATTAAACAGGTAATAACCAGCCACGAATTATTCTCTGTGTTTTAAGTTGAATCATGCCAGTAATTAAAACGGTTACATTTTGTTTTTGCCGACTAGCGCACGGCCGAAGTTTCTTGTGGCACGCGGATATTTTTACTCCATAATTTTTTTAACATTTCCTTATTATCAAATTTACAACGTAGTGTTTTCAGGTGATCGGATTGCAGGAATAGATCAATATTTACTTGTGCCACAATATTCTCATATTTCACATCGGCCCTTGAAATTCGCGCCTCAGGTTTCGTTCTCTGCCGGCTTCTGCTTATATTCCCTGGCAGCTCACACTTCTTTTGAGTAGCACAGCAAAAACGTTGTTTTCTTTAGCGTCACGTTGATGTGAAAAGGTCGTCATCAAAAAGTTACGCTCGTCAGTTTTGTAATAGAAGCTTCGCGTTTCCTCTTTATTATTTCATTCTGTCTAATTTCGCTGCGCTAATGAAATTTGTCTAATGTTAACTCAAATACTTGACATTTTTCCAGAGGCGAAGCAACGCGGCAGAATTATAAACTGGAGCTGTCATTCTAAAACATAAATACAGCCGATAATGGTCCCATTAGTAATAGGCAGTTTTCATACAATCTGGGCGTTTGTTCTGATAAGTGTGAAGCACAAAGAAGAGCGTCTATTTGCGTCAAAATTCTATCTGTGCATTTTTCTGACGAAACCCAATCGTCCAGCGTAATATTTTTATTCCTACGCATCATACACTGCGCTTTCTTCTACCATTTGCTGTTCGGGCTACACGCTACAGTAGAGCAGAAATGCGGGACATGCAGAAGTGAAAAGCAGAATTTCCTTTGTTTCCTACCAGAATAAAGTACATTCCTAAACCTTCATGCCCGCGTGCTATACGCTTCTCGTTTTATCACGCAATCCGTTCAATGAATATACATCAACATCATCATCATCAGCCGCAGCAGCAGCAGCAGCAGCAGCCGGACTATACCCACTGCAGGGCGAAGGCCTCTCCCATATTCCTCCAATTAACTCGGTCCTGTGCTAGCTGCTTCCACTTGACCCCTGCGAACTTCTTAATCTCATCCGCCCACCTAACTTTCTGTCGCCCTCTGCGACGCTTTCCTTCCCTTGGAATCCAATTTGTTACCCTACGCAACCATCGGTTGTCCTCTATTCGCACTATACATGCCCTGCCCATGTCCATTCCTCCTTGATTTCCACTAGAATGTCATTAACTCGAGTTATATCTCTGATCCACTCTGCACGCAATCTCTAATGTTACACCTGCCATTTTGCGCTCCATATCACTCTGCGTTGGCCTCAACTTAAGTAGAACCCTTTTCATTAGCCTCCAGATTTCAGCCACATAGGTGACTACAGGTATGCTGCAACTGTTAAATACTTTTCTCTTAAGCGACACCGGTACGTTGCTAGTCACAATCTGCGAGTGCTTACAAAATGCACTCCATCCCAACCTTATTATCCTAGTTATTTCTCTTTAATAATCCGGATCTGCGGTTACTACCTGTCCTAAGTAGATGTATTCACCTACGACTTCCAGTGCTTCTCTATTGCAAACTGCTGTTCATTCCGTAGGCTGTTGAATATTATCTCAGTCTTCTGCATATTGATTTGTAGGCCTACCTTTCTGCTTCTCTCGTCTAGGTCATCAATTAATCTTCCCCATTCATCACCTGATTTACTTAGCAAAGCAATGCTATGCAAGATGCAAGATGCAAGACAAGCCGCTGTCCCAGCGATGCACCGGCATCGCCGCCGCCGCATACAACGGGAACATCCGACTTCTTCTGATCTAATAAGGCAAGTACTCTGAGCAAATTTGGTATTAAAAAATACTAACGAGAACATGCTATTTCTGTGCGAAATTTGAGTTACTAGGATACCGCGGTTTAATTGGAAAAAGCATTCTACATCGCGCCGGTAATTGTGCAACGCGCGGTATTCCAAGCATATTTCTATCACCTGGTTGGTAGTATGAATATGATCGATAGTTGAGTACCCTTTCCTACAATTTTCTAGAACCTGCTTGATCATTTGCTTAATTGAAGTCTAAGGTTGTCCTGATTTTGTTCGTTGCAAACGTCCCGTATATAAGGCAACTCGCTTATGAGGGCTCATGTAACCCATGCAGAGGCAGTGCTGCTTAATAAGATTTAGCGCAAGGGTGATTTCCGAACATTTGATGCTATTTGTGAAAGTAAACGCAATTACATATCTGTAGAATTGTAAATGAAGTGCATAATTACAAATTAATTACACCTGATAGAGAGCGATAGAGAAAAGTAACTGTTTTTCCTTCAAGTTGTAAAACGAACAATATTTAGGCGGCACTTTGTATAGGCCATATGTAGGGCGTAAACAATTAATACGTGGTTCCGGCCTAGGTCCAATGCATAAGGGAAGGCCAACATCAGAGAACAACTGTACACAACATCGCGCAGAGCGAGCACCACGCTTAAGCATTTCATACTCTTTGCTCCCTGCCTTCGTGACATGATCCCCCGGAACGAAAAATGCCGTTCCGATGTCGGTTAGCCACTTCCAGCGCAGGGCGAGGTTTCAGGCGCGAGACATCCATGATCACTGGCGGGATGGAACATGGTGGACAGACCAAGATACTTTGTTGGGCGAGTTGGTACTTATTCATTATTAATATAAACAGCGCGAACACGAAGACAAGGGACAAGAAACAAGAAAGCCACAGTACAAGCGCTGACTCACAACTAAGCCTAAGCCCTTTACTCCAAGGCCCAGAAAAACAAACAAGAAGAAAACGAAACAGTCACGTGAAACAACCCCTGGGTTCACCTGCTGCATAAAAAATTACTTTAAAAAATCACTTAAAAAAGACACCTTTTTGCTTGAAAGAGCAAGAGAAGTCTTGCTGACACACTTATTGTCCGTTGAAATAAAATACGATTCCACTATCTCTCTCGTTATCTTCTCTTTGTGGCGATATAAAATCTTAACACTGTCAAACTTAGGAGTGCACTTCTTCTTCTCCTTCTTCATTATTTCACATGACTGGCAATGTGATACCAGAAACGTTTTGTCCTTCCCACTTTCCAAGTTGTTCCAGTGTTCCTGTAGTCTCTTATTAATACACCGTCCTGTTTGTCCTATAAACCTATATATATGACCCTATATATGTCCTATATATATGACCCTGAGGTGTTATCGCCTGCCATCGCAGTTTGTGTCTGCCAAGCAAGAAAGGCCTCTTGGTACCTCAAGCTCGGCACAGTGCCTCCAGAATTCCTGAAGACCTTTGGGTTCCTGAGGCCGTCTACTGGTCATTGCAGGAGACTCTGCCGTATAATGATGTCTGAGATGTGGAGGCAAGCCCGCCATTTCAAGGATTGTCTACGACTCGTGTGTGAGTGCATGTATAGCAAGCAGCGTGCGTGTCGCAAGTACACAGAGTGGAGTGCCCTGAGGGAAAGATTGACGGAATTCCTTTGGAAGGTGGTTCTACCTCTGCTTCCACGGAAAAAGAAGATGAACAAAGATCAGCAAGGCAAGGTATTGAATTTCGCAGATGAAGAGATACCTCTAGATATTGATATGATGCTGAGGCTGAGTCATAAGCATGCTTTTGAGCCTAGAGTTGATGAGGCTGAACAGGTGACCATGTCACGCTGTATTGCAAATAGAGTTGAAGATTGTGATAGGTCGCGGTGCATCCATGAGTGCTTGGAAGTGCTAGAGCCCACAAAAGAAGGATTAAAGGGGAAACAGTGCCCTATTAACTATATTGCAAAATGGATGGCCTCAAGAGACCTCAGAGTTATACTATCAGACAAAGAAGGGTATTTTACTATTTTTTCTGAGAATCAGTTTCAAGAAAAAGCCGAGGCTGCTGTTGAGAAGAATTTTAAAAGGTTTCCTATGAAAGCGACCATGATAAAAGAGAGGGCTATGGCTCTACTAGATGATCTTGGGCTTGAACGGATACGTGAACAGGTGAAACAATGCAAGCAATTACATTTGGAAGTATTCTTTTCGGCGAAAACCCATAAACAAGATGTTCCGTTCAGAGCCATCGTATCTGAGAAGAGCACGTGGCAGCACCTGGTGTCCAAATATTTGCAGAAACACCTTTCCTCGTTGACTTTATCAGACCCTCTAAGGCTACCTAACTCTGAAGCCTTTGTTGTATTCCTCAAAGAACACAACCCAAGAAAATGTATCGGCTTCAGCATGGATGTCAAGGATTTGTATTATAGCCTCCCCCATGACTGCCTCCTTAAGCGTGTACAAATGTGCATTACAGAAGACAATAATGAATGTGACTTCATTGACGCCTCAGGTGTAAGGGTTGAAAGTTTCCTTGAACTTTTGAGGTTCTACCTGGAATCCACCTTCATAGGCTGGAAGAACAAGCTGTATACGCAGAAGGCTGGAGTATGCATTGGGTCGAGTGTTGCACCGGTCTTGAGTGACATCTTCTTAATGTACGTGGACAGACACCTGAAGTATAACTTGGAGGGCTTACATTATTCCACCTTCAGGTATGTGGACGACTTTTTAGTATTCACAGACCGCGAAGGATTCAATCAATGAATGAAGGACATTATGGATGTTTTTACTGAGTGTGGATCCGGGCTGGAATTTACTGTTGAAAAACCAGTGGACGATCGGTTACAGTATTTAGATATATTGATTCAATTCGGTGATGATCATGTTTGTTGGGAATACAACCCGAGATCGATGAAGCCGTTGCTAGGCTCTAATTCGGGACATTCCAAATTAGTGAAGAATGGGATGATAAACACATGCTTATTAAATGCGTTGAAGAAATCTTGTTACCACGGCATGGGCAAGAGTTTTAAAGAACCGTGACGAGAATTGCCAAGGCCGGTTATCGGGAGTCAGTTATTATTGAGGCCAGTTGCCAGGTACTGAAGAGCCTTAAAAGAACGCACAGACTGAAATCCCTGCCCAGCATGGGTGAGAGGAAGAGGAAGGTTGCAGTGGTACCGTATGTGCACAGATTTTCGCATGGCCTCAAAAATGTAGGCAAGAGGTATAACGTTGACGTCGCATTGACCGCCCCGCTCAAGATGAAGAGGATCTGCCCGGCTAGTCAAAGGGAAAGAGAAGCGAAGAAGCAAGAATGTGGGGTGAAACATAGAAACCCATATGTTGGATGCAAGACAGGTGTTGTGTATAGGCTTCCACTCTCTTGTGGAGCCAGTTATATAGGACAAACAGGACGGTGTATTAATAAGAGACTACAGGAACACTGGAACAACTTGGAAAGTGGAAAGGACAAAACGTTTCTGGTATCACATTGCCAGTCATGTGAAATAATGAAGAAGGAGAAGAAGTGCACTCCTAAGTTTGACAGTGTTAAGATTTTATATCGCCACAAAGAGAAGATAACGAGAGAGATAGTGGAATCGTATTTTATTTCAACGGACAATAAGTGTGTCAGCAAGACTTCTCTTGCTCTTTCAAGCAAAGAGGTGTCTTTTTTAAGTGCTTTTTTAAAGTAATTTTTTATGCAGCAGGTGAACCCAGAGGTTGTTTCACGTGACTGTTTCGTTTTCTTCTTGTTTGTTTTTCTGGGCCTTGGAGTAAAGGGCTTAGGCCTAGTTTTGAGTCAGCACTTGTACTGTGGCTTTCTTGTTTCTTGTCCCTTGTCTTCGTGTTCGCGCTGTTTATATTAATAATGGTTGGACAGAGGTCATGTGGCATCTGCAATACAGAGCAACGTATTTTGATGGAGGTCGCTGTCACTGCAAATGAACTGGAAATTTTCGTTAGACCGTAATGGCAAGAGCAATCACGTTTACGAAATTTTGAAAGCAGGTATGGCTCTTACTAATGATCACCTGCAAATCTCTAATTGCGCCAGGTATTTTTATCGCTTGTACTTAGAATTTAACCAATAAAATTTAGTTGATCTTCTCAATAGATACACGAATTAGATCCTCTAACATGTCCGCCAAGGCTGGTATCAATTTCGTGACAACACTGTCTTTCTAAGGCCTATAATTTGCGACATCCATGGCGAGTTTACCAGAAGCGCCTGGTAATTCACCCTGCTGTCTCGACTTGTTAATAATCTTCGCCAAATAGGCTTCCTTGAGGTACATGCATTCAACATGCAGCTATGTGACATACTGCATGAATGGGGGAGTTGCTCTGAAACTGTATTTAGCCTAGTTGTCGCATGAAGTGTTTGCATAACGTAAGAGGGAGTTTCTTAGTGTACGTAGTTAGTCGTAGTAGCATTATCGGTAGTAGCAAATTCAAGAGCTAAATAACGTGGTTACTAGTCAGGACGTAGTGCACTGAGCACAAGATTTTGCATTGCAGCTGTCAGTGACTCACAGCTGTAAAGAACCCTAAATGTGGCAAAATATGAAATAAAAATAGCAGAGTAACTTAAAACCCTCTGATCGGTTAAGCAGTTAACGGACTGTAAGATATAATGGGTAAGGTATAACGTAGATTAACGACACTATATACAACGCGAAAATATGCAGTCACAGCGAAATCGTCTTTAGCCTCCACTGTTCGCACCTGAAGCAAGGCAGCAAGGTCACGTAATCTGTCCAGGCGGCTACACCTGTTCCAAACTTCCAATTGAGAGAAGTCATTCGTGAGCTTTTGAGACAAAGTAAAGCGAAACAGTGAGGAGGAAAAGAGAAGAGGATCAACAAAAGAGCAGGTGACCTCAACATCGACGAGCGAAGGGAGGCCCGAACAGGGAAGCGGAAAGGTGACGTCAAAACCGGAAGAACCTTGGGAGCATTGCGACCGCGTCTGAAGGCGAGAGAGCCAGCAAAGAGGCGCACAGCGGCATGGTTTCCAGCCGGGCAGCAAGCCTATTGTGAAGCCAGTAAGTGTGTCATAGCGGCACGTGCAAGGCGCCACCAACTGGTCCGGGATGTGGCCACCCTTCTTGCACCCCTCGTTCCCATCGCGGCTGGATTGCGCAGAGCCACAGGAGGCCCCGTCAAAGGAGCGAGACAAGCGCGTCTCCCACAGCTCACGGGCACCGCGCACACGCACAAAAAGATGCGTATCTTTCGGGAGGGAAGCGCGGTGGGGAGTTACGGTTGATGGAACGGGCGAAGTTGCAACAATGTCCGAAATATGTACGAACGGTAACGAAAGCAAGAAGGCATGCTTGAGAGGCTGATGAAAAAATAATAATGATAAAGTAACTAAGAACGGAGGGAAGAGAGTAACAGAGGAACTATGCGAAGAGTGGTCAATGGTGGCAATGCGAGTTTTAAAACAGTTGCTCTGCAGGCGAGAACTGCACTTGAGCAAGGCCGAATCGAAAGCTACTGTCCCCTGTTTGCGATTATAATGGACTTAGAAAAGTACCAGGGAACATTGTGTATAGAGGTGCGCCGGCAAGGGTATATTGACACCTCGAGGCACCTGAAATTTCATGTGGCAAGAGGAAGACCACTGAAGTAAGACCGAGTAGGAAATAACTTGCAGAGCTCGGTAAACTCCAATAAGCAATTAACCGGGAATGGGCTGGTGCGTATCAGGGTGTATTGGCCTCATACAATAGAGAGGTTATATTTGGATATGAAATCGAAAATCATACGTAATGTATTCCAAACACCTGAGTGCTAAGGGAAGTAACAGCCAACGACCCTAAGAAAAGCATAGGGGATTTTTCGTTGCGATTATCAATGCTGAATAATAATAATAATAATAATAATAATAATAATAATAATAATAATAATAATAATAATAATAATAATAATAATAATAATAATAATAATAATAATAATAATAATAATAATAATAATAATAATAATAATAATAATAATAATAATAATGTAATCATCCTGACAATCGATTAGAAAATAAAAGAAACAATCACATGTCGCCGATGGTGTAGGAGCTTATGACATCTGAATTGCGCCTCCTGTGTTGTTTCCGGCTGAAGTACGGTGATTGTTGTTCGTGGTGGATTGGTGGACGCTGATTAACACAAAGAGAAGAAAACACGGGACTAGCAATTTCTGACGGGACTGACGGGACTGGTAATTTCGACCTTTATAATCCAGGGATCATATCTTCGTTGATAGCCATCTTTAAGAGGGAAATTGGCTATCTTCGAAAGTTTTGATCTCTGTTTCGCTTTTTGTTGGAAGTTTTCGTTCTTCAATAAGCTTCGTTATCTTTCCAATACATCAGTTGTGAAAAAGGCTCCAGTCCCGTGTTTTCTTTTCTTTGTCTTTGTGTTAATAAGCGCCCACCAATCCACCATGAACAACCTACAACTCGCCCAAGTTACCCTTCTGTTGATTGTTGTTCAACGTTATAGTTTTTAGGTATATATGTAGCTTGTAAGCTATCATTTAGAGCGTTCACCAACGCCACCCCCATCCATAGCGGCGAACGTGGACTGCCCTGGGTTACCACGAGTGTCGCGTGGAACGTGGTGTAACGGACAAGGTGTTGAGAGCTGTGCGATAACCCTCTTACTCTACCCATGAAATCAAGCTTGCCAGATTTAAGGCCCTCATTGGGCTAAAGACCGAACTGATTTAGTAAAATGAGAGCCTCTTTTATATACATATACAAAGAAAGCCAACAACCAATGACAGCAAGGAAAGCATAGGGTATATCGTTATGCTATAAATGTATATAATTATGCAATCATGGAGATAACTGGTAGTAAGAAAAAAATTTGCGTGTTGCTGGTTCTAACCCATTAATTTCACAATTTTACTATTATTCCACATTGATCAACACCGAAAAAAGTCCCCCCTATGTATTATGTCACTGTTTCTTCGTATGTGCTGTACAGCCTAGGTCAAAAGTCCTCAAGCCACAAAATGTTTGTCTCAGCCGCAAAACGGAGCCGTCAACGCCACCATTAAAGGCCAAATGGCGTTTAAAATGATTTCTTATCAAAGTAAAAAAAGATCTCATAGCATTTCACGGCCCTTTAGTCTTTAATGGCGCCATGACGGCTTCATGTTGCGCCTGGGACGAAAACCTTTTGGCTTCAAGACTTTAGAATGCATATATTTGTTTGTTTTTCAAACTTTAACAATGGCTAGGGACGGTACCTAAGGTGTCACCATTGTAACCGTGTGTTTAAACCAAAATGGCAAATATATATAGGGACATGTACTCGTTTAAGAAATTAAAACAAAGTGCAGTAGTAGGTAGGCATTCGGCCGCAAAGACCTGATGCTCAGCCCATCCTCACAGAAAGTTTGCTGCGGTCAAACAACGTCAGTGTCATTTAGCAGGAACCCAAAAAATTTTCAAACGACTCTAGCGAACTCGTTCAGCCTTATCTCAACATTATTTGTAATGTTGAGATTGACTCCTAGCCCTCAAGCGCAACAACAGCAACATCAAAAATCTCTACCAGGGTTATCTACTTAACAAAAAGAAATAAAAATGCATCCGTCGAGAAATACAGGGGTGCAAAAAGCGAAAATTCTCGCCGTACTGTTATAGTGACCAGTTATGATAATCAACGCCGAAAACCTATTCCGTAAGTCTGTATAAGATGCCATGCACAATGGGCTTATTCGATTTAAAAGAAGGCAGATAACTGATTTCTGCTTTATTTTAATTTTTTATACCCATAATCGCAGAATAAAACTTTCTAGAAGGGAACAGGAACATAATACAAACATTGGAAAATCATGAGCAATATTCTAAAACAAATGGTAGTCATTCATTTGCGATGTGGTGGCCACGCACATACGTATCAGTGAGGTATACTGACTTTAGAGCACTATGCGGACTACGCAGCTGAAGAAGAGAACTTTTCTTGCTTGCAAACACGCTTTTGAGCTGCTTCTATGATACTTATAAATTATCATAGTGTGCTGCGTCACAGACGTGTTGACTTTCTATCTATGAATCGTTAACTGGATTAGTTTTATATTTGAAGCTGTCATATCTTTAGTTATTGCCGCACTCTGCCAACGTGCGCCTTTCTGAAGAAAATATAAGTGCCCGACCATTGTTCTTGAAATTTTCAATCGTAATAGACGCGCGTTGAAGCGCACCACAACGACAACCCTGCGTCACGTGCAGGTTGACCTTGGCGAATTCCGGCCACACTGAACCCTTAACACTCGCACGACGTTCTGTCTGATTGGCTGGTTCCAACTGACTTAACTCCATGAGGTCTCAGCAAACATTGTTTGCTCAGCACCTCACGATGTTCAACATCTCTGCCAGCTATATTCTACCGCCCTACCATGCAAAGCGTTTTCTTTCTCGTGTATTTCTTGTCTACCTCATGAATGAAGGGGGCATCCCTTATGGATGTTCCGGTCTGCCCACACCGCGTGTTTGTCTTCAGCGAAAATACACAAATCCCCCCCCCCCCCTCTGCTGGTGCATGTGCATAGACGAATTCCCCATTGACTGTCCCAATCAAGCTGGGAAACAGCACCTAATCACCCAATTCCAGACCCTGGCTACTACAGTCTATGGTGGCAGCCATTCCCAGACTGCTTCGCTGTGAGGTAACGGGATGCCGAACCTGCTCACTTTGATGCCAAATAGTGCCCAATCGTGTACGGAATAATACAGCATATGCATCAGCGGTGAAACCCAGTAGTGGGTTACATGAAGAGTCTTACGCGATATTTTGTATACTTACTAAGTGAATGCCATTTTTTTATTTCTCCATACATCCAGCAAAGCCACCCAGATTTTTCTATTCTACTCTAGGGAAGAACCAAAATTTTGAATTGTCTTTCGTACTAGTCTAGCCACAAGTGCCCACGTTTGCAAACATATACGTCAGTATTTGATCGCTCTATTCATACGTCGCTTCGTCTACTTCTTCGGCAAGAGACTTCATGTTTTGCTCGGCTTTCTGATCTAGATTTTCAAGTTCTTTACTTCAACGTCTTTTAAATTCCTTTCTCTCTCTCTTCTTATTCATCTGTCTCCGCCAGTGATAGGCCGCCGTAGTTTTCTTCTGCGCTGTGTGAAATGTTTAGAGGTTACGCTTACATCTTTTCGGCTTGTCCCTGTCCCTTTAAGAACCTGAGGTCTTCCACCAGGCTAAACTTACGAATACCGCAATCAATGCGAGGCATGAATATTCCGGGCTTTTCTAGGACTGCCGTAAAAGTAGCAGGGTCCCCGGCAAGCTGCCAAAACACGTTTTGACCACTTCCAAAACTTGTCGTCGTGCTCAACAAAAACTTGAGTTCGTGTTATTTGTGCCCCCATGCTTCGACGTGAGTTAAAAGATAGCGTAACTTATCTCACACGCACTGTTTTCACAAAAATCACAGCGTTTGTTCCGCAAACCACAACCAACATTCTTTAAAGATCAAGCTTCGTGATTATGAGATTAGGCATCAACAACCTGCTGATCATGAAAATTATTCCATGATCAGATGGTATCTCCATCCATTCAGTTTGCGATACAATCACCCTGCAATTTTCCTTTCTTGTGGCATGATTCAAGAGTGACTGCAATGCACTTGTTATCCAAGCATTGCCAATTTAAAATGTCTCATTTTGTCTGAAATTCGTACATAAAATCCTCTTATGAAAGGAGCATACAAAACGTACAATTCACACAATGAAAGTAATAGAAAGTAACAATGTGGAATCTACAGCACAGATTCTTCCTAGATGGATGAAAGGTGGGACATTCCTTTTGTGCGTACAGGATGGTGACAAATTATGAAATCTGAAAACTTTTCCCTCTACCGCACGATAATTGCTGCCTGGAGGGAATAAGACTTGTA
This sequence comes from Amblyomma maculatum, assembly GCF_055883805.1. NCBI lineage: Eukaryota > Metazoa > Arthropoda > Arachnida > Ixodida > Ixodidae > Amblyomma > Amblyomma maculatum. Next base: position 98,819,535 of record NC_139347.1, on the reverse strand, counting down.
CTTGTACGTCATACTTCGGCATGCTACAGGAAAAAGTGGACAGATGTCTTTGTCATAGAATGCGAACGAAATCGCGTTCCGGCAGAGCGTGCTGTTTATCACGCTTTCGTATATATTCCTGTTAAATAGCATTATTTTTTGAGGAAAATGCAAAAGAAGTTGAGAAAATATAGGCATTCTTTCTTTCCGAACTGCATTCATGCATTTGCTTGGAACCAGTACTAAGTACCTAACTGCGGCTGTTGAGCAATTCGCAGACTCCCAACTGCGAAGAGAGCAGTCGTTCGGGCTGGTGTGTGTATTGACATACGCTCTGTTCACTGTTTTCAACTAAAGAAAAGGTTTGAATATGGGATCTGGAACTAATGAATACATAAAATATGTACTTATATAAGAAGAAGTAGATTGTTCCCAAGCAAAAGGAAGCTTTTGAACAAGTGGTTGATCACCAGATGGCGCCTCTAAGGAAAGCAAGATATGAATATAACCATGAACTGATGCTCTTACACAGACCGCCGCAGAACACTATGCAAAAACGTACAGTGTAATTCGTGTCAGAAGCCATTTTACTTAGCTGAAATTATTGAATCAAGGTTAAGTTTTTAAAAACAACGCGTCACTTAACGTCCTTAAACGGAGTAGACGGGAAACACTTGTACTTAGCTTTGTCGGCTTATGGTTTTAATTGGTGTTAGATGTTGCAAACGGCGCACAATACTTGATTCCCACGCGAAGCTCCTGTGTTCGGATCCGCTCCGCTCTTACCGTTTTTTTCTCCTTACTAATGTTCGGCTATGCATCTCACACATACAAGCGTTACAGGATTTTTCTAGGCTATGGAACTTCGATTAGTGTTTTCGTACTATTAATAAGCGAAGCACGTGACTATAAGTGGCAGACCAAATTTCAGCCGACGTTTGCCACACGGACACTTTTGAACACTGGCATGTCTGTTACATCATGAAAAGTGTGAAACCGATACACGGATCTCTACGGCCCGTCACAATTGGGCTTTATTTATTAGAACCTACTTAAAGGCGTTCCTTAACCTATCCAGTATGTCTTAAATGAGAAATCGGGCTCCTTAACCATAAGCCGCCACACAATGGTATTTTTTTATACCGCTTATTGATGACTGCAATGCAGAGGTTTGTACTTGTGACCTATACATTGCCGCCGACCGCAGTTCTAACCTCTCTCTTCATCAGACTGCACTTTTGCCTTGTTCCTGCTCCTACAATAAGCGGAAAATTTGCTGGGCTATTTCGTGTATCAGTGTTTTGAAAGTTACTCCTCTTAAAATAGACAGAATAAAGAACAAGTAAACAGAGACAGAAAATTGAGGAAAACTAATGACTGAGAATAGCCCGTGATGATAAAAAGATGATAGATAAAGAAGGATAACACAATTTATATACGTTAATATTGTCAAGTAACGCACTGGTTTATGCTTTCATAATATAAGACAAACTAGTCAAACCACGTATTTATTGTAAACTGCTACGCCTGTGCACGAAGTATTCTGGAATTCACAACACGACCTTTGAGCGATACGGAGAGCGAACACTCTGACTCCTATTTCTCACTGTTACTTGCTTTCAATTATGTAAAAATACTGCTGCTTCCCGCGACGTTCAAGCGCTCGTTCCCAGCCAACGCGTTAACTGCTTAAGCTACTTGTCTAACAATCGTTGCCTAGTCTGGGAGCATTGATTTCTCTCCAAATCACATCGTCTAGGCTAATAAAGCCCCTCCAAATCGTAGCTGTCCCATCCACGATGTGAGAAAACACAGATCGCCATCAGAGGCGATATAAGCAAAGAAAGGAAAGTAAGCGCGCAAGTACTGCGTGCCTATGGTTGTTGCAGGGCGTCGCGCAACGCGTCCGTGTTTTCGTCTTCAAAATCCGCCCACTGAGGACGTCTTTGCCTATGCAGGGACAAGAAAAGCTGAGTCATCGCAAGGCACCTGGCAGCGCGTGCAAGATAAACACAGACACATGGGGTTGCAACAACAGAGCCAACCTCTATCTCCCTCTCTCTCTCACACACACACGTGACGTTGCAACAACGCAGCCAATCAGAAGAGGGCTAAGGCTTGCTGGCCGTGTTTATATACGGTTTTTTTTTTTTTTTTACTCTGCCCGTAATTTTTTAGAGGTAACAGGTGTGGAAAGCCAGTATATAAGGTGTGCAGTGGACTGAATATGTCAGTATACATCCAAGAAGTCTTGCTACAGCGGTAAAGCATTATCTCACTGACCACTCACCATGAACGCTGTCTTCGCCTCCTGCCTGTTCGTGGCCGCCTTCGTGACTGCTGCTTCGGCCCACCATCTTGACCTCTGCAGTAAGTTCTGATTTATCACGAGCTTTGATGTTAGCTAGCATTTGTCCTAAGAAGCGTGACGTGCGGCATAAAATAACTTCTTGAGACATGATAAATTTTGTTTGACGTTCTAACCCTATTAACCTTTTATTGTCAAGCAAAGGCCTTTATTTTTATTGTTATAGTCTACCAAGCGTTCTGCGGTTATGGCTGCTTTTGTCGAGGAAATAAGGCAATAAAACCACGGAAATTTTCACATCCACAACACTTTTTTATAGCGCATAACGACATTCAGTTATATAGCTTACAGCGAGGTGTTCAATCGTTTCGATCTCGGCCGGAGGTGTGATGCTTTGTAGCCTCAATCAAGCACCAGTACGCCATCAGTACGGTACAAGAAGTCACATAACATTTCTAGGGCAGAATTAGGCCACAAGACCAAACGTGATATTTAGTTCCTTGTCATCAGCGCAAAGAAAGGTGTGGCGCATTAAAATAGATAGCGGGCCAACATTATGATCTTCTCGCTAACTTTCGCTTCTTTTTTGTTTTCTTTTTCACAGAGAAGAACGACCAGGTTCTCGCTACGGAACTTGAATGCATCAGGCAAGAAATCCCCCCACCGGTGAGTGCAGTTTTATCTGTCAGTAGGGCTGCCTGATCATCCGGATGTTTGCCATGAGTTGACGAATGCGTAACCTAATTGACAAGGGGAGGGGGACTCCGACACTACAATACGTGGGTGCATAAATTAAAGACTTTTCTTAAACCTTATGCTAAGACATGCTGCCAGCTAAAACTAAGTTCGATTGAAATTCGTACAGAGGCTTCCACATTTGGTGCGCCCAGTTTTAATAAAAAAAATACAAACGGAATGGGACACAAACGTCAAAATATTTATTGCTATAGTCAATGTTGTAGTTCGCAAATAATCATCATTTGTAATTTTTTCTACTCCCGTAACGATGCTTTTTTTCTTCCTTATGTATAACTCATAAATGTGTTCTTCGCGAAAACTGCGGAACAATACAAAAGGTGTAAGGATGAAATTCACAACATTATTAAATGGGATAGGTCCGCATGGTGTAAAGCTGGTCCAGCTTTAGATGAACGGTGAAAGCATTTGTCCTAATCAGGATGAAAACTAGTCATTAAAAAGTCTCACAGTACTGTTACCGAGCTTTGAGGACACACAGGTCATGACGACTTGGCGGTCTATCCTGCCTTACATTGTGGCCTTTTGTATATCAGCCTCCTGGTGAACCTGTGCCGCATAACAATGCTTACTTGTCTAAACACACATTTATGCTTGTTGTTTTTCTAGACCAACGCTGCCTTTGACGCCGCGGTCCAGGCACTGGGTTGCAACGACCGCTCTTGTGCCATGCGCAAAATGTGCGAAGGAGGTGACCTGGTGAGTGCCAGAGAAGTTTTTATTCGTGACCCTCGTTAGAGGGCAGGGTTTGTTGCCTTAGGTAGCGGCGTCTGTCGGCACGACCACTATACAATATAACTCGGAAGCCTATTAACTTGGGGTGCCAAATTGTTTACCCTTTCTTAGAGAATAGCAAAATGTAAACCAGGCCCCTCCTCCCCCCGTTTGCAGTAATCATTATCAATTTATCATTCTATGAAAGTGCGAATTGGTGCAATGCATACAAAAGTAAGATGCTTCCGGTTTCTTAAACAATCGAAAATAAGTGCAAGTCTGCTGAAGTAACCTGAAATCGCTTTGGTGGTTTACAATTCCATGCTTATCCTGTGACTTTTAGAATCGGTCATGTTAAGTACGCAACAGTTAAAGAACGCGGCATCTCTAGCTTCATGCTCCGTGTTCTGAACTAGAGTTCATTAGGCAATCAAGAATCGTTTATAATTTTGCCTTAGACAAGCATTCAGGCGTTAGAGATGTTCTACATGTCAGCTTTATTCAAGGAGGATACAAAAATAGAGAATTAGTCAGAACATAAGCGACTGCTGACAGTTTCCGTTCTCTTTTTTTTTTTCGTTCAATAGGAGGCAGCCATGTCCCAGTTCTTCAACGTGAGTACACATCTACGTAGTGTTTCTGTCATGGCTGCCCACGCTGCCATTGACTATTTCACTGAAAGCAGGCATCGATGCCAGTGATTACCAAAAGTTTGGGTCTTAAGATGTTGAACGATGTCACCCTCGGTACACCATTCAACCCACTTAGGCAGCATACATAATTAATCTCGGAAGTACATGCATGATGAATAAACAGCGCTAAAGACGAGGACGAAGAGCAAGAAGCCCGTCCTGTTTGCTTCTTACTCTTTGTCCTCGTCTTTAGCGCTGTTTATTCATCATGCCACCGTACCAACTAGCCCAGGTGGCTCTTCTATTAAAGTACATCCATACGAATCTATACTTCACAGTACGACCCCAAACGATATCGCGATGCTGTGACGCTCACACGTTGCAATTATATCAACCTCAGATATGAAAAGTGGTCATCTTCTGTTTTTCTCGTCTATGATTGGAATTTATGAAATTAGAGTTTCGTCATGCAAGGCACTTAGAGAAAAGGGCCAGGAAGTAATACTGGCCGCCTGCCTTTCCTCGTATTCATTTGCTGTCTTAAGTTCAGTTAATTAGGGAACGTGAAACGTTAATATTTCTTGTGCGATACTTGCTGACAAAAAGCCAATAATAATAATAATAATAATAATAATAATAATAATAATAATAATAATAATAATAATAATAATAATAATAATAATAATAATAATAATAATAATAATAATAATAATAATAATAATAATAATAATAATAATAATAATTGGTTCACAGGAAGGGAAAGGCGCAGTATCTGTCACACTTGTGTCTGTGAACACCTGAGCCGTACTGTAAGGGAAGGGAGGAAGGTGTGAGTTAAAGTGGAAAGAGCGAAAGAGGAGCCGTAGGCTGCGTTTCGGTGGAGGTGAAACGAAGAGTCGTCCGTGTGCTGTGCGATGTCAGCGCACGTTAAAGATCCCCAGGTGGTCGAAATTACTCCGTAGCCATCCACTACGGCTCCTCTTTCTCTCTTTCCACTTTAACTCCCACCTTCCTCCCTTTCCTTACGGCGCGGTCCAGGTGTCCATAGTCAGCAAAGCTGGCAGACAGCATTGGAAATATACATTAGGGTCCAGACGAGGAGAGCTAAGTTGGTAACGGGACTTTCGCAGAGCTCTTTGCTGGTTACGGGATAAGTTTTTTTTTTTTTTTTTTTGCAGCCCAACAAATTTACTACATTGATGGCATAATTATCTTGTCTCTTAATGAGGAATTTAATGACGTTGCTTCTGTGCTTGCATCTGCAGCCTGGACAGATCCAGCACGTCCACAAAGCGGCCACTGCTTGCGACCCCGATGTCCTGCCCGACCACCACTAGAGGATGCGACGCTCACCTAAGAACAACGATTGATTCTGTGCACTCTTTGAAAACATTCTGTTACGTCAGTGCTAGAAACGATGCTGTCCCAAAATCGTGTAACTCTCGGAAGGCAATAAACCTCTCGTACTTTGCAGCAATTTGTTATTGGTCGGCCTCTACTCAGGAGTGGCTTCGTACAGCGGTTTCACTTGCGAGCTTCGTATTGCTAGGCATTGCCAACCCTCGATTGCAAAGTGTAGCACGAACAGCCGTGGGTTTTGATTGCGAGTGAGTTAGATCTTCCGTCTAAGTTTCTGAGGGAGCGTTGCCAAAGGCTTATATGAATAATACGTCTTTTTTCTGACAGTTCTAAAATTATCTACGCCTTGCTGTCATAATACTAACATTTTATATGCATAAGATCAGCAAAGTATGAATTGAATTCCTTTTCATGCAGTATGTATGTAATAGTGGCAAATAACAGCCACGTTTCTTTCAGTTAGAAAGGAAATCAGGCCGACTACTTTTCTAGCCCTTCCTATATGATGGCAATAATTCATGCGTCCGACTTGCCAGCACCGAGAGATGCCTTGAAGCACGAGTAGAAAGAACTGTCATCCACATACCTAATTTACCTAAAAGCCTTTTCTGTGGTAGTCAGCATAATTACATTGCTTTATCAATGAAGTAGAAGCATGGTGCTTAACCTTATAAATATATTTAGTTCGAAGCCTGGGCAACCAAGATCTTCGGTTCTATTGCTTGCATTAATACTTCATGTGACAGGAGATTACAGCTGAGCGTTCAAATGTTAAATTTAAATTCTCACTCTCTTGGTTTCACAAACTTAGTGCACTGAATGATTCTCCAACGATGCAAGTCCGCCGAGGAATTGCTTTATCGGCGGCTAATAGTGTCATTTCTCCTATAATAACGCGGTAGCGTTAAAACATCCATTTTTCTCGTCTGCCTCTCCTGGCGAACACCAAAATGGACGGCTGCCATCAAAAGTTTATTGCAGTCATTCCGGTTGAAGGCTGTGAGGCATAATGGGTCCATGCTAGGAGTAGCCCACTGCCACGAATTCCACTGTCACGAACGCCTCCCGGAAAAGCGCCATCGGGGAACTATAGAACTATAGTGTATGCAGAACTAGGCGAGAACCCAAGTACAAGCCGTAGATCACATGAAGTCCACACAGCCCAGGAATACTATCAAAATCCTCCGCATGCTCTGAGTTGGGCCCTATAGCAACTGGGAGCTGCGCTTCAGGGCAAGCAACAAGGGTGCTTTTCGGCGAGAAAGGTGGACGCGTGAGTGCGCACTGGGCAGCCACCATGCAGCACAGAAGCAGAACACGAGCCGGATCCCTCCTCAGCGGGAACTAATGCAGGCATGAGCCTGCTCAGGATACGATGTGCGCGATAGTAGGCTTGAAGCCTGCACAAAACGCACTATCGGCAAAGCATGCACTCGGAAAGTACCAGAATAGTCAAACTGCCGCCGCCATGCGACGTACCTCAGGCGACGGCCCACGGGAGATACCTTGTGTCTAAAGAAATGCGGTGCCAACCATTCCTTTCGTCTGTTCGATAGAGTCTTTAGGGCAAATGCAAGGGCAAAGGCTTCATGCTTCGCGGATTGTGGGGCAACTGCATCGTGTTATGTGCGATATCAGCGCATACTGAAGATTCCCTGCTGGTAAAAATTCGAGGAGTTCACCCCGGCGTACATCATAGCCTGAGTTGCTTTGGAAAGTTAAACTATAGAAATACTCAACTTTAATGTAGGTAATTTTATTTTGATTATGTTTCTATGTCCCACCTCAATGATCTGGAAGTCTTCGAAAAACTGTTCAAAGTGACTGTGATACTCAATGATTTTTGGCCGCCGTGGAAAGTTACGCTGATTGATGGGCTCAAATAAGCAAATTTACATAGCACAGTCCTACTCCTCTGTCACTTTCCAGGAACTGCTATGTCGAAAAGGCGGCATCGAAGCGACAACACTGACTGAACTCACATCCTTAGAATAGCCCGTCCCTGCTATTAAAGCCATAGCCTCACTAGGCTCATGAGTGACAAGGACAGGAAATATCAGCGCGAGTGGCAAAATATTCCGTCGCACGTGCCTCGCACAGGTTGACTAGGAGTTTCTGAATTCGAATGCACAGCAGAAAGTGTCTTCTTTCATCCTCCGCGGGTGAAAGCGTATGAGTTCTCTTCCAACGTCCATCGAGCGTTACTCCACGTCCCTCGGCGGTGAACGGAACAATAACACCGTTTACAGACACTCTAGCCAGGAGTAACACATTGTTAGCGAGACAGGTTCAACGAATGATTGGCCACAGAAATAACAGGGGGCGCGAAGGTACTGTTTTAGTTAAGGCTTTAACAATGCCCTGTGTGATGGAGGGATATACCATCTCATGCATTTCCAAAAAGGCTAAGCACCTAAGAATATGTTTGAGTGCAGCGCGGCCTTACAGACAGGCTGAGCTGAACCTATTCCCCAGAGAGAAGAAGAAGCATGAAATGTCGTCTTTGAGAGGGGAAGAAAGGGGTGGAGGGGGCTCAAATAAAAGAACATTACAGGGGACATTCGCAGATGCCATTCATAGACGACGACGAAGAATTGAACAGGTGATTGGGAAAAGACGACGAAGTGAAACAGTGCCAGAGTGTCTTCTGTGTGACGTTACGTTACAAATCTAGTGGAGGTGCTGGGTGCTGATTCCAGTCCTGCATAACTAACCTGTCACTACGGAGCTTACCCCCGTACATCAGCGCCTCGGCCGCCGCCTACGCGGAGAGCACCCTCAATTCGGACCCCTTCCGGCCGCTACCAAGACGACGCAGCCTCGGACGCCCGTAGAATCTGCTACAATGACATCTGAGAGCAGGCTTCCCACTCACATCCTGTGTCATCAGCCGCGAACACCTCCGTCTTTTCATGGCGACGTGTTCGAGGACGCCGAGGACTGGCTTGAGACCTACGAGCGAATTGCGCGTTACAACGGGTGGACCGATGAGCGTAAGCTCCACAACGTATAATTCGCTTTTGAAGAGTCTGCACGGACATGGTTTGAAAACCATGAGGCTTCCTTTCAATCCTGGGCGGCCTTCGGTCGTGACTTGAAAGCAGCTTTTCCTAGTGCCGACCGCCGAGAGGGAGCAGAAGCTGCGCTACACTCGGCGCAGGGAAGTCCAATTCGAACTACGGCACCAAATGTGGGTGTGGACCCCCGTGCGCCACTAAGGCTTGAGCGAAAAACTGCTACGCCGGTATTTCGAACCGCGTAAAGTTTTGCGCTGCTTAAACACCGTTAACTACACTCTTAATCTAGTTCCACATAGGTTCCAGTTATAAGTGGAACTTTTAAAATTGTTCCGCTTGTAAGTGGAACATTTTTAAAAGTTCCACTTGGTATGTGGAACCAGATTAAGAGTGTACGAAGTTGTTCCAGATGGAAGTTTGGCCGTGCGTGTTCGGCGTCAGCGGCCTAAAATTGTGCACGTCGTGCGCTTAAAGCCGTACTTTTCCCGTGACTGAGCGCTGTGTCAACGTCGCGTTTCGTCACCTTGACGCTTCCTGCAAGTGAGACCTTGACTTATTGTACTACAGTTCACCTAACCCTTATTTTTTTTCTCCTCTCACCTTGACATCGGGACGATGTTTCCCTTTCGCGGAGGGGCATAATGCCACGTGCCTAGCGCCGCAGCGGCCGCCCTGCTTGGTGCCAACGACGACGAAGCGGTTGTTGGCTCGAGAGGCGCCCTGGTGCTGGACACTGTTATCGAAGCTAGACGCCGACCTTATTATCGGGTCCTCGTCTACGTGTACCTTCATGGCTCCCCGTGGCTTGAGTCATGACAATATTACTCGCCATCTCCGAAAACTTGCTGGAAAATCTAAATACTCGAAGCACCGGCGAAGTGCTTCGACCGACAACGTCCCAGAAATCTAAATAAAGTTACGATAGGAGTCCACCAGGTCCAAGCGCTTAAATCTAAAACTGACTTGACTTCTTCTAAAGTGGGAAATGCGGGAAGCATATGTAGTACCTCCGGGCTGATCACCGGCAACACAGCTACCATTAAATGCATCTCAACAATCGCTGCATCAATAGTGATATCTGAATACACCATGGATTTGAAGAACACCAAAACACGCCCACACATCAGCACCTCCGCATGGGCAGATTAACCACCCGTCTTATCTCCTTAACCACATAACTACAGAAAATCCCTCACCTCGGTCACACCGTACACGCCGATGACATCACACTCTGGACAACATACGGAGCAGATAATTAAATTTAATGCACGCTCCAAACGGCAGCAGATACGATAACTAAGCTCATCACAACAATCAGACTTGAAGAACAGGTAATTGACATTGTTCGCGAGCATAAAATATTAAGAGTATATTTTTCGTCTACCTTGACTTGTGATGAACATATTAATCCCTTTTTCAAAAACCTTTCCTCACTTTCAATGCGCTATCGAGATGCCGTGGTACTTTGCCTCTCAAATGCAAAATGCAAGTTTATTTTGCATTGTTTCAGTCGCATTTAAATTATTGCAGTTCAGTGTGGGCTACAACTTACATTAAGACTAACATTAATCAATTATATCTACTACAAAAAAGAATTGTTCGCTATATTGCAAATCTTTACAGATCAACTCCAATAGCAACTGTTTTCCAAGCACATTCTATTATCGGCGTACATAACCTATATGAATTTTGTCTCTTGCAACTCATGTATTTTTCAGCCACCCATGTTAATAATTATTTATCAACTTTGGCATCTTTAGAAATGCGCCATGCTTTTATGCACACACGAAATCAGGATGCATGGGTCGCACCATTTTTTTGTAGCAACTATAGATTACATTTTTTAGAACATAATATTCCCGGTACCATAAACACACTTCAAAATACTACTAACTATAACAGAAATGAACTACGGAGCTAATTTGTAAAATTGTAAATACTTATTTATTGTAATATTATTTTCACTACTCTTATTTGTTTATTACCTTGATGTCCATCTCGATTGTTGCTTTTTTCTGTTCCAGTACAGTTGCCTGTGTACTTTTATTTTGTATATTTAGGTATTTCTTCACATTTTGTACCTTATCATTGCCTCTCGTTTTGTGTTTTAATATGTTTTATAGTCACTATTGATTTATAAATAGATGTCGCACTGCTGTACGCTATGCCTTGTAGTTTGGTTTCCTGGACGACGATTTGTCAGGACAGCTGTCAGCCTGCTACGATTTCCACTTCCACGTGGGGGCGGTTCAGGCAATCCGGGTGGCTACATAAAGGACGGAACACCGGGCGGAACCTGCATTTCGGCAGCAGTGCAGCTTGAGAATAGTCATATCTTGTTTCCTTCGTGTTTTGCATTTGTGCACTACTGCCGAGCGAGGGTGCCACTTCTGTGCTTCCGTGCTTGATATTACCGTGTTTATTGCGCAGTTTGTATGAACAGTGCCTAAAAGGGCAATTGAAGAACTTCGTAGCGAGCTGCATGAAGAATTTGAGGAAATTAAGGAAGCTCTAGAAGAGCTCAAGTTGCTGAAAGAGGACATGGGTGAAATTAAGAAGCTAAAAGAGGAAATTCAGGAAGTACTTCGAGAGAACAGGGCTCTTAAATCACAAAACGCTAAACTGGCAGAAAAAATTGAGGAGCTTGAACGATACTAGCGCTCTAACAACACTGAAATTAAAGACATTCCTTTTGACGTTGAGCCAGTTTCTATAGTAAAGAAAATTGGCAACCTTGTAGAAGAAGACATTGATGAAGCAGCTCTTGACATATGTCACAAAGTTCCTACCTTAAACCACCATGAGACTAACTACGTTTGATAAAGGGGGTGGGGTTATGTTCATCAAGGACGCTCAGGGTCACGTTATGCTGTTCGGCTGTCTTTGGCGGGGCTAGGACTTCGTACGGAGAAAATGTGATGCACTTTGCTTTGACCAATGGTTGATTACCGCTTGGTGTTCGGTCAAAACGAGTGCGCCCAAGATGAATTCACGGGAACATAGCTGAAGGAATAGAAAGGCGGCGAGAAAGGTACGTCCATTGATTATTTTTTTGGGCTGTGCATCGTTCTGACGGCGTAATCCGGCGAACTCCTGCGGCACGAGTTTTCTAGTCATTCCAATATTTAATCTGTAGTAATCCCGATCGCCATCAGCTCGCGCGCCAACCCGAAGAGGTAGACGAAGTGGAGCCGGAGCCTTATTGGCACTGCACTGTTGGTTCGAACGCTACCCCCGTCACTTTGGTTTGCGGACGTTGCCTACGGTCTTGGTGCTCCAATAAACACCTTACAAATCACTTTCTTTAGTTTAGCGCTGAACGCTTCTCTGATCACGCAGTAGTCGGCGCCTGTATCTAGCAGCCTTGCAGTCGTCGATCGGGGTTGCACCAAGAGCGGCAAGTGTTTGCGACATTATATTTACTTAAAGTTCTTGCTTGTTTTTTAAGCTTTCGCGCATTGCTTTTGCAATATTAACTGCGACCCTGATCTTACCACACCGGGCATCCTGAGATAATCAGGTGAAAAGTGAAAAAGTTTACATATTCTAGTCTACGAAAAATGCATTGGTCTGTATGGAGTGTACGGATTGTTTGTTGAATATAAATTTCTATGAGACTCTTGTTCTGAAGTCTTACAAAGTTGCATTTGTTTTGGTTTGCTTCTTGCATAAAAAAAGGTCTTATTCACACCTTGGGGTCAATATTTTGTAAATGTGCAATCTTGTGCAACCTGTAACCTGTGCAATCTGTAAATGTTCAACCAAACTTTGCCTCCGTGCAAATACTACGCTAAATATGAGGTTTTCGCAATCGTGGGCATGCTGCTTTCGCAATTTCGTCCACGATGGTACATACCTGCAGCAGCTGCTTAGTGCGCCTAACACAGGATGGCGCCACCATCGCCACCATCATCAATATCAGCTTGTACACACATTGTTATCAGATATTTCCCCCAGCATCAGAAGCAAAATTTCGCTGCTGTCAAGAGCGGTAAAGGCAGCGTCGCAGCTGGCAAGTCGATGCCATACGCGCAGGCAAACGTTGTGCCGGTGGGGTTATCACACAGTATCCCACCGTCAACAGGGTTGTGCCAAGGAGTTGGTTGCATAGCGGTCGTCACCCGTTTCGTGAACGAGGGCTGTCAGCTCGCTGGGCGGTAGCGATGAATCCGAGTCGGCGCTGGCGAGATGAAGGAAAAGCTTTATACACTATTTGCAGGCATTTACACAACGAGATCGACTGGGGGGCCGAAAGCTAACATAGTCATACGCGACTGTCCTCGTACAGCGACAGCCGGGGAGATTACGCCGCGTCCGCTCTCTCAGGGGGGAAGTGCTCCCGATGGACGCTAGTGACGAACTCACACTCAGAGTCTCGAACGAAAGCACTTGAGTCTCCGTAAAGTGAGAAACCGTTGACGCTCAAATGGTCCAATCCCACGACAGCACTTTCGCAGGGCCAATGGGAGAGCTTGCTGCGCTCTCGCCTCTAATATGCCGCGGAGCGAGAAGGGTTCCACCGCCTGGGCCCCGGCGCCGAGCTGTCTGGATACTCAGCTCATGTTGAAACACGTCGTTTCTCGCCCCTTGACACGGCTCGCTTCTAGTACACCTGTGTCTTGCAAAGCAGTATCCAAATTTTGTGAAGGAGGCGTTCGCCGGAGAAGTTTGGCATCCGGCTGAATTTCTGGGCGGCATTGGCCGGGCACAACAACGTGCAACAGCTTCTCGCTGAGGTTACCACAAGCATCGCCGTCAGATAAAAGCCGGTCATGGCGACAGCCGGATGCTCTGCCTGTGCCTGATCCATTGAGATACATGATACAGAATAATATAGCGTCGCAGTTCGAGGCTTCTTCCACTAAGACCAAGCGAAGAGATACGCGCCTAGTAAAAACGCCAATACACACTTTAATATCCCATTTTATGTTACTGGCGTAGTCGCGTAGTCGCTTGTCGTTTGTATTCGGTATATATTTATGCTTCCTTAAAATCAGGCGAAATATACGTTATTTCAAACATTGAAGATGGATTACATCACAAAGTGGCATTGCATTCCTGATACAACACAATTAATACAAAGTTTATCAGAGAATTATCTTAGTTCTCGGTTTAAGGGCTCATATTATGGAGGTAAACTTGAATTCATCAACGCTGCAAGCGAGCAAAGCTTACATATTTGTGCGTTAACATCGTGGTGCTGGGCATCAAATACAAAAAAAAAAGAAGTTGTTTTGAAGAAAACTATCTGGGTTTCCCAAGTTTCACATAAGTTAAACACCCAGTTACTCAAGCTAAGTACATAAAGCAAGATCTATAGGTCCAGATAATCTTTTTGTTTAGAATCGAGTCCAATTTTTTCTTTTTTTTTTTACTGCGATTTCTCGTTCGCACAAGCGACTTCTCCCCGTCTGTCGGCATCCATCGTATAGTTTTCTTCTCTTGCAGATTTTTGTGTGTGTGCAGAGGAATACAAGGAAACTGCGCTTACACATCCGGCTCTCCCTTCTTATAAAGCAAGCGTGGCAATAACAGCGGGGCAACGCCATCGTCATTCACATTGTATGGTTTTCGAGACCTTCAAAATGACTGACTGTTTTCACCTCATTATGAGTGCATGCGTGGTGCAGCACCCTTTACAGGAAGACCTAAGTTTTCGCTGTTCGTTTGGCATTTGTGAGAATGAGTTTAATCATAGCCTCCTTTATACCCTCTGAGCCTGTCAACGCGCCGCGCGAACAATAGAGCGGCGCCGTCGGGTAAAGTTGCGCGGCGCTGCAGCTCCCCTCGCTGAGGGCGCCACTGACGTAGGGGTCGAGGCGCACGGGTCGCACGGGTACGAACGTTGGCACGGGGCGGGAGCGCTGTTATTCGCTAGCGGGATAACTGTTCGTAAGCGTGAATCGAGCATATTCAGCATATTTACTTGTACGGCGACATCCACTAAGCATAACAAGTGATCATGATACTTGTTAGGTAATAACACCAATGCTATATGACATTTTATGTCAGGCAGTTTCAAGAAATTGCGCATGGCTCGAAAACCTGCATGACTGCTCCGCTAGCGCCAATGGTAATAGGAAAATTGCAATGCTAGTCTACGCTGCAATAAAACAAAATTTAAGAAGAAAGGCATCAGCATTTACACATTTCACAACAGCAATTGTGCTACAAGAGTACCATATAGAAGTGGTGTGATGAATAGTTGCCACAAGTAGGGAAAAATGTTCACGGTGACTGCTGTCACTGATAGCACTTCAGAAGCCAGCTTGATTTACAGATGATTGGAACAACTGCATCGCAGTATGCCATTGTGATCTGTAAGAAGAACAATTTTGGTATCAGCTGTTTCTTTCAATGATTCAGCGCGTCGTACAAACGTTTTTTTTTTTTTTTTTAACTTGAAAAACAAGGAAAGACAAATATACGCGTTGCATCTTTCTGTTTCGATCACTCCAAAATAATCGTCACAATAGGCAAAGCTTGTGTTTTTATTTTTTCACAGAATTGCGCAGTTAGCGAAACAAAAAATACAGCGCTGGAGCACATGTAACATACCACACAGACGAGCGAACCAGGGAGAAAGTTAGCATCGCAGTCCAGAAAATACACGTGCACATTTAATATTATTATTACCTTACTGACGCGTAATAAACACACTTCTGGTACTGTCATTATTTTTCATGCAGTTGAGTACGAGTTTTGCGGTTTCCGATGCTAGAGAGGGACAGTGATTTAGTTGACAAGGAAAACTAATATAAGCTTTTCACGATTTGGTTTCAATCACTTTAAAGTAGTCATCTTCACAATAGGTAAATCATATGTTTCTATTTTATCACAAAATTTCGTAATTAGCGTATACTGTAAAAAGAAAACTTCGCAGGAGCACATCTAACACAATACGCAGACGAGCTAGGCAGGGAAGCAATTAGCATTGCAGTCCAGAAAGCACAGGTGCACATCTAACATTACTACTAAAGTATTGACACTTAATAAGCACAGTGTTTGCTGCTGGCCCTATTTTTTACAAGCCTCAAAGCAGCTGAACACTACGCAGCGATCGCCGGAAGGACAAAGCAAAGCTGGCACTTACCAGTTGATGCAATGTTGTATTCCTGAGGCACCCGAAGGCAGAGAAAAGTAGAAGCATGACCTCGCACACTGCAAAACAGTCCACGAAACAGCGAGAAAGCGGCAGCGCGTGACTATCCGGATCGCTTTGCAACACAGCGCACCCGGCACTCGCCTGGCGAGGGTGACCCTACGTCGCTGTCGCCATCTCTCGGCAGCCAGCGGCGTAACTTCTCAATGGAGGAGGAGTGGCGGCGACGGCCACGGAGCACGGAGTTGCCAGGCACAGAGTGTATAAAGGAGGCTATGGTTTAATCTTGCAGGCGTAAACCAGCACTGCCTTATTGTGCGGCATCGTCACGCTGCTAAAAAGCCTTAGTTGGCACATAGTTTCAAACAATTTAGCTAGTACCTAGGCACTCCAGCTATCCCTAACAGGGTGAAATACCCACCTAGCGTCATCGACAGATAGAAAACACTAGTCAGCCTGGTCGACAAATCTTGCCGAGGCTTTCCGTGTGCTGTGCGATGTCAGCGCACGTTAAAGATCCCCAGGGGGTCGAAATTACTCCACAGCCCTCCATTACGGCTCCCCTCTATCTCTCTTTCAACTTTCACTCCCATCTTTGCCTCTGAACATATATTCACTGAACAAGTTTGTTTGACATTTCCAAACCTTGTCAGGAACTTTTTAAGGCCGCTGAGCACAACCCTACCTTATTACTGACGTCAGTAAAAATTGTTTCTTTGGCTCTTTCTATGCTAGGGACAACTTTCTGTGGCTATGCATAGAAGGTTACAGAGGTGAAACGCACTTGTTCACTGTGCAGAAGAAGATGGTGGTGGGGGTGGTGGTGGTGGTGGTGGTGGTGGTGGTGGTGGTGGTGGTGGTGGTGGTGGTGGTGGTGGTGGTGGTGGTGGTGGTGGTGGTGGTGGTGGTGGTGGTGGTGGTGGTGGTGGTGGTAGAAACATTTACTGCCAATATTACAGAGGGTGGGGGCGTTGCCCCCTACATGGCATTTGAGAGCCCCCTCCATGTACGCAGGGCCCTCTTACAAAGCAAAGTAAAGCCTTTGGAGGGCTATCCGAGCGAAAGCGCATGTAATGATCCTGCGCTGGTCCTTATAGAAGGTACTGGTGAGCAGTTTCTTCCAGTAATCTAGGGCCACATCTGGTGAAGGAGGATGAGGGAATGAGGGATAGGTGAGTAGTGTGTGTAGAAAGTCGCCAGGTTTGCCACAGAGCTTGCAGGAAGACGAAAATTGGTCAGGAAAGCGGGCGTTGAGAAGGATTGGGTATGGGGCTCTGCGCGTTTGTAGAAGATAGTCCCTCCAGAAATTTCATAAATCTTGCTCCTGGTTTAACACTTAGCTTTCTTCGGACCGCCGGGCATTATTCAAGCACTCTAGATCAGAGGTGGGCAACCTCATGAGGTCGACCTCAACCTCAAAATGACCTCAACCTCACAGAGTGAGGTGAGGTTGAGGTGAGGTCGGCGACAGCTCAAAATTTTTTGAGTGAGGTCCCGAAATGAAACCTCAACCTCACGCGTGAGTTTGAGGTTGAGTGAGGTCATCATTGTGTGAGGTCGAAATTGTGAGGTCCAGGCTTTTTGCTGTTGCCGCGGCTTACTTCGAAGAGCGCCCCTTCTGACGCAGAGTTCGAGCGTACTGCCATGGTGTGCCCGCGGAGACTCTTGGTGTTCGGTTACCCCCGTTCGGACGACCGGATGCCGCAGCCCCCTCCCAACTTTCGGTATACCCCCGTAATGTCTGCTACCCGAGGACGCTTCCCTCTGGTTTTCTTAGATGGAGTGTTTTTTTTTTCTTTTCTTTATACGGCACGAACTCCTCGTGCCCCCACCCCCGCTCCCTCTGACTTACTTGTGCTGATGCTTGCCGCCGGCTCAAACACCCAGGAGCGCGCAAAGCACATAACTCACAGTGACCCGCGATGCTTTTGTCGGATGCCGCAAACAAACAAGCAAACTAAAAAGCGAAGAAAATTGTCCTTGCGCAGTCGGCGCGGAGCAGTACTGTTTGTCGTGTGTATGCCCGTTTCCAGGCGCTGACGTCACGGCTGCTGCCTTACATTCTATGAAGGACCCGCTGTACATTACACGGAAACTTAACAGAAACTGGTGCAGCGAAATTGTTAGAGAACGTGATACTGACAGATAAAAAAAAAGGAAACACGAACAAACAGGAAAGCCGGCACAAGACCATCTGAGCATTTTATCGACGTCCTCACTTTCGAATCGTAAGCTATCTCTCTACATTCCAATCCTGCAATTTATATTCTTATATTCTCCAGAATAACCTCTCTTTGGTCTTGTGCTCCTTGCTCCTCATAGATTCACAGGTGGCCCCGAACAACTGCAACGCAGAATCATTGCAGCATGGGATGAAGGTGCTAGCGTTCCTTACATAGCCAATATAGCGGTAAAACATGCAAGATGGAAGAGACAGAAAAATTATTTTGGGCTTGTATACAGTAAAGCCCATTGAAAAAAGAAAAATGTTTTGCTTCGCTAAGGCCATTTGTTCATCTCCTGAATTCGAGTGAACCCAAGCAATGCAGGAGGACGGAGGAGGGCAAGATATTCTTAACTTCATAATATCAGGTCTCTCTTGAAATCTCTTATTTAGGCGCAGGAAAAAAAAAAGAGAAAACCGTTCTCGTACATGTTTTATGAGCTAAAAAGTATTGAGATGGTTTCTGGCTCGACATTTTGGTGTCCAGAATTGGTATGGCAAACTGATCGTGTCTCTTTTGTGCTGCCGTCTGCTCGAGATGGACAAATCAATCGGATGAAAATTTTTGTGGTCAGATGTCGGAGTAATATATTCAGACATTCGTTCTTTTTTTTTTAATTAATTGAGATATACATGAATGAAACCGATTACATGCTAGCACTGAGGAATGCAGTACTAAGCCGATGTCTCAAGCCTTCTATACGCTCTTGGAAGCGAAGTTCTCTTGTTTTTAGTGTGCGACATTTGTTGATACTTTCGTCAACATGATATTTCTTTTTATATATTGCTGCTCTAACTACGCCACCAGTCTTGGCCCACTTCAACCCTTCCGCCAATACAGAACTCCGTACCGACGCAAGTGGCCATGGAATAGGAGCTATTCTCGCCCAGCAACAACACGGCCTTACAAGGGTGATTGCGTATGCCAGCCGCCTCCTCTCAACACCCGAACAAAATTATTCTATTACAGAGCGAGAGTGCCTGGCGCTTGTCTGGGCTATTACGAAATTCCGCCCTTATTTGTTTGGCCGCCATATTTACTGTGATAACAGACCATCATGCCTTGTGCTGGCTTTCCTCTCTCAAAGATTCTACTGGCCGTTTGGGGCGCTGGGCGCTACGATTACAAGAATACACCTTTTCCGTCGTCTACAGGTCCGGCCGGCTTCACCAAGATGCAGACTGTTTGTCACGTCATCCTGTCGACTCCCATAGTCCTACAGACTCTGACAATGATGCATATGTCTTATCTGTCTCCGCCTTTGCCAACATTGCCAAGGAACAGCACCTAGATCCTTCTCTGCATTCCATTATCCTCCGTCTTACCTCCGACCGCCCTGACCCATCTCTCGCCTTATTTGTGCTCCACGAGAACACCCTATACCGACGTAATATGCGACCAGATGGCACAGACCTTTTGCTCGTCATTCCACAACACCTGCGTTCCACCATCCTTGAACAGTTCCATGATGCTCCCACGGCTGGCCACTTGGGTGTCTCTCGCACATACGACAGCCTGCGCCGACATTTCTACTGGCCGGGGCTCTATCGCTCTGTCCAGTAGTACATTGCCGCGTGTGAACTGTGTCAGTGTCGGAAGAAGCCCACAATTTTGCCTTCAGGTCATATGCAGCCGATACCCATACCAACTGACCCATTTTCCCGTATAGGCGTTGACCTCCTTAGCCCCTTTCCAGTTTCCACCTCGGGGAACAAATGGATCGCCGTCGCCACCGATTACGCTACTCGGTGCGCTATTACCCGAGCCATCCGACCAGCTGCGCCACAGACGTCGCTGACTTCCTTCTAGAAAACGTAATTCTTCATCATGGTGCTCCTCGCGAACTACTAACTGACCGTGGCCGCTGTTTCCTGTCGCGAGTGGTTGACGAAATTCTCCGTTTGTGCTCCGTCCGTCACAAATTCACCACCGCATATCACCCCCAGACCAACGGCCTCACGGAACGTCTAAACCGTACCCTCACAGACATGCTGGCCATGTATGTGTCTGACGACCATCGGGATTGGGACGTTCATCTCCCCTTTGTCACATTCGCCTACAATTCATCTGTCCACTCTACCGCTGGATACTCCCCATTTTATTTATTATTTGGCCGACACCCGTTACTTCGACACCTCTCTACCCGCGGCAGACGCCACCAGTACTTACACCAGTGATGCCGTCACCCGCGCTCATGATGCCCGCCGGATAGCTCATGCCAGGCTCTCTGCATCCCAAGACTCTCAAAAGATCCGGTACGACAGCCGCCACCGTGATGTCCACTACACTCCTGGATCTCTCGTTTTGCTGTGGCTTCGAGTGGGCTTGTGTGAAAAACTTTTGCCCCGTTACACTGGCCCTTACCGTGTTTTGCGCCCCGTGACCGACGTTACCTACGAAGTTGAATCTGTGGTTCCGAAGTCCACGTCCACAGCTCCAACCTCCGAAATAGTGCATGTCCACTACACTCCTGGATCTCTCGTTTTGCTGTGGCTCCCGCGCCGTCGAGTGGGCTTGTGTGAAAAACTTTTGCCCCGTTACACTGGCCCTTACCGTGTTTTGCGCCCCGTGACCGACGTTACCTACCAAGTTGAATCTGTGGTTCCGAATTCCACGTCCACAGCTCCAACCTCCGAAATAGTGCATGTGTCCCGTCTAAAGCCCTATCATCAACGTTCTATTTCGCTAACATAGACCGCACCGGGACTGTGCTTTTCCCGCCGGGGGGGGGGGGGGGGGGGGGTAGTGTTACTTAGCTGTATTCGCTGCTCGTGATGAGGATGAAGAAGTGAAACAGACTCCGAGAAGACGACGACGCTGAGTGTTGTGAAACCGGTGCCCTCATCAACGTTAGTTGTGCGGACAGCTTTGGGACTGTAAATCTTCCACGTAACAATATTTTCTTGTATATCATTTACGTTCGCGCATTGCCCAATAGAGAACAGGCTTCTTCCCTCACAGTTGGCTCTTTCTTTCGCATATTTCCAAAGGCCCATACCACGGCTCTCCTTTGGATTTACCGGCACGGCCATTTAGTTTTTCTCTTTTCTTTTTGTTGCAAGTATTGCAAAGCGCGATGTGGTCTCTGAAAGCGGAGTTGACACACATACGCCACTGCCTTTGGTGTGTATTGGTGACAGTTCAGCATTCACCGCATGAGCAAAACCAGATGCCTAGAGAGACGGACGGCGAAGGGAGGAGCGTGTGCACAGCGGGGAGCGCGGTCCCTTCGGGCTGCGTGCTCGCCTCCTTTCTATTGTTCTTGTCTTTATTTTACATTTACGTGCTGTAACTACGCGACCCTAACAGAGAAACGGCTTCTCTGGATGCACGTGCGGTGCATGCGGTGAAGCAGCTTCGAAGACACCACCGTGCAATTTATTAGTTCAGTCTTTAAAAGAAAACAAGTGAATGCCATAAAGAAGCTCATCTCAGACTGGTTGGCAAAATGGTATCCATATTCTGTTCGAACGTACAAGTGTTTATATCGTTTTTTTTTTTCGGACACGGGTGACAGCTGGGCATTTTGCTCCGGCGAAATTTGAAGGGCGAGCCGATGTTCGCGACAAAAACGAGGTTCACGTTTAACGCTCTTTCCTAGCAGTTCAGACCCCTGTAATGTTTTAATAAGCTTGTTCGAAGAAGCAATTTCTTCTCTCCAAATACGCCACGGGATCACAGAGTTATCGACAAACACCTAGGGATTGGCCGGTTGGGACCTGATAACATCAACAGCATTCCTCTTCGAAATTTTCTTAAGGTATTCCTTTCTTTTTTTCTAATTTCATGTATTCGGTCGCAAGATAATGTACAGTTTACCCGAAAAAAAGAAGCTTTGCAACCATAATTTTTTTATCGAATTAAGAAAAAGAGCATATCGTAATTGTTGTCGTCGTCACTAGGGTCAGCAGCATTTGTCTTTTCAGTACATATATAGTAAGAACTGGGTTGTCTTATTCATAATACGAATCTGATTTACGTGGAATGGACGGGATAAACGCTTTGTATTGCATTGTGAGCCTATGCGTTGTAATGTGGCACTCATGTAGGCCTTAGAATGAAACAGACCAAAATAGGGTAAGCGAGGAGGGGGAGAGGATTGCCACTTTAGCGCTGAGTTGGACATGTAGTCTCCGGAGTTTTTCTGCTTTTATCCGCGGATATTAACTGTTGTATAAAATTAAGAGTAAAATACAGCCTTCATACCACAATATTCTGGCTTGCCTATATATCCGAGGATTACCAAGATATGTATATTTGCTTTAAGTTACGGTTAATTTGAATTATTCATTATTATTATTTTGTTTTTTTGAGGTCGAGCGCCCGACCTCAACCTCACATTTTGAGTTTGAGGTGAGGTTGAGTGAGGTCGCCAATGGTTATCCGAAAAGTGAGGTGAGGTCGCCTGGGAAACCTCAACCTCAATTGCTGAGGTTGAGGTTGAGTGAGGTCGCCAAATATTTTTTGAGTTTGAGGTGAGGTCGAGGTCTTTGAGGTCAGATGCCCACCTATGCTCTAGATACGCTTGTTAAAGGTGCACTGCATCCTTACCTTGTCTTAAAATCAACTCCTTGACGATACACCTAAAGAAAGGCAGCTGGTACACATGAGCGCTTCGCTGAAAGCTGTCTCCATCTTACGGCGCCGCTGTAGATGTTGTATGTGGGCCATGGTAAGCATTAGTCTACGCCGCTAAAATAATAACGGATGGTCGAAATGCTGCGCTGGGATGGATGACGCAGGTATCGTAAGACCGACAAGAGTTTCCCTTCAGCGGGAAGTGCCGTGGTGCAATGGGAAGGCAGTCGCAAAAGTGCGATCGGTTTCGCTCTCACTCAAAAATGCGATGCTGAGCGCCGCCACCGACGAAAACGATAGCGAATCGGCTCATCGAGATGCGCTAGGAAATACGATGCGCTACCGTATCAGTTATATCCACGCGTCTAATGACACTAACCTCCAACCTAAGTTTTCCGTGGCGTAACCTGTTTAGTACGGCTAGCACTCTGTAATCGCACATCCGTATGGCGTGCTAGCCTGTTCCCAACCTTCTGCGGTGGTGCAGTGGTTAGGGAGATAGACTCCCTAGCCAAAAGGCGCGGGATGAAATTCAGGTCGAAGCGGCCGCTTTTCGATGAAGCCGAACAACAAGGCGCCTGTGTACTGTGGGATGTGCATGCACGTTAAAAATCCCCGTCAAATAGCCTGAGTCGCTTTCGGACGTTAGACGCTATAAAACAAACCTAACCTTTCGTTTTTCTTATTTTTCTTAGGTCTCTTCTAAATCGAAAGCTCAACTTCACGAACAAAGCTGTAAACACCAAGGGAGGTGTGCACCTTGGCCTTCATTTACCCATTGGATACTGACGTTGCAACAGCGTATCCTACAGTGTGGTATGATATGTAAAGTGTAGCCATGAGTTGTCATATATTGGGGGAAAAAGAGAGAAACAACTTTATTTGCCCCAGATGTCGTGAATTAGGGCAGATGGGTCCTGTGTGGCCTCAAGTTGGAGGCGACATCCTGGGCCCACGAAATAAGTGCAAGTTGTGTGTTCTTGCTTGGCTTGGTAAGGAGTTGGTGCCAGCTTTCAGCAGAGGGAGCTGGCAGGGGGGCCCTTGAGGGCGGGTTATTTTCGCATCCCCAGAGGATGTGTTCCTGAGTGGCGGGTTCTCCGTTATTGCGATTTGGATACGCGGGGTTGTATTGCCCGTTAGTAATTAGTGATGGCCTGCAGTGACTAAGAATTAATGTGTCTGTAATCTGCGGAGCAGGGTGGCTTGTGCTCGGTCGAGGTCGGGGTGGGGAGGCGGAAAATGGCGTCGCGTCTCTTTGTGAAAATTTGTTATTTCGGCCAACGTCTGGGGGGTTTCAGCGAGAGCGTCTGGATGCGTGAGAACGCTGTCCCCCTTGATGGACAGGACCCATCACAGTTGAGCCAGCCCATACCAAACATTTGGCGTGAGCACCCGGAAATTGACCTCCGCTAAAATCCAATTCATCGCACACTTATACGCACGCCGTA